>NW_026067954.1:366093-891922 GCF_014885135.2 Alexandromys fortis | reverse complement strand
TCTCTCTCTCTCTCTCTCTCTCTCTCTCTCTCTCTCTCTCTCTCTCTCTCTCTCTCTCTCTCTCTCTCTCTCTCTCTCTCTCTCTCTCTCTCTCTGTGTATCTGTGTATTTTAGCCCCCAGCCCCCTTGCCCGAGGCTCGCGAACTGGGTGCCAGCGCACAGAACGCACACAGGGGGGTACGGTGCACGCCACCGCCTACCTATTGGCTTTTCAGCTTTTTATTACACCAATCACAGCAATATATCTTCACTCAGTGCGCAAATACTTTACAACAGGTGCCGGTGGCATAGGCCTTTAATTCCAGTCCCAGGAGGCAGAAGTAAGTGGATTTCTAAATTAGGCCAGCCTAGTTTACTGAGCAAATTCAATGACCGCCAGGGCTACACAGAGAAACTCTGTCTCAAAACAAACAAACAAGCAAACAAAAAACCAAAAACAAATAAAAACAAAATAATGACAACAAAACCCAAACAACAACAAAAGGGTAAATATTTGAAATTGATTGACTTTTGGGTAGTATACCTGGTTGTATATTTCTCTAGCAAGATGTGAATTTATACAAAGATTCCTGGGCTGTGGTCAATGGTTTGGCTTAATGAACAGGGACTTGGAAGGAACATGATTGATATATCAGTGAGAAATATTTAGGTAGAGTTTTATGAACAGACCTCTCTAGATGTGCAAATGATATAAAGACATTTGTGTTCTCTGAAAATTCTCAATATAAAGTGACTTCAGCAAAAGATGTAATAGATAAGTAGATAGAATAATTCTTTAAATAAACAATTCAATCTATTTTCTCAGCCAGGGTCTAATTGCCCAGTGGGTCTAAGAACAAAATGGCAAGGATGGCAAGAATAAAGGTTATGCATGGATTCAGCAACATAGGCTCTATTCACCAAGAATGACTGACTGTCTATGACTGTTGCAAGTGCCCAATCTGCCATCACTAGAGACTAACACTAAGTGTCCAGCATGGCATCATTCCCTCGTGTGACAAGCCAGTGTCCAGGTGGCATGTTGATTACAATGGACCTCATTTATAAAGAAAGGGCAAGGCTTTGTCTTTATTTTAATAAACACTTGTTCTGGTATGGTTTAACTTTTCAATGTGCAGTGTTTCTGCCAAAACTACTACCCCCAATTTACAATGTATTTTCCAGAATGATATTCTACTCAAGACTGCATTTGACCAAGGAACTTACTTAGCAGGCAAGGAAGTGAGGTGGTGGGATCATGCTCATAGAATTAACTGGTTTTTTTCATGTTCCCACAGTCTGAATCATCTGGTTGTTAAGATGATGCAATGGGCATTTGAAAGCAAAGTTATAGCCCTATGTAAGTGGTGAGAACTCACAGGAATGGAGAAAGGCATATGCTCTGAATCGGTAACCAGTTTATACATTGTACACAACCAGAAAGCATGGTATGCTTACCATTGAACCAGAAACTAAGACTCAGCCACTGCCACTTTGGACTCTACATACCATAAAGTCTACAGGCTAAGGAAAGAGATATCAGTGCTGACTTTCCAGATTTCCTGGGAAAAACTGAACTGCATCTCCATCATGGACTTATGAAAGTCTGAACTGCAAAGGAACTCTTCCAGTAGATTATCTGTCACTATGGCTGTGATTAACATATAGAAGAAACCTCAACACCCAATCCAATGCACCAGAATTTTCTGGAGTGAGGGTATGGCTACCTATCCAGGTGAAGAACCAAGTTCTACTAACGTGCTCCCTGGGAGTTGAAGGAAAGCAGAATGGGTAACAGAAGGATGTTATAAATACAATCAATGCCACATGATCAGTTTCGGAAGCAAACATAATAATTGTCACAAATGTTTATCTCATATTTTGTTAAGAATATGTGTTCATTATATACACATGGATTAGGCAGATAATTATGTGTTTTTCTCATATTCCTTAATCATGTTACATCACACCAATCAAATTCTTATCAGAATTTAAGTACTGCTAACAGTCATTATCAGATTTAAAATATAAGATATTAATATAATTTAAAATATGTGATATTAGGTCACTTCCCTTAAAGGACTTCAACACCCACTCCAGAATGTGTTTTCAGTTACACATGGATGGATATACAATGTTAGGTGGAATAATCGCCTTGCTACTATCTTGATTTGGAAAGTAAGTTTAACATATGAAGATATGGGTGCATGCCAAAATGACAGGATAAACTTATGGTGGTGTTTATTAATTATCAAACTGACTGGATTTATAATAATTCTACAATTACAAGCTTATATACATACACATGCACACACAAACACATATTGCAAATCTGGGTTCCATATATCAGAGTAAAACATATTTCTTTTCTGACTCTGGCTTATTTTCATTAATATAATGATATTCAAGATGATCCATTTTCCTGCAAATGTCAGTATTTCCTTTTTCTTTACAGCTGAATAAAATTTCACTGTGATTACGTACCACATTTTCTTTATCTATTAATCTGTAAGGGCACATCAAAGCTTGTTTCACTTCTTAGCTGTTGTGAATAACACAGCAATAAAAAGTGAATGCGTAGGTATTTATGTGGCCTACTGACTTCGCATCCGTGATATAGATCTCCAAGGACCAGGTATTACGAGTTTTACTGGCTTGATCCTGTGCAAGTCTTATTCATATAGTCACAACCACCGTGAGATTCTAAGTGCAGCAGCCCTGCCATGCCCTTACCGTTGCAATAATTCTCTCCAACCTCTGCCTCCCCTTCTTCAGTAATCTCTGAGCTTTGGCAGGAGGGGTTCTAATAGAGATGGCCAGTTTAAGCCTGATAATGTCAGAATCTCGTTATTTGCACTCTGACGGGTTGAAGACGCTTCTCTGCTGAGCTTCGACAGTTATGCTAATCTGTGGGTATAAAGATAATTAGTAGTAGGTTTACCGCCCCCCCATGCCTGTAACCTGTCAAGTAACCAATTCTTCCCCAGATGTGAGTTCTATCTTGTAGAGTGAGACTTAAATCCAGTAATAAATTGAATAGTTACAATCATAGCTTTTATGTCTCTCTCATCCCAATGAGTATATCTTACCACACTGGGCAATACATCTATTTATAGTTGTTTATATCCTCTCAATTTAATTTTGGTAGATCATATGTATGCATGCTTCTAGATTTCCCATGTATTTGAAAGACAAACTATACAAATAGCTTCTAAAGATTCTCTGTATTTCATTGGAATTTTAGAACCTATACTTTTACTAATTTGAGCATTTTTTCTTTTGTTCATTTGTGTGTTTGGCTAGGTTTTGTCCATTTTACTTATTTTTTTAAAGACTCAACTCCTTATTTGATTCTGTGATGTATTGTTCTTCATACCCCCTCCCTTGGGTCAGCTCCAATTCATGCCTTCATGTTTCTATGGCATATGTCTTTGCATCTCCAGCATCCTGGAGACCCCGCTAAAGTTAAAGATGTTTACATTCACATCCTTAAGCAATGCCTTTCAGGGATCCCTAACAAAGAATCTGACCATGCATCACATTTTCTCACCTCCTCAGCTATCTAGAACCTCAATGCAGCCCACATGAAGACTCTCCTATGACATCATTCATGGCTGCAAGTCCACTATAATCTGGACACTACTGGCAACTTTCACATCAGCTTATATGCCTTCAAGGCTAACCCTGGTGAAGCACTTCTTTGATAGCTGTGTTTGAGCATGGGCTCTCTTTGGTGGCATTCTCTGCTTAAGTTGCCTCCTTTCATATGTGTATTTCTATTTTTACAAATTAGAGGCTGTGATGGAAGAATAATGTGTTCCTAACACTTGGTGCATTTCCCAAGTACAGACATGGAGAGTTCCATTTACTGATTCTTTTCTAGTCAACAATCTTAGCTTCTTGCTGTCACCCCCTTTCCCTGTAACTTTCAACTTGTTCACACTCCTTTCCTACCAGGCTGTATATTCTCCTATCATTCTTATAACCCCCTTCCATCCCAGATGTGAATAAGGACACTACACAGTCACCATCCAGAGGATGAATGCTGTGGTACCTTGAAACTTTATTCATCAAGTAAATGAGCCCATTATTTCAGTTCATCCTCATTCTGGTTCTCTCTACATAGGTAGAATTCAGCTGACTTTTCCTCTAACATAACAAAACCTGGCTGTAATCCAGTTCTGAACAGAGTCCTATTCTCCTGTGAAATATCACCAGCGAAGCCTCCGCTGCCTTCAGTCTCGGCACTCTGGTCTTCTAAAGTCCAAACAGGTGTACAGTTAAGCTCTGCTTGCATTACATCACTTTAGACTCTCTCCAGCTTGAAGCTCCACATTCTTCCTCCAAACCATTCTCAAAGGCCGACAAATGAGGCAAGTAGTTTTGTCATGGCAGTGGCCTGACTTCTTAGTTCAATTCTTTTGTTTTATTTACTTTTCTTGCTGATTACAATACAACAAAGCAACTTTGGAAAAGAAAGTCTATTTTGTCCAACAGTTTGAAAGTATAGTCCAAAATGGCATGAAAAAGCATGGAACCAGGAGCATTAGAGAGCTAGTCACAGTGTGTGCACAGTCAGAAATCAAGGAGATGAACGTTGGTGTGAAGGTCACTTTTTCCTTTTTTGTTCCTTGGAGCTGAGTCATTAGCTGAGGGCATTGCCATGGCTAGGTGAATGTTCTACTGGGTACAAATACCCTCAATCCCCTCCCCAGTTTCTCCTTTTGTTTAGTCTGGAATTCCATTTCATTGGTTCTCCCCACATTCAGGGTGGGTTTTCCTCTTCAGTACATTTTTTTTGTTTCTTCTGAAAGTAAGCACATAGAAACACCCATATGTGTCTCCATGGTGAATCTGTTAAAGTAGTCATCAAAGTATACCAGGGAGAAACTGCTTTCTTCTGTTCAAGAGAATGACATCTCTGGCCTGAGTGGAGACCTAATTTTATAGCTGGGCAGGTAGATGAGCTAGCCAAGAGACCACCCCCCAGGAGGGCAGGTCCACCTTAAGCCCTGCTAAAGAGAGAGAAGGAATTATTGTTCCTTTATCAACACAATGAATGACCTTTATCTTCCCAGGATTCTTGCCTCTAGAATAGTTGCTTACAGAGTTGCTATTGTGTATTAACTTTATAAGTTAACCTCCTCCCAGGCCTAAATTGTTCAGAAAGTGTATCATCTCCTTTTATTCTTCTATCTCTTTTCTGAGCATGGTCTCCTAATACTTCAGACTTGATTCAAAGGACATGGCTTTTCCTCTTTTGTATCTTTCTCTACTAGGAAGCTAATGAGGTTTGGAGCTTGTCACCTGGAGTTTTTATTTTAAAATCTAAAAAAAAAAATCTGGAGCTTCATTTGTGTCAATTCCCAAATTATTTTATTAATGAGACTAACAACACAAAGAGGGAGCCCAGATTTCCTTGGTAACAATTATAAATCCACTCAAATTAACAATGAAAATTAAACTTCACAGGTGCCTTTACCGATTAGATGTTACTTAGAAACAACGGAAGTTAGAATAGTATTTTATTCCAGACAGGCAGTCTGCATCTCTATATTTTTGAGCTGATTTATATTTATAAAAATTTCATTGTGAGATGTTTACTAATTTCTGTAACTTTTTATTTCTATTTGATTATATTGGTGTTGCTTTTTTCTCCACGCTCCTCCCCCCATTAGAATATAGAGTTTGCTGGTTTCCTGTGTTGGGTATGATTGATTCCTTCCTAGACATCCTTGGCTCATCTGATGAAGTTCATTCTTTTCTGTGATCCCGTTACCGAGGATGCTTTTTTTCCCTCCTCTGTGTATAGTATTACTTTAAGCATCTTTTGCCATGCTGACTTATAGTCATAAACTGTTTTAGTTTTTGCCTGTTTGAAATGTCCTCATTTCTCCAACAACTTAAAAAGATAGATTTGCTGAATATTGCCATCTAGATTGTCAGTTATTTCCTTCCAGAGCTTGAAATATTTCACTCCATGCTATTCTGATGTGTTTGCCTTTGTAGTGACTTACACATTTCACTTTGCTTTGTGTTTTTGGAATCTTGACTATGATGTGTGATGGAAAGCATTGAACGATTTGCACTTGTGCTTGGGTGTACAAATAGTTCTTTGTCTAGAATGTGAGAATTTGGCTGAATTGATTCTTTAAGATTCTTTAGTTTTTAATCTCATCCCCTTCTTTTCCCTGTGGATCCTTAGATTTGGTCTCTTGATCATGATTTAGAGCCTTAGTTATGCTTATGTTCATGCATCTTTTCTTCTTTGCTGGTAATTTCATAAAATGTTTACCCAACTTTACCCTATGGCCTATATACTATTTCTTCTGCTTCTCTATTGTTATTCATCTTTATTAGTGAATCTTGTCATTGTGATTCTGTTTTAAAAATCAAATTGATGCACTGAGATTTATTTTCAATCATTCTACATGTTCTTTTTTTTTTCAAAATTTGGAACCCATTGCTTAATTTCTCTTCCACCTTTCATTTTAATGTTGTTGCTGACATTCTCATCGATTTTTCCCACTTTCTCCTTAATGTTGCTGACTTTCCTCTCTAAGATCCTGAGCTATTTCCTTTCTTCAGTTATCTGTTGCTTTTATCCTTTGAAGTTAATAATAAAAATTTGCTTTTGAAACATGGTCTCCCTGTTATGTAATTCTGTCAGTACTGGAATGTAATATGTACAACTGGCTGGCTTCGAACTCACAGATACCTACCTACCAGAGTACTGGGATTAAAGCCATACACCACCATTCCCAAATTCTAATAAATCTTGCTAGTGAACATTTGAAATCTTCAAACATCATATAGCCTACCTGAGTTCAGTAGTTGACAGATTCTACAGAGTGACCTGGTGCCTTTGGGTTCTTTGAGGATTTTGATCATGAATCCTTTTAATCTGGATTTCTCATCCACTTGTGTGTGAGAATCTTCTTACACTCCAGCCTGTTCTTAAGGGCTCAACCTTTAGTACCGTCGCAATTAGAAAATAAACAAACAAACAAAAAACAGCACCAACATCCAACCAAAAAAAATATAAAATGCCTAATGTTGATTAAAGCTCACAATCCCTAGCAAATTACCATAAAATAAAAACAGCAGAACTATTGTACGTTGTGCTATATGAAGTTAAAATGTGTACATGTATGAATTTTATAAATGAAGGAAAGGGAGAAAGAAAAAGGCGAAGTACAGTTAAATTAAACAAAGGCGAATGAAGAGGGAAAGTAGGGGGAAGTGTTTTGAAAAGGAAGAAAACTCAAGAGAGTAAAAAATAAATAACTGGGAAAAATAACCCACAACAGCTCTTGTGATGATGGAAAACTTCCAAAATAAAGTTCGCTAAATGCTGTCCCATCTCAGGTAGCAATGGGTACAAGACAAAAGTTGCAAAGGTTGATCTACCAGCTGACGCTAGACTGAGCTACTGAGCTACTGAACTGCAGGACTCAGAGCTGGAGGGATGGCGCGATGGTTGAGAGTGTGTAGTTCTTCTGCAGAGGACTGGTGTTCTCTTCCCAGAACCTGTGCTGGGGTCTCACGATCACAGGTAACTCCATATCCATGTCTGGCTTCCATCTCTGCGGGTACCAGCAGTCACATGTATATATCTACACTCAGGCATCTACATGTAAACATAATTAAAGATCTTTCTGCATAATTTTGCTTGCATTATAAATATCTCAAAACAGAGATATAATAATGACGATGATGATGATGATGATAAACAACCCAGCTTTCTAAAAATCTCAAATTTTCTCTCATCAGATGAGAAGAATTACTGACATCTGAGTGTGGGCTTTTCCCCTCAAATACACCTTTGTTTCATATACTTCTGCTGCTTCTGCAGCCTCTGCTTGTTATCACCCACTCTTTCCTTTCTTTTCCACCGCTTCCCTGGGCTCTCTCCCACTGGGGCTGCTGCAAATGAAGTCTCCCTGACCTGGAACTGAAGTCTCCCTGACCTGGAACTGTTTTTTTTTTTTTTTTTTTTTTTTTTCTGAGTTTCTTAGTTTCCACCAGTTGGTTCCTTCATCACCCAGCCCCTATTTTCAGGTCAGACAAATGGGATTTCTTTGACTGCCGACTCATTCAACAGAAGAAGTGGTTTCTCCACAACCGGTTTCAGGGCTCCTGAGAAGTATGAGCTTGTTCTGAGGGTAGAAATGCCTGTCTCTCCACTGGGTATTTCTGCTCTCCCTGCCTTGCCGCTGTCAGGGAGCCATGGGGCTGGAGTGTGCTAGGCTGACACTTTATTGTCACCTCCCTATCTTTTTCTCTGCATTTTCGGCCATCCTTCCTCTACCTTTCTGTATTTCCGAAGCTCTTCCATTTTCCTCTTGAAGAGAGTCTGTTTTCACTCTTAAGCCAACCCTTGCACCAGATCCTACAGAGGAAAAACCACCAGCCTCTCCTGCCACCTGGAAACCTTCTTGCTGTTTTCAAAGTTGGAGCTACCCGCTAGGTTTTCAGGCAGGTTCCGTCAAAGCTAGAGTATGAGAGAAATCCAGCTTCTTTAACTATGGGTTAGGCCCTCGAGGAGGGGGTCCCACAACAGGATGAGGGCCACTAAAATAATTAATTAACTAATAACGATAATAAAATATTTCAAGTGGACACCGAGATGTTGCTGGCATCTCCCTGCCATATAGCATTGTATGACTTCACTGCTGCCTCTGTTGTGAACATGGAATCTTTGCCCTTTGTACAATTTGTAGTGTAAAGACATGCTATGCCACCCATGTGCCTAAACCCCAACCACAGTCACCTGAAACAACCTGGCTTTCAATTGAGACTCCAATACAATGTGGAGAGCAGTGTTTTTACTGTACATATGTTCTCTGCTTATAAACACTTAATGGTTTAATTAAGGACAACGCTTATTTTAAGTGGTTTGTATTACTGTCGTTGCTCAGCATGCACGTGTCAAATTATCATATGTTTGGCTTGCATTGTGTTAAAGTCAATTATTTTTTAAATTTTGTTTCAGCTGCTGACTTGAATTTCATAAAAGAAAAATCATTAAATGAATTATGGTTTAAGATTAGGAGGGATTTCCCAAAACTTTGAAGCTCCATTTTGTTTAACTGCCGCTCTGTACCATGTATTTACTCAAAGCACCATTCTCGGGATAATGATAATAAAGACAAAATATTGATCAACTCTAGAAAACATCGATAATACCCTCTATCCCACAGGATAAAATAGTCAGCTGCAATTTGATTATTTACAAAAAGATAAAGAAGCCCATTATCTCATCAGTAAGCAAATTTCCTTGTTTTTAATACATAATAAAATTATACATATAATAAAGATTATGTCTCTTGATGGATTATTATTAGTAAATCTTTGATATTTCTTCCTATTTTTATGCTTCGTAGCTGGGTTGGCATAAGGCTTTTTAGTGGGCAAGGTTCATGGTGGAAAATGTTTTTGATACTCTGATAATAGAAACAACTTTGAGAATGTCTGTGAGGATGGTGTCAGTCAGGATTCACTGAGATGAAAATTCTGATCTCAGGGTGAGTGACAACTTTGACAGAACTGCCCGGATCTAATGAGGGACGAAGTCAGACCGTATACTGAGGGGAAAGTAGTGTGCATGTGCTAGCCTTCCCTTCCTGGGCACTCATGACAGCATCTCTCTCTGCTGGCGAGATCTTCCACTGACATCAGAACATAGGTTTGGCCTTTGAATGTGGACACAACACCAGCAACCCCCAAGTGAACATTCAAGCATTGGCTATCAGGTTCTTAGGCATTTAGCTCCTTGGACTGAATACCTTCTGGGCTCTCTGTCTTTCAGTTATGCAGAGAGTCATTTTTGTTGTGCCCAGAATAAAACCCCCAGAGAGACTACCAGAAACCAGAGAAATTCAGACTGCAACAAACAAGGTCTATTGTTACTGTAAGCTAGCTAGCAAGGAACTCATTACCAGCACTCACACTAGCCATAGGGAGGTAAGGAGGAGTTAAGAGTTCCTCTGTGTGGTTAGCTTTTTAAAGGTTAAAAACTACAAGCCCTTCAGGGCTATCAAAGGGGTTTGGCATGGGTACAAGTTCTTTGTTCTTTCCCATCCTGTTGTTTCAGCTTGTTTTTGTCTTCAGAGCAAGAGCACCCTGTCCCTGAGTCAGGACATCTTCATCAGTCTCCACCAGGTGACCGGGGGCCCTGACTCTGTGTTTTGGAATTTCCCCAGGGGGGGGCACTATCTTTTCTGGGAACATGAAGCTAGTCTGGGGTTTTTGATTTTAAAACACTTTGCTAGGAAATTCCATCTCGTTCCTTTGAGAATAAGGGATGAGGGTCTTAACAATTTTCAGATCTCCTGCAGTTCAGTGCCTAAAATGATCTACTAATTCTCTCCTCTCCCTCTCCCCCAACTCTCCCTCTCTCCCTCTCCCTCCCTCCCTCCCTCCCTCCCTCCCCCCCCCCCCCCCCCCCCCCCCCCCCCTCCCCCCCTCTCTTTCTCTCTCTCTCTCTCACACACACAGACACACACACATATACACATATTGACACACACACATATACACACATTGTTCTATTCCTCTAAAGACACCTGCTTAAGACACTGTCTCAAATTTAAAACAAAACCACAAATAAATATATAAATAAAGAGGGAGCCCAGTGGCAGAGTGTTTGCCAGATGTATGTGTGGCCCTGAGTTTAGTCCTCAGCACTAAAGCATAAAACAAAGAAAAGGGTGGTGAGAAAGGAAAAACCCAAATAGCAATGATGATGAAGATGATAGCCATATGTAACAGCAATAAGAACAGTCCATCGATGTTAGTAAACACTTCATATCTGCCAACATAACCCACATACATTACTGATACCTTAACTCAATAAATTCTTGAAGAGTCCACTGCTGTGACTCCTAATACACTGTTTCACAGGTGAAGGAACTAACTCTAAACTGAGAGATGCTGAAGCAAAAGTGGCAGGGGTTTTAAAACAACCTGAACTCACTTTATTAATCTTAATTGCTTCTCAGGCATAGTAAGAGGCTCACTTGTAGAACTGCAGTTACTCCACCCACCTTTCCCCAATGCCAGTGCCAGTCCACTACCAGTGCCATGACTTAATATACAATAATGAAAGGTAGTGGTTAGGTTTGTGAACTTCAGAGGTAAAACAAATTCTACTACTATATTAATAGATGTCCTAACACACACCACAGTTACATTCCGATGACTGCAATAGCAAAGTACAAAACGTTAAGTAGCTAAAAACTAGAGAATGTTATTTTCTCATAGTCTAGAGCCTAGAGTTCTGAAACGAAGACATCAGCAGGGTCATCCTCTCTATGAAAATGCTAATGTGCCTTCTTTTTGAGAATGTTGAACAAACACCTTCTAAGATGCACCAGGATCTCCGGCATTCCTTTCTTGAAGACATGCCACTGTAATCCCTGATTGTTTTCTAAATGTTTCTGCTTGTACATCTTTCTTTTCTGCCAAAGAGATCTGCGACTGAACTTAATGTCTACGCCAATCAACTAAGTTACGTGATGGGCCTTAACTCCATTACACTTGTAGCTAAACTGTTTCCTCATAGGCGATTTTCACATTCTGAATGAGTATGACTTTTGAGGGGGCATTACTCAACCAAGTGCAGACCTCAAAATGCTATTTCTTTATTATTCACAAGTAGACTACTATAAATGGGATACTGATACCATAGGGTTTTAAAAGAGGGCTCAACCTCTGCAAACACATCTCAAGTGTTAATTGTTTTAATTTCAGGGCCAACCTGAACTTAAATTGATCAAGAGTTATATAGACCTGCCCTGTTAAGAATATCATGTGGCTTTCCCCTAGCCTTTGTGTTTTTTTTGCAAATCAATATAGCCAATTGATGTAGGTGGGTCTTCTATCTATCTATTGCTTTTATGCCCGCTCTCATCACTACAGCCGATGGCCTCAAACCAGTCTATACAACACTTGGTTTCAGTGCAGTAAGCCAAGCTTTGATCCTAATCAATCAATGGGTTCATAAGATCAATACACAAGTCATTATTCATGTAGTGACATAAAGGTACCGGGTTGCATTCTTGTCTTCTTTGGAAAGTGAGTCTTCTCCATTTCCTTCCCTTCAGTTTATGACCTTTTCTCTATCAAGACCTTGCATGTAAGGTGTTTGCAAGTTACCAAAGGGGATTTTCACAGCAGTCCAAGCATAAGAAATTTTCAACTGACAGCAAAGAAGTGAATTTAGACAACTGTATTTTCTGTTGTGGATGAGATAAGCTTCTATGTGGGGGGTCCGTAGCAACTATGCAGCCAATGACAGTCATCCCATTCTGAAGAGGTTCTGAGGCTCCTGTGTTTTAAGGGTAAATCATGTGCCCAGAGCTAGTGGTTCCGGCTAGTGTTTCTTACAAAACTTAAATAGCACAGTCATTTGGCTGGGCAAACATTTATTTTAAGTTATAGCCTTTTGAAGTTGAGATCTATAAAATGAAGGAGTTATTTAACTATTTTTGCCTATGACATATGAAATTGTGTATTTTCTACCCTGCCCATCTCTCTATGAACAGATTTTCTATCTTAAGGACAGGAGAGGCTCTGAGTGTTTAGAGCAAAACCTTGATGAACTGCAGTTCTCTCAGGTTGACTTCAATTAAAAATGTGAATTTCATAAAAAGTGTTGCAAACTCTCATTTTGTTCCAAGATGACTATATTTCCAATGTTATTTATGAGAGCACTTCTGTAAATATTGCTCAGGATTAATTTTGGTCCACTGAATGTTTAATGAATGCAAATGAGATTAGCCATTGCCATACTTTATGAAGTTTGCTTTGCTCAGACACTCTACTTATGCTCTTTCTTAAAAGACATTATGATGCACTTAGGTCAATCAGGTTAGCAATCATAAAGGTGAAGCAGGATAATAATACAGCGACAACATGAAATCCCATCTTGTTTTTTCTTTTGAAAGCACGTCCTTTAGATTAGCACACTACATTAGGCTGAAGTTATCATTTGGCATAACCTCTAATGGTAACACTAGTTTTTGCTTTGTCTGCCATAGGTTGCTTGCATGACTGTTTCCTGTTCTGTTACAGTCTCTGAGTTTACATCTCTCTCTTACTCTGATGCTCAGAGGTTTTTTTTTTATCATTTCATAATAAACAAGGGCAGAGTACAACAATTTATGACACTTTGTGAGTTTGCCCTTTTTTCATGGATCCCAGGTACATCAAGAAAAACAAAATAAAAAGCAAACAAGTACATCCAAGTTGATTAAAGTGGTACAGACTGGTCCCCAGATGTCTCCCACTCAACCACAACTTAAGAGCTTCACTGTCCCCAGAATCAGATTTGAAATCACCTTCTGGCTTTGGAGATAAATATTCCTTCCCTTAAGACCATTTAGAGTGTTTTTGAAGTACTAGTGAGACTGGTTCTTGAGAATCATTTGCAACCCTGACAGTGTTGTAAGCTGGACCTTTGTTCTAGAAATAACTGGATTAGGAAAAACCCAAGTACACCTTCAGGCAAGAACATCAATTTTCACTTTGCTCTGAGCTCTTCCTTACTTAAAGTCTTTCCACCATCCCAACCCTTGCAGCATTTTCACATAATAAGTAAGATACCCTGTGAAACCCTTCGAAGAGAGCCTTCATGTACCTGCAATTCTGCAGTTTTCATGTGGTTTCTGATCATTCTCTTCTTAACCGCCCACAGCAACAGAAAGAAGCAATGAGTCTTTCTCCTGTTCTTGGCATTAAGTATCTCACTCTTGCATTTGCTGACGTATTTTACTTGAAGGGCTCATGCGGCTAACACACTTTCTTTCGGTGGTGCATATGTGCCTAAAGGCACCTTTATGTTGTTCGATATTATGCTTAATTATCCAATAAAATTGTATTGACTATCACTATGTGCTCAGTCTAAAGGAACCTGGAAATACCCTAGAACATGATGCATTATGATTCCCATGGATATGATGACAGCAGGCATCACAGATATGTCTAAAGTCCTCACTTATCTCTTAAGACTATTTTTCATATAGAGGAAAAGGGCCATTCTTTACCATTTTTTATCTGTGTGACTTAAATCATCCTTTCTTCTGAATAAATAAAATGGTGGCTATTCCTTAATGCTTTTTTTTTCTTTTTCCTGGTAAGTACTTTTAAGTATAGAGATTACTTACCAAATAGCTATTTTCAATCTATGTAGTAGGCATAATGTATAGTTCTAGTTTACAAATATTATCTTTTACTACGGTAAGCTAAAAAGGCTTTGGGCAGTCTCATTATCAAAATGAGGAGGGATAATGAATTATTAGAAACATGCGTTTAAACTCACAGGCATAGCTCTTCTGTTTCTGTAGCCTGGCTCTGTCTAAGAATCCTCGCTGGTGGCTTTGTCCTCTCCTTGATGTCCAGGTGACATTGACAAATCTATGATTATCAGGACTGATGACTGATATAAATACCAGCCTCTTGCTACAAATGACATTAAAGCTATCACAGCTTTGAAGAACCAAGTTGAGAGCCGGATGCAGCATAATTGCTAATCATCAATGCTGATTAGTCTATTGGAGCCCAGAGGATGAGTCAGCACCTGCCAGCCACGGCTGTCCAACAGGTAAGAACATGCTGTGCGCTGGCAGGAAGGCTATGAATCTCCTATGTGTGGAGAGAGGGAAGTGACTCAGAGACCAAATTAGGAACCTCTACAGCCCAACACAGCTGCATTACCTCACTCAGCTGGAGCCAATACCAGAGTTCTGCATCAACTGGTATAGAGATGATCTCTCTCTCTCTCTCTCTCTCTCTCTCTCTCTCTCTCTCTCTCTCTCTCTCTCTCTCTCTCTCTCTCTCTCTCTCTCTCTCTCCCCTTTGTTTTGTGTGTGTGTGGGGGGGGGTGTATCTTTCTTTCTCTTTTCACTCTACCCTAAATTACCTCTGCTTTTTTTTAACATTCATGCCATAAAACTTCCCCATTTTCAGTGTATAATTCCTTAGAAAATTTATAGACTTCTATGATCCCCAACTTAAAATAGGTTGAGAGTTTAGAGCGTTTTCATTGTCTTCTAAGGGTCGCTCATTTGTATGAAGTCTCTTTTCATTCCTTTTCATTGTTGTTCAATGGTTCTTAACTGTTCTTACTTACATCGAGTATATTTTGTTGTGGTACTTAATTGATTTGATAACTTTTACTATATTTTAAAAAATTCTTGGAAGTTAATATACATTAACGTCTATCAAAATCTAACCTGATTTAAAATAAGTTAATTCTTAGTAGACAGAAAAACAATATTATTATTTCTAAATAACATTATTTCTTTTGATACAATGTATGTGTGCACATACATCTGTATTGTAGGTAGAAAAAGAAAAGCACACTTTACAGTTTTAATCATAGTTATAAAGATACATTTTTAAAGAAATGAATAAAACTGTACATGAACACTTGAAATTTGTGTCATTGTGAACTTATTCTGATTTTCTTTGTCTCCTCTGTAGATTCTAATTATGGTCTGGTATCAATTCCTTATTTGATTTTTTTAATTCATTTTGTAAATGTATGTGATTGTGAGTCGAAATGCATACATGCATACATGTGCAGGTACATTCGCACATACAGCCACACATGTATGTGCAGCCACCACTTTGTAGATTTTGGAGAATAACTGACAGGAGTCAATTCTCTCCTTCCATGTGGGATCTGCGAGTTGCGCTCACGCCAGTGGTAAATGGCCATCCCAGGAGTTCTGGTGTCATTTTCTCATTCCAACATTTTCTTGCTCCCATTCAATTTATTCGAGTCAAAGTGGTTTAAAATTATTTCAGATTACTTAATAGAAGGATGTAACTTAGAAATCTTACGACATGCAACTAAAGTCGTGTTTTTTTTTTAATTTTTTATTTTCGAGACAGTGTTTCTCCGTAGCCCTTTGGTTCCTGTCCTAGAACTAGCTCTGTAGACCAGGCTGGCCTCGAACTCACAGAGATCCACCTGCCTCTGCCTCCCGAGTGCTGGGATTAAAGGCGTGCGCCACTACTGCCCAGCTCCATCTCTGCTTCTCATGTGCTGGGACTACAGGCAGGTACCACTATGCACTGTTAAACTTTTTAATAAATTAAAATTATATTTGCAGCTTTTCTTCATTCCCTTTCAATCCTTCAAACCCTCCCATATTCCCCACCTTGTTATCTGACAAATTCAAGACCTCTTTTGCATTAATTGTTATTGCATGCATAAATGTATATGTATAATTTAAACATTTAGTCTGAGGTCTCTGGGAGGGAACATAAAAATCTTGCAACATTTTTCTCCTCTTTACATTCAAGAAACTCAACAAGATAAAATATACCTTCAAAATCTGGTGAATGGTATAATATTACTAGAATTCAAAAACAAATATGTAGATAATCCAATAATTAAACATTTAAGGTATTTTCCCCAGTGATATGAAGAAATATAGAGATATTCACTTATCACTGTTGCTAACTAGGAAAAAATAGAAATAATTTAAACAACCATTTACAAGGAAGGGTTAATGAATTATGATATACTCATAAAATGAAATGCCATATAATCCCTCTTATGAACAAAAGAGATTTTTATGAGCTGGTTTAAAAGTACTATATATATATGCATGCAAAGTTCAATTGGTGTTGACAATATACTCACTGGAGTATGTTTAAACTCACAGGGGTTAGCCCCATAAAGAAAACTGACTTCTTCCCTATCACCCTGCCAAAAGCTGTCAATGTGAAAAGCTATACTACATCTTCAGAGCAATTTTTAAGGACTCTCTTCAGTAGTTTCCTGTCTGGACTGTTTCTTTATTTGTTTTCTTTTATTTCTCTTCTGAAATCACTACTCTGAGGTAGTATATTTCTTCCTCAACTATTTGTTATTGCCAAATAATTCTCATAGTAACCTACCAGGGTAGGTATTATTATCATTGTGATTTCACAGATAGGGAAACTGGGGGTCAGAAAAACATAGGCGATGATATCACCTGGAAATGATAATGTTTGAATGGATGTGTGTGTGTGTGTGTGTGTGTGTGTGTGTGTGTGTGAGTGTGTGTTGCTGTGTACTTGTCCTAGACTAACCTAATACCTGTTTTTAAATTATATGCTTCAAAAGGTACATGTTTAAACCTCAACCCCTAGTATCTACAAAGGTGACCTTACTTAAACACAGGGACTTCACAGATATAACCAACTTATGATGCAATCATACTCTATTTGAATAAACTCTAATTAGGAGCAAAGAGGAAGAGGCACAAATGGAAGGAAGCCATAAGAAGAGGAAACCAGGGATGGGAGCAAGACAGATGCGAGACAAGGATGCCAAGGCTGGGCAGCAAATGCCTCTTCCACTGTGTCATTTTGCCAGCCGATTCATTTGTAAGTAACTAATATAGAAAGCTATCGTACACTGAATAGATTAATATGTAAAACATTTAGAAGATGTACAACAATATTAAAATATTCATTTTCATATTGATTACATAAAAATTTACACTCAGTGCTAAGCTTACACTTGTTAACATTATCTACTATTTTGTAATACAGAATCCATATTGCCCAACAATTTTATATGGCATTTTTCTGAGATAAATTGGTGAAGTTAACCTGATGCAACTGGGTTGACTGAGTCAGGAGGTCTCAGTCTGGACAATAATAATTAGGCAACACACAGGAAATAGAGAAACAACTAACTGTACTGGATATCAATGTCTCCGGTGAAGCAGAAGAAAAACTTGGAAGTAAGTTTATAGACTTGAATTTTCTGTCACTGTGTAAATCAGTAGGGCATTGTGCTAAGTGGAAAAAGTGAGTCATTGAAACACAAATACCACATAATCTAAACTTACTAAAATAGAGAATTAAGTGATGATTCTCATGAACTTGAAGATGCCAAGGGAGAGGAGGTAGGGAGATATTAGTCAAAGGATACAAAGTTTTGATTAAATGGGATCTATTCTACTGATCTATTGAATAGCAGGGTGACTGTGATTGATAATACTGAACATTTACATATTTTAAAGTTGTCAAATGAGTACATATTAAATGTTCTTAACTCAAGAAAAGAAGTGTGCAAGGTGATGGACATATATGAATTAGTTAGACTTAATAATTCCATGAAGTGTATATGGATCATGTGTCATAAGTACGGATAATCTCTATTCTCAACTAAAACAA
Organism: Alexandromys fortis; assembly: GCF_014885135.2. Classification (NCBI taxonomy): domain Eukaryota; kingdom Metazoa; phylum Chordata; class Mammalia; order Rodentia; family Cricetidae; genus Alexandromys; species Alexandromys fortis. The sequence continues at coordinate 873,760 of NW_026067954.1, read as the reverse complement.
AATTGATTAGAATTGTGCATTCTATGTTGAAATTTTCTGTCAGGTTAGAATGTTAGAAATGCGTAATATAGCTGATAGCTAAGTTCCTCATCCTTCATTACCATGGTCTTCTTTATTTACTGCTTCAAATCTGGATTTTTGAAACAAAGCTATGAGGTTGGGGAGATGGCTTGGTAGTTGACTGCACTTGCTGCTCTTGTAGGAGACTAGGGGTTCAATTTCCAGCACAGCGTGGTGGCTCAGAATCGTATGTAACTCCAGCTCCATGCGTTCCAAAATCCTCTTCTGATCTACATGGACACCAATAATTCTCCTGGTGCACAGAAATACATACATATACACAAGCATGCTCATAAAAATAAGATAAAAAATAAATATATCTTTAACAAAAATCCAAGTTCTAATATATTTAGAAACCCAGGAATCTCATGAAAGAGTTTTTAAATCTCCAAGACCAATGTCCAAAGACAGGGAATTAATACATCCACAGGGAACAAGGAATAATTTCACTAGGTATGTCCCAGAAAGATTGAATGGGAAACAAATGACAAGAATTGTCTAAAAGGACAGTGATACTTAAAACTTAGTTTATGCTTTGAAATCTAGTTTTTAATTTTTTTTTTTTTTGGTACCTAACAGAGAGGCAGCATCTGGTTTCTCTCTTCAGGATATTAACCATGCTCAGAAAACTATTTGGCGAGAGTGATGACTCACTTTGTCTAGTGCTTAGATAGGGCTGAACAGATTGCAGATCAGGCCACTCTTATCACTAACTAATAGAGGGCACACTATTCCTGCCTTTGTATCATCTGATCTTGAGCAACGTGTGTCCTGCCATCAGTCACAGTCAGGTGTAGACAGAGGAAGATGAACGTCACCTTCTCTCCCGGCCATCTTCATCCATCACTGCCCTGGGGGATTCATGGAGCCTAAGGAGTCGCTGTAAGTGGTGTAGAAAATGAACCCAGAATGCGAACTTAGAAGGCATGTAGCTAGTCCTAGCTCTGTTATAAAAATAATACGATTTTAGAATGTTAGTGTTGCAGGGACCTCATAGATCATCCTGCCCCGAACCATCATTTTAAAGATGGGATTCAGAGGAAGAATGTGACTGGACAATACCATTTTCAAACCATCATCAATTATTTATCGAGAAACAGATGGGTCAAAGCAAGAGGTGTGCTCATGGACAGATCCTGGACTCTGAATCTTGGACCCATCACAGATCTGTGATTGTTTCTAAGCCAATTAATAAATGAGTTCTTTCAATCTTCTTAATTGTCAGCACGTTAAGTAGAGAGTCTCTGAGCTCCTGCTGACTCTCATGCTAGAGTGGGCACAGGACAAAACTGAGTCATTTCCCTGCATTCTCTATTTTGCTCTTGGTCATACCCCCTCCCATTTGCTTTGTTTCCTATCCTTCTGTTTTATTAATTCCACACCATAAGGTATCTCTGTTTTCTCTCCCCAGAAGACCACAGGAGGTATTGAACCTAAATGCTCGTCTTACCTTGCCCTGTAAATTGTTATACAAATCTAAGAGGCAATCCGGAATCTGTCTATTGTTACACAGACTATTAACTTTGCCTATTGAGCCATTGGACAAGCAATTTCTTCCCTCCACCCTTTGTGTGTGTGTGTGTGTGTGTGTGTGAACAAAGAGGATGCAGGTGATATGGGAGAAGATACATGAAGCACCCAGGCAGAGGTAACAAAAATTTGAAATATCTCAAGGACACACTAGCAAAGGATAGGTCTAGATACCTGCTTCCAATATCATCACATGAACAAACTCTGGCCAAATGTACTTTTTGGATAGTTTTACTGACTTAGTCCCAGATGTGCTATTAACCCCTCCACGCAAAGTAAACTCCATTTAACATTCCAACAACAATTCATACACAAACCTTCCCATGCTAACCCAGAGTAAGTATTAAAGTTCTTTGAAACATACCCGATGGACACCTTCGTATGGACAAAAGAGCCATGTCCCTTGTTAGTGGCAGAACTCAGTCAGACTCAGGCACCAGACAGCCTTACTACTGGCTTGCATTTCTCCATCTGCTGCTCTGATACCTTCCAGTGCTTAACTAGGACCTTGACGCCACTGAGTAAGGCTTCACAAATGTGTTCATGTTGTTAGAAATTCTAAAGGATGTATGGTGTTAGTTGGCAGTTTAATCCATGTGTACAAAATATAAACATATTCTCAAGTGGAAGACAAATCACTAAGGACAAATAACCACCTAAATTATTTTCCAATAGCAGGAGTCCTGGGTTGAGCCTTTTCTGCTTGTGCCACAGGCGACAGTTCTGATAGTGTCATATATTTCAAGAAACTGACAAGACTACGGAAGCTCTGTTGATGAAGTAGCTAGTTCCAGGGGAAGAGGACGCTGCATTGGAACTGTGTACAAGTTGGACAGGAGACTCCCACATAGGACCGGGGCTTTGTGGTGATGTGGTTGCTTCCATTAGCTTTGCTCCTCTAAGTTACTCTAACCAACTCAATGGCTCATCGGGATAGCCTCAGTTAAAATCTTTTTTTTCCTTTTCTTTCTTCCTTTTTTTTTTTGATTTGTTGATGGTAATGTATGGGTGTAAACTACAGGCAACTGGCAAAAGAAATGAGCTGAAAATTTTCAGGATAGCACAATATGCATGCAACCTTCCAGACTTGTCATTTTGTCTCTGTGGATGTCTTTCTTTTACAACAATTATTCTTCGACAATTTCATACAAGTATATAACATAATGTGATTAGGTTTATCCTCTACATCCCTTCTACCTTTCCCATCCCCAGAAACTCCCCTTCATCCTAGCAACTACCTACCCCACTATTACATTGTTCACTTTGTCTGTGCTTTGTTACCCACTGTACTTTCATAGGCATGGGTGTGAGAGTTCCATTGGGGAGAGAGCAAATCAGCAGTGCCTGTGTCACTGGAGACAGCGACCTTCTTTCCCTCAGCAGCCCTCTATTTCCATCTGTTACATATGGGGGCCTTGAGTACCCCCACGAGGGCTCAGACTAGGATGTCTATGGCAAGTGAAGATCTGAGGGTAAAAAAATAACTCAAGCATGTTACCGCTACATGTTCTTTATTCCTTTGCACAAAGAAGCAGCGAGAAGAAGAGGGGGTGATTTCCAATCCACTAGAAGTTTTTACAGACAGAGTTGGAAAATTCCATAGACAAAGAGAATGATAATATGCATATCTAAATTACAATCACAGTAAGAGCAGGTAGAACCTGACAAAGCAGCCTCTAGAACAGGTGACACCACCAAGGAAAGAGCCAGCATCTAAGGGGAAACAGCTGACATTCCAAACCATCAGATAAAGTTACTAAATGTCCTGAACCTGGACTTCAACTACACCCAGACCTGTCTGTCTGGTACAGGCAGGGCATGCTACCTTCCTGCTCAGTGCCGTCTTCTATAGACCTTTCTATGTGATCTGTTAGGGATTGTCTCTATGTAAATTTGACTCTTAGAACAAAGAGTGAATGTTATCACTCTAAGGCCTCGTGGTGTGGGAGAAAGGAGAGGTCATTCCATTGCCTTGCAGAAGTTACACTGATGAGGTGTTTTGGGAATGACTCCAATGTTGAAGGGAGAATCATGACCTCACAAGTCTTCCAGAGATATGACAATGACTTTTCCAAAAGACAAGTGTTCCCGTAGCTCTGTAAAATGGGTTATTTTATGTGGATGTGTATGCATACACCTCTCATGGATTAGTCTATGTGTCTGTTTGCTGTACATTTACTGTATAGTCTCATGGGCTCCAGCAGTTACTGAATATTAACAGCCTGATATGTGACACCTATGCAGGCAGTCACAGCTGTTGTGAGTTCATGAACACTATGGTCATGTCATGTTCATAATAAAGCATCTTGTTGCCCTCCACCCTTTTGTTTAGCTCTCTAATTCTTTCCGTCCTCTCATCTGCCACCTTTCCTAAGCCTTGGAGGAGCCAAGTGTGTAGTGAGTTTAATGTTCAATTTAAGGTTCAAAATTCAACTGCCCCTTGTTCTCAATACCTGGAGCAGCCATGAATATCCATAACTGACGTTCACTGCAAACAAGGTTGAAGAAGAACACCAATGAATTCATCCTTAAAAATTCTTGATGTGTGAACTAGGTTATAACATAAGTGACCAGGACTGTGGTGAACACAACTGAGCCAGGGCTGTTGTTTTGAGGACACTGTTTCTACAGCGCCATATAATTTGTGATCACTAAGTTTTCATGTGTATCTTCCATCATCCCTTTCCGCGGTGACAATCCTATATACGCCTCTACTCAGACTGCAAACTCAATTTATTCTTTGAGATCTAAGGATTGCTATATTTGAGTACATTCAATAATTCTTAGAAGAGAAGAGCCAATGTAATGGGCTAATATAATGAGCATCAATAAATTATGTTCAGGGCTGTCTTCTTAAAGACTGCTGCCACAGTGTCTGTCCTTTCTTAGAAATGGATCACTGAGTGATCTCGAGCCACAGAATATAAATTTAAACACAGAACCTACTAGAAAACGCTGTGGTTTAAATTTGATGAACAATTTTAATTTAATAGATATAATTCAAACAATTATCCCTGAGTATAGACAACATTTTGTAGTTAAGTAATAAACTACAGCTTCTACTCATATAATCCTCTTTCTCATAATAAATAATAAAAGTGAATGTTGTTCATGCAGCTCATAACTTTCGAACAGAAGCTTGTGTAAATTTACTGTAGGAAAAGAAACCTAGTATTATACCGTAAGCCATTTCCCTGGAAGCAGGTCCTGAGATGGCTTTAACATGCAAAGAATTTTCAAGAAATATTTGCAGGATTGATACCTCCCACCCACCCCACCCCCCAAAAAAAACCCCAGCATATATAGGATTCAACAGAGAGAGTGGTTGAGATCTGAGTACTCAAATCTGATGCCTTAGGATCTTATGAGAATCAGGAATGTAGGCAAAGGTATCCATCCTAAGGGAAGGTGACTGGGCCCAACTTCCTCACCTCACTGTATACCAGGCATCGGAGTGGAGCTGTTTGAGGATGGAACATGATTTGGACAAGATACAAATGTATATATTAGGCTGAAATTAAGTAGGAATTCAGGGATAAAGATATCCATGTCTTCCTGTAAGCTGGGACACTAGGTATCTCAAACTTGGCAATATGTTTGTGCTTTATACCACTGGGTCTGTGACAGCTGTCTGGTATGTGGGTTCTTACTCTGTCCCTGCTGTAAGAAATCCTACTGCCAGTATCCTTTAAGTTACCTGCCCACTTGGGCGTGGCCTCTTATACTATTTATGCCGACGTAAAGCTTGTATCTGGCCTCTTTTCTGGCTGTGGGATTTGGTTGCTGTTCCCCCTTCCAGCAGAGACTTGTGATCTGTGAGTCTACCCCTAAATAAATAACCCTCTATTATTCTCAATTCTGAGCTACACATGCTGGCCCAAGGAAGCCACTGTGGCTCCATTACGTAAGTCTGCAGTTTGACAGTATGTGGCTTTTTCTTGAGAACTATAATCTTTAAGAGCTGATGTGTAAGTGAAATTCAGAAACAAGCAAACACAGGAAATGTCTTTTCATAGACTATCAAATAAGCTTATTTGCTAAAATTACCATCTCCTTTGACGCCCTTCCTGTTCCTTCACCAACCAAATTATTTCCATTACGGGTGCCATGATTTGCACTTGATGACTTGGATATTTGGGTCAGAGAACTCTTTCTTGTTGTTATGTATATACTCTCCTGTGTAAAATAATATCCATAAAATTGATCCTGATGGAATTCATAATGCTATTCTTAGGGCTAAAAATTTTCCAGTCTTGTTCCCTGGGTTTCTACAAAAAAAGCTCTTTCATCAGCACCCCCCCCCAAAAAAAAAAACTAAAATCAGAAATGTACTTTCAAATTTCTAAAAATGTTTTCTTTATGGAAAAGCCTATCATATCAAGTTTAGAAGAATACATAGGAACACAGATATTTAATTTGGAAAGTTCAAAAATTTTTTTTTTCTTCTTCTTTTTTTTTATTGAGAATAAGAAAAAAAAGTTTCCGCCTCCTCCCAGCCTCCCATTTCCCTCCCCCTCCCCCCAATCTTCTCCCCCTCCCCCCCTCTCTTCTCCCCCTCCCCCCACTCCTTTCACCCCCCCCTCTCCTATCCAAAGAGCAGTCATGGTTCCCTGCCCTGTGGAAAGTCCAAGGTCCTCCCCCCTATGTCCATGTCTAGGAAGGTGAACGTCCAAACTGGCTAGGCTCCTACCAAGCCAGAACATGAAGTAGGATCAAAACCCCTTGTCATTGACCTTGGCTTCTCATCAGTCCTCATTGTTCGTCAGAGAATCAAGGAATGTGGTTCATGTGTATCTGCACAGGTATAACTCAATTGCCCAACCCTAAGTGCTGGGTGAGAGCTGTCCTGCATCCCAACTCCACAATGGATCTTCTCCCTCTTCCTCATCCACATCAGGCAATGGGGTCTGAAAAGAGAAGAGGAAGCTGGGAAATACGTGAAACACCACACCTGGATAAGAGAAACACAAGGTAAAGCTCACTAAGGTTGAAAAGATGATAATGACTTGCGATTGAGGGGCAGACGAAAAGGGTTTGTTTACACCTGAAATCCACAAAGCAAGGAGGCAGTGCAGGGAGAAGAAAAAGGTGAAGTTTCAAAACAGCAACGCTGATCATTGAAAGCCATGATTTCAACCATAAGCCATAGTGTTTACTAGGCTCAGAGAGTACTCATATTTAGAGAAGCAACAGAGAAGAAAAAACTTGGAATAAAAGCACAAAAATATTTTAATAAGTTTTATAAAGTAAATTATTGTATGGGATCATCATTTTTATTAGTTTTCTTAAATTCCCCTATTTGATGTGTTAGGATATTTATTATTTTTAAATTCAAAAATCACCTTTATGAGTTTCTTTCTGGATGATTTTCACTTCTAAGTGCTACAGAGAAGTAATAAATGCTACTTCTAGAATCTTCTAAGAAGCCAAAGCAGAGACCACATGTGCCCAGCCCTCCATTGGAAGTTAAGAGAGAGGGAAAATAAGGGCTCTTCTTCTGCACTAGATTTGTCCTTTCCAAATACAGTTCTGGGTTAGTGTGGACCAAAGAGGACATTTTTTCTTTCATGTGTATGGCTGGTTTTGCCTATATGTGGGTACACCCTGTCTACCTGTTCCAGGTACCTGTGCAGACCAGAAGAAGGACTGGAGTCAGAGATAGTTGTGCACTGCTATGTGAGTGCTAGGTATTGAACCTGTAGCCTCTAGAAGAACATATAAGCCATCCCTGCAGCCCCCGAAGGAGACATCTTGCTCACTGAGTGAAGATGGAAGGGAAGCCCCATGGGGTACGTAGGATGAGGGCTGATGGGTAGCTGAGGCACTGCAACCACACACCGCACAACTTTAATCACCTGGCTTGTTCTGTTGGCATGGCAGAGTCAAGCCTTTAGCCTCCACACTGCATACTTCTTTCTTCCTCCAGCTTTCCCCATCCTGACTGAGATGGATGTGCAATACGTACTTGTCATCTAAGTTGGAGATGTGGAGGAAAAAGCACTTAATGCGAGTTCTATTTGGTCCTCACAGGTCACCCATGCAGCTTCCTGTCTATCTTCTTTCCCCAGCGTGTATCCATCTTCTGATCATAAATATTGACCCTTTGGATCTTATTCTTCAGGACCAGCTGCAGAAACCCAGGGTCATAGTGAACACAGCTAACCCTCATAATTCTGCATGAAAATATATGTTGTTTAATATTATTTTCTACCACTTGAGCACAGTACTGTAGAGTTTACTGTCTCCTGGTACTTCCCATTTTTATATTTTCCTATTAGAGTTAGTTTCGTACATGCTTGACTTATAGGGACAGTCAAACATTGGGCAACTGAAACATTCCCTTTGGGTACAAGATAAAAATGTGACAAGAAAAACAAGAAAGCAAAAAAGGACACATGTCCTGTGAAAGCACCAATGCCCCTGGAGGTAAATTGAGCTATTTTAATCCTTTGTTGCTATTTCAACTGTACTTTGACAATAATAGTCTGATACTTAATGCATTTTAACACAAAAATATTTCTGTTGAGTAGTTTCTCTGTGACCTTAGGGACATTTTAAATTTTTAAATGTAGCGTTTATTATTTATCGAACATTTGAAAAGTAGAATAGCTGAATGGACTATGTTCCAAAGATAAATATTTGGAGTAAGGGCATCATGATGGGAATAGGTAGTCACTCTGCCTTCTCTCTTTTGGTCTCTCTTCCTCTCTCTTTCTTTCCCCCTGTCGTCCTTTTCCCTGTACTTTCATAGTTAAGAGACATTGAAATCTGAGATGTCATTTACAAGTAGTACATATTCATAGCTCATCACTGTGAAAGTAGACATTGAAGTTTTGAATCACAATGTTTGCTGAGCTATGGAGAAACTTTAATGGTCTCCAGGCTGACAATTTAAACTTACTGAGCTTATTTTTTATCATTTTTTCCAAAAGGGGCAATCAGTTAGCTGGTGTTGAACTCTGAATCCTGTTTTTACCCACGTAAAGACTATTCACAAAAAAATTGTAATTATAGTTTTACATAAGAGCCATAAATTGAAAAGCACTATATTTAAATATATTATGTTGTTGTTATTAATATTGTTTCATACTTTAAAATGAAATATTTGAAATAACCTATGAGGTCAGTAGGTTTAATAATTGATTGAGAAATGACCTAAGCTTCTCATTATAATTAAGTTCTTAAATTAGAAATGTTTACCCAGATGCCAGTCATACTTAATTAACGTTAGTGCTTTACAAGTTTTTCCTCGTTTACATTAGTACTTTAGCAAAGATAAACCAAGCAGTGAATGTTAGTTTCAAATGTGGACCAATACGTTTATCTGTGGGGTGGATGCTATCCTTTGTGCATCTTATTTATCTTACAAAGATAAAATTTATAATTTGTTTTATATGTTTAATATAGCTTACAGGAGGAAGCCAGGAAGCTAGAAGCAGTGGGTCCCTTAAGATAGAAGAGATAATAAAATACAATTAAAACGAAAGTAGAGAGAGAAAATGCTAGAGATAAGAATGTTTAAGCATGGAGAGATATTGACTCTAGAGAACCAAGTTGTGGGCAGAAGGCTTAATCAGCATGAAATGACTATGAAAACCTATGGTCTTCCAACGAAAGAAGTTGTATTCACTCCAACAACTTTTTAAGTCTATGAAAACACATAGTGATTTCGCTAACATTTATAAAAAATGAGACAATATAAAATTTACATTTACTGGGGCAGCTTATGTTGCCTGAGGAAGGAAGAGTCATTCTCCTTTGGGGACACAGCTAGTGGTATGATATTCCATGCCCCAGTGGAAGGCCACATACTTTTGTATATAAGGGCAGCAATATTTCAATTTAGGAGTTATTATAACAACATTTTAAAGAGAGGACATGATGTTGAGAAAGACATGTAGTAGAGGACATTAGGAAGAACTTAAGGAGGTAGTCATCAGTGACTAGGATATATACATTTTATAAATGTGTGAAATTTTCACAGAAGAAAATATTATTTGAGAGAAGGCAATGACATGAATAGATTGTTAAAAGGAGAAATGAGGATACAAAGTTAAATAGGAATGAAATTAGTAGGTGGATCTTCAAAGTGTTGAAGGGTGAATATGATCAAAATATAGTGTATAGCATTCTCAAAGAACTAATAAAATTTTTAAATGATAGGATTAATCCATATCCCAATAAATAAGTAAATGTAAATTTTATATTGTCTCATTTTTATAAATTTTAGCAAAATCACTATGTGTTTTTCATTGACTTAAAAAGTTGTTGGAATGAATACAATTTTTTTGTAATGTAACTATTTTAAAACAAGCTATTGTATTCACAAATTTTATGGATAGTTTATTATATGTAAGTCAGGCTCTCTCTAAATACATCACATTCTGTTATTAATAGCTTATCAAGTTTTACACTTTTACTTCACAGCTGATGCCTCTGCTCAAGACAATATGCTAATAAATTAAAGATTCATGTGAAGAGAAAAATAGTGTTGTGCATGCTATTATCTTATATTCACCTGGGACTTACTTGCATATCAGCAGCTCATTCTCAAGACTGTCTACTTTTTTCCCTCTTTTATTTTTTTCTGGCGTCCCTCATTGGTGTTTATACTGACATTCTCCTGTTCTAAGTTCAAGGTTATTGGTTTAAACATTGAATTACAGCCGTACCACAATGCTGAGCCACCAGAACCAGGGCATACCCTCAGTGTCTGTCTGGTTGGTTAGGCCAATGAGACCCCATCCTGACTCTGCCTTCAGTCTTGCAGAAATCTATTGATTAGTGTGATTCTCACTCCCTGGTGTTCTAACATCATTCTTTTGTGCCTGGTAGATGCTTTTTTCTTTCTCTTGGAAGACCTTTAGATAAGTGTTTTGTGAAGTCTGAACTCTGATCACAGAGGAAAGTCACTATTTCCATGAGTAGTCCTTGAACACAAGCTTTATTCCTTCCTTAGGACTCAGAAGACTGTCTAATGCTCTGGTCCTTGACCTGCATGTTCATGTTCCAGCAGAAGCATCTGCTGCAAAGCGCTTTGTGGTTCCAGACACACCTAGCTGCTGCTGCTCAGAATCCTCTCACTCCCCCTCCCCACTCCTTCTGCCTAAATCTCAGCTTTACTTGTCTCTCCAGCCTCTTCTTTTGGAAAATAATTCTGTGAATTGAGTCTTTCTGATGGCTTCCTCAATTTCTTGTTGGTTCTTACTCAACTTGCTGCTTATGACATTAGAGGCATCCCGGCTCCCCTGCCCTATCTGTCCTATAGGTTGTCAATAGAGAGCTTTGGAATAATGCAGTTGAAGCATTTGATGCCGTGGAAGACGCATTTTCTCTTTCTGCTTTTTAGAAACGTCTGTCTCTGACTTACTGGACAAACTAGAGACTCTGCCTACCACCACCACCCTTTAAATATTCTGGCTCTGCCTCTTCTTTCCATACCATCTTCATGACATTCCTCTAGTTTACCTCCCACACCATCTACATGAAATTTGTCTCTTCCCATGCTTATGGCATTAGCTTCTTGTGAATGCTGTAATAAAGTACCAAAAGACCAAGGACTTCAAATAGTAATGTTTCTTCACATTCTTGGAGGCCAATGTTCAAAATAAGTATCAATGAGATGAAATCAGAGTGTTAAAAGGACTACTCTCTCTCTCTCTCTGAACATAGGAATTGTATCTTTGTCTCTTTTGGTTGTTGATGGCTGCTAGCATCCTTGGGCCGGAAACCTTATCACACCTATATCTCCATCAGTGGCCTCATTTCCTTTCTTCTGTCAATATCAAATTTCTCTCTGGTTCCCACTGAGAAATACAAAAGTGATTCTATTTAGGACTCGTCTGGATAATCTAGAAAAATATAGTTACCTGAAATTCTCAAACTTAATCATATCTTCAAAATATTTTCATTCTAGATAGTATATGTTTACATAGTAAGAGGTGGTCGCATCTGGAGAAAGCCATATTTATATGTTATAGCAATCTATTTCTCCGTTGCATATTATTTCAAAATTTACCAACTTAAGAAAAATAATGTATTTCTCACAGTCTCTGTGAGACAAGCAGGAGGTTTAGGCTTGCCTGCATCCCCTAGTTCAGGCTCTTGTAAAGCCATGAGACCTAATTTCGAAGATACCTCTATTTACTCACTCATGCGATTGTTTCAGTGTGGAGTTTTCATGAGCTCTTGGATTGAGGCCTCAGTTCCTTATGGTCTGACGGCTGGAAGCCTCTTTCAGCTCACTGCTTCATTGACTACTTACTTGAGCAGCTTATATTATGACAGTTTGCCTCATCAACAAGTAAAGGGGGCAAAACAGTATCTGCAGGTAAGTACCAACATGACAGATAGCAGTTGGTCAACCTTGTTCATCATTTTGCCTTGTTATATTTGTAGTTACTAGACTTTCCCAACACTCATGGGCAGAGGATTGTACAGAGGTTGGGATCCTAGCAACTGGCTCACTGAAGCCCTACAGGAATGGGCACACTGTAACACTTAGCCGTATGAGCCATTTGCATGGCTGTCTGACTTAGCATTCATTTCCTCCTGATGTTAGTGGAGCAATCTGCCTGCCAGACTCTAAAGGTTTGCACTCTCATCTTATCTGGGGGGTGTCTCTACAGCAGAGACATTATTGCAACACAACAGGTTTTGGAATCCTATGGCACTTTTTTTTTTAATTGAAAAAAAAAATTCTGCCTCCTCCCAGCCTCCCATTTCCCTCCCCCTCCTCCCGCCCCTCCCCCCTCCCCCCACTCCTTTCCCTCTCCCTCTCCAGTCCAAAGAGCAGTCAGGGTTCCCTGCCCTGTGGAAAGTCCAAGGCCCCCCCCCTCCATCCAGGTCTAGGAATGTGAACATCCAAACTGGCTAGGCTCCCAAAAAGCCACAACATGAAGTAGGATCAAAAACCCTTGCCATTGTCCTTGGCTTCTCATCAGCCCTCATTGTCAGTCATGTTCAGAGTCTGGTTTTATCCCATACTTTTTCAGTCACAGTCCAGCAGGCCTTGGTGAGCTCCAAATAGATCAGCCCCACTGTCTCCGTGGGTAGGTGCACCCCTCGTGGTCCTGACTTCCTTGCTCATGTTCTCCCTCCTTCTGTTCCTCATTGGGACCTTGGGAGCTCAGTCCGGTGCTCCAGTGTGGGTCTCTGTCTCTATCTCCATCCATCTCCAGATGAAGGTTCTATGGTGATATGCAGATATTCATCAGTATGGCTATAGGATAGGGTCATTTCAGGTTCCCTATCCTCAGCTGCCCAAGGGACTAACTGGGGACAGCCCTGGGCACCTGGGAGCCCCTCTAGGTTCAAGTCTCTTGCCAACCCTAAGGTGTCTCCCTTAACTAAGATATGTGCTTCCCTGCTCCCCTATCCAACCTTCCTTTATCCCCAATCATCCCATTTCCACTAGTTCCCCCCATCCTCCCCTTCTCAATTTTCTCTCCCCATCTCCCCTTACCCCCATCCCACCCCACCCCCAAGATCCCATTTTTTTGCCCGGCAATCTTGTCTACTTCCCATAGCCAGAAGGATAACTATATGTTTTTCTTTGGGTTCACCTTCTTATTTAGCTTCTTTAAGATCACAAATTATAGACTCAGTGACCTTTATTTATGGCTAGATTATACACTTGCTTCATCTAGAACTATTTACCCATGAAAACAGGGCTTCTTTAAGCGCAGGGACTGTGCCAGAGTGTCCTGAAAAAAGAAGGAGTAAATGTTTCTTTAAATGTTAGTTCTTTTCACAGTTGCTTGTTTTTTTTTCATTGTTTCCTTTTTTTATTTGATTGAAGAATGATCACTAATCCATGCACTCGGAGTTTGCCTTATAGAATTTGACTGAATCTTATTATGTTCTAGATGCATTTTGCTAACTTTATTATACAAATAAATCCCCTGGTTATTTTGTTAAAATGAAAATTTGCCTTGTCCAGGGCTGGATTGAACTGATGATTCTGAGCCTTGACCATATTTTAAGTTGATATGCAATATTGTTTGTCCAAGAACCATATTGCAAAAAGTAAAATTGAAAATGTAGAAAAGGAATGATTGTTGAAATTTATATATGGAGAGATTTCTGTTCAAAACAGAAGGATTTTCCGAAAAGAAAACAGGTATAAAGAAAGGATTTATCTTAATGCATTTATGAATTAATGAACTTATTATCCTTCAATCCAATCAGATTTGGGCTAGAAATCCAATTATTTGGGACTATGTATAGAGGATAAAGGTAACAATTAAAACAAGTTAGAATTCATTCAGTATGATCTATGGAGAGTAAAAATTCTAGTGTTTGGTTGGAAGTATCACCCCAGCTCCTGACATCTACTTTGGAGTGCGGGAAGTTGCCTCAGTCCAAATTCCACCTCTGAGAAAGCCCACCAAATGGTGACCCCTCCCCAGAGAGGGTCAAGACCACTCCCACAGGATATTTAAACTGCCCCCAGAGAACGAACAAGTGTTCATTCCTGTTCACTTTTTCCCTCTCCCTGTTTTCCCAGAGGGCCACCTGGGAATGCTGGCATCCATTAAACCTGGGCCTTTTTCTAATTTGGTTTTATTTTGGTCTGATTTGGATTATTGCATCAGTAGAGAGGTTTGTTGGGCTGAAAAAAACTGAACATTTGGAAGTCCCACTGTGATGGGCTTTTTTTTCCCACTAGCCCAGGGCTACGTGTTGTAAGATGCCCTTCTGACCCTTGCTTTCCTCCAGGCTACGATTGGCTTCACTGGGTGAGTTCCCCTTTTTCAAGTGTATGCCCCTAAGTCCCAGGCCCATATATTTGTTGAAAAGTCTGTTGAAGCCATGGCTCATGCCGGACCCCCAGACTGACTAATATTTTCACTGTGGTGGGATTTTGTGGGATGGAGATGGCTGTCCACAAAATTCTCATACCCCTCTGTTTTTTGACTTAAGAGTCTTATTACAGTGGTTGCATTGTGGTAGGCATTGAGTCCTGAGACTTGGCATATGTAGATTTGTAAAAAGGGACACTTGCAATTCAAGACCTGATCTCCAAACGACCTTGGTCTGCCTTTTACAGAAATCCTTTTAATTGGGGCTATCTAATGCCTAATGCCTAACAATAACAAACAAGGTTCCCTATTCCATAGTTTGTGGATGCTGTGTTCCTGCTCCCACTCCCTGCTCCCACTCCTCTTCCTCACTCCCCTTCCCCACTTCCCTACACTGTCCTTCCACTCCAAAACCATATAGGTGTTCCATTCTTACGTTTCTGTTCCCTCTTGCAGCATCTGCTAATCTGGTTCTTAATGAAATCACCTGGGTGCTTCCCTGGCTTTTGCTGCCTACTTACACCAAGATTTTTAAGTTGGTCAGCTGACACAGGTTCCTAAAAAAGGTTTTATTTGTCTGTCTGTTAAAATAATGTGGCCACACTATGCTTTTATGACTACGTGTGTATGTGTGTTTGTTTCCATAATATGCTTGTCTTATTTTTCTGTGTGTATGTCTTAAGATCTGTAAAACCTGTAACTCCAGATTACAACAACTCCAGAAAAATATGAACATGTGGGTAGCCTCCATTTTGACCTCAGCTCCCTCTTGGGTAAGAGTACCCATGTGTGCTGGACCTACCAAGGAGACATTCGGCCTCCAAAATTCTTTAACTTAGTAAAATATTCCTTTTAATTTTCTTACATTTACTAGCATTGGTAGTCTGTAACTAATTGGGTAAAATATATGTCTAAATTTAACGTATATTTCTAATTTAAATATAACAGGTAATGGTACTCAATTCTCAAGTGCCTTTACAGATTGGAGAGTATGGCATTTAAGAAAAGGGCTTCCAACACAGAGACATGCCAGCTTCTGCAGCATCCTATAGCTCCTCCAAGAAGATGCATGGTTGCAAAAGACCTTCTGACTGGAGGCTTGCCTTTGGGTATGGCAAAGTCAAACAGACAGCAAAACCAGGCCTTCTACCTCATCAGCTTCCTGGACATTACACAGGGGATCAATTATCTCATCCTGCCAAGACAGGTAGACTAAATGTTCCCCCCACAGGAAAATCTTCAGGCCTCTTGGACTTATCGGCTTATGGCAAACATTGCTTCTAAGGCTAGTGTTCGCCAAAGACTACGGAGAGACTTGAAATTGCTTGTGTAGCTAAAAATGCTATCTCATTTCTGCTCATCTATCCATTCAAGATCTGTCTAATGGCATTTAATGACTTAAGGTATTGGTAGCTCATTACCTCATTTGTTAAGTTTCCTGCTAAAATACAAACAGGTATGACTCTTCCATAGGCTTCATAGTCCAGGAAGAGCAGGTTTCAGGTGTATCTTCAGAGATCCAGAGTTCCCAATTTCCTTTAATATTTGCTAAAATGTTCCTGGTTCCAGTTGTCTTACAGATACCTGTAGGTTCCTTAAAAAAAAAAAGTTCTTCTGCTATATCAAATATTAGGTCTAAAAAACAAAAAAACCTAGCAGGCTCCAGAGCCTATTTAACCCCACCCATTTTCAAGGATATTTTACAGGTCAATTTTTTTTTTTACATATAGATACTGGATTAGGTTTGGTCTGTGGGCCATAATTTCTTACTTCTACAGTCTCTATGCACCTCCCTAACTGAGAAACTTTGTGATTTAAAATTAAGAAAGATCTGCTAGGTTTTTGCTGAGATATTAATAGATAATTTTGAGCTGAAATACATTTGCTTTTGAAAGAGAAACAGTGTAGCAACTCAGAGTAGCCTTTTCTTCAAAATTTTCAGGCATCAGGGTCAGACAGCTGCAGCGTCATTTTTGACACGAGGAGGGTCTTTGGTAGGTCTTGAAATGTGTTGGAAGTTACTTCTCTGTTGATATGATATGTGAGGTCAAGGTGACTCCTTAGAGGGAATTATTAGTATTCCCAGGTTCCCACTGAAGCCTTTCTGAGATTGTTCCCTTGTCAGGACAACTGAGAACTCACAAGGGGAACAATGAGTCCTGTTGATAGAACTGTAAATAATGACCCAACTGCGGCAGTGCTGCCCCACTGGGCCCCATACTGACTGCTATTCAATTGTAAATATCTCTTTTCTGCTGATGTACTGGAGGGCAGCTACACGTTGCCATATATTATGCTAAATATTCCCCGGAATCCAACTGCGGGGAGAGAGAACAAGGCAGGCAGCAAAAGCAACCTATTAACTTGCTGTACATCTGTTTCTACTTCCTCATAACTCAAGGTGCTGAGACAGCCTACTCCTTCCCTTTGAAACACGTGGATATTTTTATAGGTATATGTGTGTATATGAATGTATGTATTTGCATATGAATGGATGGCTTTTTGATGTATTAGCTGTGCCTTCCTGAAGATGAAAGAGATTGACTCTTGTAATGTATTCTCCCCACATAGTTTCTTTTCTACTTTCATTGGTCTTTTCTTTCAGCTAATTTGGGTCTTTCTAGAAGCTACTCAGTAGCCAGGGAGATATTCCAGAGACATCCATTAATAAATGTTTACATGTGCTCTGGCTGCTGTCCCTGAAACCCAGACTTAGGTTTAACTTAGCATTAACTAGTTTCCTAAATCTGAAACTTTTGTCAGTTGCATGGACTGATTCTTTTTTTTTTTTTTTTTTGGTTTTTCGAGACAGGGTTTCTCTGTGGTTTTTGGAGCCTGTCCTGGAACTTGCTCTTGTAGACCAGGCTGGTCTCGAACTCACAGAGATCTGCCTGCCTCTGCCTCTCAAGTGCTGGGATTAAAGGCATGTGTCCCTGCTATTTGGATCTTTGAGATTCTGAACTCCACAGCCCTCTGGATTCCGTTCACTTTTGCATCCCTTGCCGACTTTGATTTTCAGGCTTGTGGAATGCCTCACAGGCTTTGGGAACTTGCCCTGGATGGTTGTCAGGTAGGGGAAAATGGTTGTCCAAAAAGTATAATTCACAGAGTTTGAGTTTCAAAGGTATATTTAACATTTTAAAACGTAACTCTTCCAATTTAAGATGCAGGCTTGAGGCCCAGATTTGTATCCAGGATGGCCAGAGCTAGTCAAATGCCACCCAGATGCAAGTTTCCTTTATCTCCTCTCCCTGTATTTCTCCCCAGTTGTAAACTCTGCTTTGAGCCTGTAGCCAGGAAAAGTTATGTGCTTCCTCCCAGGCTTTCAGACCTTGGGTTTTGGAACACATGATTTTCAGAAGTGCTGAGGTTTGGGGGGGGGGTAACATTATGACTTTTTAATGTAACATTTTTGGAAGGATGTAAATAAACATTTACTTATAGAAAAGGAACAAATGACGAAAAAAACAATGATGTCTCCTGTGGCACTGACCCAAAGCTAGGGGTGGGTCTAAGCATGCCCGAATCCCTGGATTTGCTCATCCTGAGAGCGGCAGTAATTTGACTACTGCCCAGCCTTGCTTAGGCACCAACAGTTCTCATGCCCCGTGAATGGGTGAATGTAGCAACTGATAAGCTTATGAGTCTCCAACGCTATGAGGACTGGTTTCTATCTGACTGCTGAAACATCCTGGACTAGACTTCCTTTCTTTTTTATATAATACCTTATAAGTTTCCTTATTTTATGTAATTTTACTATGTTAAACTTACAATCTTTCTAATTAGACAGAGTGAGAAATGTGGAATATTCCTTTACACTATGTGAATATATGCTCTTGTCGGGGTTTAGTAAAGGATCTGCCTGGCGAATAACTAAACAGAATAAAGTTAGGGTGGATAGTAAAACTGGGAATTCTGGGAGGAAAAAGGGAGGAGCTGGAGAGTCATCAGATACAGAGAGAAGCAAGATTGGCGTGCTGTTCTGAGAAAAAATACCAAACCACATGGTAAAGCATAGATACAAAATATGGGTTGATCTAAATGTAAGAGTTAGCTAGTAAGTAACAAGGCTGAGATATCGGCCAAGCATTTGTAATTAATATAAATCTGTGTGGTTCCTTGGGACTGGTGACTAGGAAAGAAACTTCTTCCCACAGTACCTTCTGCTGCCCCACCCCCACACCTCTGAGTATGAAAATGAAGCCTCCTTGATTTTCTTTCTTCAACCAATAACATATGTCCACATGGGTCCAACAGGCATTCTTCCTGGGGTATAACTGTCTGCTGCCCCCTCCTAATGAATGAGCTGTCCTCCAACACAGTCTCCCATGTGTTCTTTCCTGTCATACTCACCCCTCCGAATCTACCTTTGGCCCCACCATGTTTGGTCCTGCCCCCCACCTCCCAGGTTGGCTATTGCACAATAGTTTGACCATACTGAGACAAAGTGGGACTCTAGTATGGCAGTCATCAAAGACCAACTTGCTGAACTAATGACTTTGTTGGAGTTGCCTGTAGAAATAAATATGGGACGTTACTTACATGAGTAGAAAAGACCCACATTTACTCATGCACAACATATGTAAGTTTAGTTGTACAAAGAAGAGAGCTTTAATTGTGTTCCTATAGGAGCCTATATTCTCTTAGCTCCTTGATCTTTCTCTTTTATCCCCCCCCCCTTCCCTCTTAGACAACAAGCTTAGGATTTAAAAGTCTTTTTTGCTTTTAATGCAATTGTCTAAACTTTTTCAATAAATGAGACATTATTTTGAAGAACATAGGTGTACACTGTGTAATGTAAACTCAGCTAAATGTTATGTCCTTGAGTGCCCTGAAGTCTTCTTTTTTACAGTTCTTTAGTATTTTCTCACCAACAATCAAGTTAGGCAGAAAGCAAATGAATAAACATAACCCCAAATTCCCTCACAGTTGTCACAGGTAATCCTTTCAGAGGAGTGGACCTGCAGAGAGGACAATAGATTGTCTCTCTTTGTGCTTGCTGTCCTAGCTCTGTAAATGGCTCAGCTACATGACTTTGGTTAAATTGTTTTACCTCTTTGGGACTCTTTGACCTGTTTGGAATTTCTGGTGGAATATGTTGACTTCAAAGAACAGAAAAATAGAGCAAGAGCAACCTCATCAAATAGAAGCTTATTCTTTCCTGCAATGAATCCAGCCATCAGAATCCTCCTGGCTCAATAACATTGCTCCTCATGTCTCAGCAATTTTTCTGGTTTCCTTTTATTGTTGTAATATTCGAGTTGTATCTCCAGGGTGCATTTAGGCAAGGAAGGAAAGTGTTGGAACAACAGTGCCTGTGTCTACCCATATCACCAGTCAATAAAAAGGGGAGAAAGAGAGAAAGAAAGAAAGGAAGGAAGGAAGGAAGGAAGGAAGGAAGGAAGGAAGGAAGGAAGAATAAGAAAATCTATTGGAGGAATTTCCCTAACAATATCTACTTCTTTAAAGTAGATTTTCTTGATTTCAATCGTAAAGGGATCTCCAAATTAGGAGAAAGAATTTACTGTGAAGTATCACTCATATATGTGTAGGAACTTCAGGCTGTATGTGTGCCGTACCCCAGATATTCTATGCACAAGCTAGGAAACAAAGTAAGGAAAACTTCACGCATTCCTCATGTAAAACCATAGTATCTGTTAGCTTTCACCCGCAACACTAAGTGTATCTGGTAAATAGCATAGTAAACGTAATGAACAATCAATAGATGGGTTTATTCTGGAAAGATGATGATTGTACCATGCATGGTCTTTGACCTTCTGAATCTTCAGAGAAAAGCAGAGCATTGAGAGGAAGTCTCAAAACATCTTACAGTGATTTCAATATAAATAGGAGGAAGTTTTCATATGAATTCATTATGAGCATAAAGCTGATAGAATAGACCTGCATATCACTGGCATACATGGGAGTGGCGAGCTAACTATTTAATGTGATGGACTTATTAGCACAAGAATTTTCAAATAAGAGGGCATATAAATCAGCTATGTTGTAACCAAAATGAAAGACTTTGATGGTGAGAACTATGGGGACTATAAGGAAAGACATGAGAGTAAGAAAAGGAGCTGAAGCAACCTGGTCCCTACATACAAAAAGTGACTTGTACTGCCAAGAGAAAGTGTGGTGACAGGAATTCAGAACAAGAAAGTTAGACAATACTTAGGAAGTAATGAGATTGTCCAAATGAATGTATATTTAGGGAGCATAAGTTAGTCAGTGAATCTCAGTATCATCATTTTAGTTTTTATTCTAAACAAAGAGAAGGCCATCTGTGGAGAAAAGCTAGCTATTGGAATGCAATTCAAAAAATCTCATAAAACTAAAATTAATCGTTGGTAAAGTCAGAAGGTCAACTTCCATACAAAGGTACTATGAAAGAAAAAAGAGAAATAGAAAAATAAGTGGAAAGATATTCCTATAAATAAAGAAAGAATATTAAAATATGCTTAAAGAAGGAAGGATTAGTCAAAATTATTGAAAAATTTGGCAAAATTAGCTTAAAATATGAGAAAGTGTAACACATTGCATCAAACAGATAACTCAAAATTCAATATGAACTCAAGAATTGAAAATAAAATACATCACAGAGGGTAAAAGTAAAATAAATGGAGCATCAAAGAATAATAACAATAAATAACAATAAATCTCCTTAGGAGATTTCCACGGAAACAGAAATTCCAAACAAACAAACAAACAGATAAACAATTAAAAAATAAATAAGAGAAATCCCATGTCAAAGAATTAGCAAATGTTTGAGCAGTAAAACTTGAATTCGGGGATTTTTTTTCTTATATTTTAACTTTTAATTCAATTTTGAGGTGCATTTTGCACATTCCAAAATCATATGGCTCAATGATTTCTTGCCCAGCAAACAAAACAGAAACCATGGAGCTCACAACCACATTCTAGAGCAGAATGTCGTGTGATCTGTCAGCTCTCCTATACCCCTTTCCATTATCTCCTCTGTGAAGAATCACTGAAGTAGAAGTTAGCTTTATTTGCTTTCATTCTTTAAACTAAAAAAAAAAAAAAAAAAAAAAAGACTTATTCATTTTATTTTATGTATGAATGCTGGCAAGTATATAAGTGTGTGCTTGGGACTTGGGAGGTCAGAGGACAGCACTGCATCCTCTGGAACTGGATTATGAATAGCTGTGAGTCATTATGTGTGGGTGCAGGAATCAAAGCAGAGCCTGCTACAAGAGCAACAAGTGCTCCTAATCACAGAGCAGTCTCCTATTCTTTACACGCCGTTCCTTGCCGTTGTCATCATTAGTCTTGGGTTGTGGACTGAGCACTCTTAGTCTACATATTGTTCTTTGTATAAATAGACCACCGTTTTTCCACTATCTCTGTGCCGTACTATTAGTAGTGCCGCCACGGGATAGTACGTTTCTTTTTAGCCAACTAATGTACACATCTTTGTGAAACGTCCATCTAAGTAGGAGGGGAAGTGCTGGGCTGAAGATTTTCGTATTCCTGTTCAATGGGTATTTGTAAATCTCCTTAAGGCAGATTTTATTGCCTCTTGGATTTTCTTCCAGGGTCTCAACATACCTCATCTGAGCTGAGACAGCCAGGACGGAAAGTATCTTAGGAAAGGTGTTTAGGAAATTCTGTGTGGAATAGGGAAGGGAAGACAGCTTGACTACTAAAGACAGGAACAAAGCACTGGCTACATTAACTGCTATAAAGCAGGGGGGATGACTATGAGGCACTGTAAACTAATCAAAGCTGCTCACCCTGTGCAAGAAAGAAAAATACAATGACAGTTTGCTTACAAGTTGGAGTAGCGGAGGAGAGCGGTATGGATTGGCTGTCTCTGCAGAAAGACCACAGGACAGCCCTACCTATCTTTCTTATTTTTCCTTTCTGCAAGTATGGAACAGATCCTGTGAGCTTCCTGCCACCACATAAATTGATAAATAAAGGGCTACATTTTTTTTTCTTACACTTGACTGGTAATTCACTGATTTCAATAATACAGGGTCACAATGATATAAAACACTCATTGAGAAGAATCTGCAATTACCGCTTTTCACTTCACACGCCTGTATCATTTTTATTTTATGTCACACACAAATGTTCTTTAAAAGGAGCTAATCGAGATTGACACTGTCTGGGCTGCAGCTCCTCCTTCGGAGGCAAACAAGAGAACACCCACTTCTTTATGCCTCGTCAGGGACCCACCCACTCCAATCCCCACCCCCAACCACAGAGCAAAAGCCAGCAGCTTTGAATTTCAATGGCCTAGTTGTGTTCCCCTGTGGCCTCTGAAAGGACATCTGACTCCCAGAAACCCCTCCACATCATACAGACGCCTGATGTGGGCCTGAGACTGTTTCTTACAATTTTCTTCAGTCTTGGAGCGCTGATGAAATTTGCATGTGTATAGACAATTGGCTTCTTATAGGCCCATCTGTTCCTGCTGTTGAAGTTTTACCTGGAGCCCTAATTATAGCCAATCCTAGAGAGAGGAAGGGCTGTGACATCACTGTCGGGAGATTAGAGGTTAGGTGAGAAATGCGGTGCTGAAGCAGATGGACACTGAGCAGAGATCCTCAGGCTTTGTAAATATTCATTAGGTAAAACTAAGAGTAAAATGGAATAGTGAACACAGAAGCAAGCAACGTCATCCCTAAAATTATTGCTTCTGAAATGTTGTGCTAGTAGTTAATCTATAAAAGGAATTCATAGGTATGGGAGTCATTCTTTTAGTAAGCCTCACTTTCATAAGATCAAGTATGAAAGAGTACAAGGACCAGCTTACGTTACCGGCTAATGGAAGATCCCATTATCCCATGCGGCAATGTAGCATCTCAAAGACTGTTCATAGGAGAACATTTTTTTCAGAGTTTTCACAGCCCAGCTTCTTTCCACACAGCAAGCATAATTGTAGTCCTTCTAGATGCAGCCCTATACCCCTTCTCATGAGCAGTTACAAGACCATTATTGTGAGAGACCAATGGGGTGCTCTTTAACTGGTTATATAATAATACATCAAACATCAGCTAATCAACTTGCAGAGAGAGAGCCTGCAACACACAGTTCTTCACCACGTGTGTCCTAAGGATATACAAAGCTCCTCTTGGAAGACCAAACACAAAACTAACAAATACAGAAAAACAAAACAAGTTAAATTTCATAGAATCTGAGTAGAGAGAAGTGACTTTTCCGAAAGAGCTCTGGGCAAGGAGACACTTAAGACTACAATTGAAGAAACATGCAATTCTTTTGGATGTGAATGACCAATTACATGGTACTCTGGGGCTTGTTTGGGCTTTTTTCTTCTACGAACCTTCAGTTTTTGTTTTCTGGTATAACATGTAGCACCCAGGAAACACATGTGGAAAATTCTCTTTTTCTTTACTGTTGCTACAAACAGATGAACTCAGTAGGACTCATCTGTGTTGCCCTTACTTAGAAAAAATAAGTTTTACAATATTATTTCACATTTCCTAAAAGAGAATTCTTTGATGCAGTGTCTTCACAGTGCAAATGAAAACGCATCATGATTCTCATGGGGCAAAATTCTGTTTGGGTAAATAGGAATTCTAAATCCAAATCAAATTTAGAAAGAGAATAATCTTTTTGAATTTGCTTTTTTCTCACCTCTCTATCTCTCTGTGTCTCTCTGTCTCTGTCTCTCTCTCTCCACACACACACGCACTTGTATAATAATATGTATGTATGTATAATATTTTATTAACTGAGAATGTCATTCAGTGTCCTTTTGATCATATTCATCTTGCTTCCCCAACTCCTCTCAGATCCTCCCTTTCTTCCATACCCACTCAACTTCTTCATATTTTCTTTCACACCTACTCTTTCTCTCTCTTATTCCTAAGTTCCCAGAGTCTAGTTTGTGCTAGCTGGCTTATCTTCTGGTTGGGCCATTCCTGCAGTGTGCTTGACATACCAAGTGTGTACACCATTTAAGACAATTGACTTCCACTTTTACAGAAGCAATCAAGGGCCAATAGCTCCAAAAGCATGCCTGGTGTGTCATGCCTACCTCCCTTTGTCATGCTGATATGTTTCCTGGCTTGAATTTGTGTGGGTCTCATGAATGCTACCACTCCCATTATAATCACAATCTGTGCTCTTGTGTTCATAAAACACTGCATCCTGTAGACATCCCAGGGCTCTGGCTTTTACAATCTTCCTGCTTCCATTTCTGCATAGATTTCTCAGCCTTGAAGGGAAGGGTGCTATATAGGCCTCCCATGTAGGGCAAAGCACTATAAAGTTTCTTAGCCTATGAAACCTGACCAAGCTGTGGGTCGGTGTTCACTGACATCTTCTTCAAAAAGCTTCCCTGATAAGAGCGGAGAGATGCACTAATCTTTCTAGCAATAAGTCATTAGGAGTTATTCTATTCTTACACCTATGCAGTAGAATAATAGTAGTTGCTTTCCCCTAGGTCCTATAAAATATATATTCACAGTTCTTGGCCTTGTTGGCAGTGTCAAATATGGATTCCATTTTAGAAATCTGGTGATACATCAAGACCTTTGTCTTTAAACAGTGTAGTTGTATCAATGAAGTTGGCGTTTTGACAAATAGCAAACCTATTACAAAATTGTATTTGCTTCTTTAGTACCTAGAACTATGCTCAAAGGGAATTTTCTCAAGGATCTTTTACCAAGATCATTGGGAAATAATGTGGGTATACTGGAAGTGTTTAGAGGCCAGATGGACAGCAGTAAACACAGGATCATGGAAATTCAATAATAGATCACTTTTAGTAAAATGATGAGAGGGCCTGTTTTAATGCCTTCTGAAAACTGTCAGCTAATTCTAAGCATGTAGACCAAAGATCACACTAATAGGAGGAAGAAAGACAAAACGTAGTGACATTGGCTGATTTAACTATCCAAGAGTTTAGTTTGGGGTCTTGCTCATGTTTTGCAGTGCTAGAACTGACCTCCAAGACTCAGACATAATCGATAAGCAGTTTATATCCCCATATAATTCCTAAATATTTTAAACCAAAATGAGAAAATATCAACTTCCTGATGACTGAGAGATGTTTCCTATATTGTTATATCCCTGGGGACTAGATTGAAAGAAGAACTAATTCTGAAGAAAAAGAATGAGAATCCCAGAGGTGGTATGTGTGTGTGTGCGTGTGTGTGTGTGTGTGTGTGTGTGTGTGTGTGTGCGCGTGTGTGTGTGTGTGTTAAAATATTTGTCACCTCCTAGAACCCGAAAATAACAAGAAGAAAAACAGTGTGAACAGATAATGGACATAAAATGGTCCTTCTTCATTGCCAATCCTTGAATATTTCTCTCAGATAAATGGCATTCTGTAATTACATGAACTTATAGTGTTCTTTTTCTCTTATTCCTATGCTCCTTCCAAGTTATATTAAAAAACAAACTTAACTTTCATTTTTGGATATAATTCAGAAGACAAAACATAGATTTGCAGATCTAAGACTGGCCTGAGAGTGATTTGCCATGACCACATCTCAAAAAAAAAAAAAAAAAAAAAAAAAAAAAAAAAAAAAAAAAAAAAAAAAAAAAAAAAAAAAAAAAGAAAGAAAGAAAAGAAAAGAAAAGAAAAGAAAAGAAAAGAAAATCATTGTTTTTTCTTCACTGACTGCTTTGCAAAACTCAATATACAGAAAACACCTTCAGCTTCTCTCCTATAAATTCAGTGGGATTGTTTGTCTGTAGAACCATTATCTACTTTCATAATAAACTCTTGTTAGAGTGCAACTGTACCTATTTTGCCCTTGTTGTTAGTTATGGCTACCCTGGTGTTACAATGGCAGAGTAGAGTATATAATGGAGTTTTAATTCCACAGAGCCCAAAATATGCTGTTTGTTCCCTTGTACAAAACTTTACCAAAGTAGCAGGAGTTGCTTCAAGTTTTGCTGTTAGGGAACTGGTGAATTTTCTCCTAAACTTTCAAAAAGAAAGTAGAAAATCTCTACCTACTTTTCAAAATTTTCTCATAATGTGGTAAAATTTTAAGGTCTAGGTATCAGAAGACCTAAGTTCGAATCTCGGCTCTACTACTTGATATTCATTTGATTATGACATGTTTCAAAGTTTCTCTCAATCTGTTCCAAAGCACTTCCTTAAAAATTTGTGAGGATTAAGTTCTGAGCCCTGAGTGTAAATTAGTTCATTATTCCCTGCCAAAATTGTCCTTGCTTCACCTGATTTGAGGGAGGACGGGCTTTGCGTTCTTGCTGAGATGTATTATGCAGTTTTTCATTGAGGAAATGGAACAATTCATTTGAAAAAGGTTTGCACACCTTTGTTCAGGGCAGATCCCAGGGATTTAAGGGCACTGCGTGTCTCTAAAAATGGACAGCCCTAGTCAACATGAACTATATGCAGTCATCATTTTTTATTTTATTTTTTTTTACAAAAGAATAAATCAACTATGTTGCTCTAGATCAGTAGAGAAAACAGCAAATGATTAAAGAAGATTTGTGTTTCAATAGAAGGGTAAGGGTGCCAGGCTCCTGCTTTTCTGCTGATTAGAAAGAAATCTCAGCCTTGTTTTGAAAAAGCCTTCCATCCAAATAGTCTGATCACCTTTTTAGTAGGCATTTGAGTAGAATCCAAATGAAGAGCAAAATGTCTCTCTCAGACGCCAGTACAACGATTGTCCCCTAAGGAGGGTGGCCAGTGCCTTTTTCTTTTCCTTTTCTTTTTGTTAAGACCTGTTGTATTCTAGAAACCAGACATTTTTTCATTTATTCTTAAACTCTTGATACAAGGACTTTGTGTTTCTTTTTACAAAAAAAAAGTCAGGGGCCAGAGTATTTATGTCCAGGCAGGGATACTGTGACCCAGTGATAAACAGCTTTGCCTCACTATGGGATTCTAGACCCTTGCTTATGTTCCC
This sequence comes from Alexandromys fortis, assembly GCF_014885135.2. Classification (NCBI taxonomy): domain Eukaryota; kingdom Metazoa; phylum Chordata; class Mammalia; order Rodentia; family Cricetidae; genus Alexandromys; species Alexandromys fortis. The sequence continues at coordinate 846,483 of NW_026067954.1, read as the reverse complement.
TAACTATAATCTTCCACTTTAAGGGGTTGTCTAATTGGCTATTTACTCTACTTTCAGACATTTCTTGATCACCACAGCGTACAACATTTTTTTAACACAATGTATGAAAGCCAGTCCACAATTAAATGGGCTTTAGCTGGTTTGTCCCAATGTCTCATTTATTTTGCTGTACAGTTGTTTGTTAGGAATTCAAAATTTATTCAAAACATGTTGAAGTGTGGAAAGATTATTTATCTCAACTAGCACTTTTTATTTCTCTAGAGAATATAGATGAAAATTGAAATGTATTTTAAACCCTGTGTTCTCATTTACAATGCTGTTTCTCTTTACAACTCATTTGAATCTTCCTGTTTCACACACTTTTAACCCAGTTTGTTCCCAACAAAATAAGTTTCATTAAACAGGTTGGAAGAGGGCCTTAAGAGTAGCTAAGGCGTCAATGAAGGTTATGGTGGAGATAAGAATCTGTGGAAAGTCATATCTTTTCTTTTTTGTCTATAAATGAAGGATGGGGATACTGAGCATCCCCAAGCTAAACAGAAAAAAAAAATGTAAAGTAAAAGCATAGCAATCTATTAAGGTTTGTGAAAAAGAATGATTTATTAACTTATTATTATATTTCATATAATGACAACTAAATTCTGAATCATGCTGGTTGCTTCATCCTTGAATGCCAGTGCAATACTAGATAAATAAGCTTTTGACAGATGTCTTATTGCCCAAAGGAGGTAGTCACTGGCGGGTTATAACCAAGTTCCTTCAGATAGCGTGTAGATAAAATGACCTTCCTAAAATCATTGACTGCAGACCTTTGTGACTCACGAAAAGGAGAGTGTTTATTGACTGACTAAGAACCTGGCCAGATGTTGGCACCTGCTACACCAACATAGAAACTGTGGCCCTCTCACCACTCTACTGACACAAAGCAGCCACACAAAGTCACAGAGCAGAGGTGACAGAGTCATGCATCCCACAACCACACCGAATCGCATTCAGACAGTGCTTTTCATGCGAGGTAACCAAGTCCTGTTTTCTAAAACCCTCTGTCTCTTTTGTGCAGAGATGAAAACGCTTAGAGAAAGATGTCCTGCCACTTTGGAATTGCAGTGGGGAGCAAATGAAGTAAAGGACGTAACATGCCTACTCAGCAGGAAGAGCTAAACAAACACACCTTGGTCATGTTTCTCACTTTGGGCAATTGTATCTGAAGAGGAAGCCAAAGCATTCCCCACAGGCTCGGAGATCAGATCATGAACCTCAGCTGGGAAGCAATTGCAGCGATCCATACCATATTGAACTCCCTCCAATGCTGATGACAGCCATTTTGGCTCATCAGGGGAAGGGGAAGGGGTCGGAGCAGTGACACTCACGTGTTCCCCTGTGGGTCTGTGTCACCCACCATGACTTGCACAGCCTTTGTGTCTATGCTCCAGGCTACTCTATTATTAGCTGCAGCTGCTGTTTCTCCCCCAGCTGTGTGTCTATCAGGGTCCACTGCAGAATATCAATCTGTCCTCACATGGCACAAAAGCTGCTCAGCAGTCTATTAACATTTTTTCCCCAGAACCCGAGGCCTCCAATAGTCTCAACTCTCAGTGGTCTCCGCTTGGAAGACATTGTTCTGGAACTTACCAAGGTCTCCTTTGTTATGTGCCTCGTATCGGCTGTCTGTAAGAACTGACTAGCCCCACGGCCACATCTTTCACAAAACACTCTGCTGTTTGATATTATGCTTTCTCTGGAGAGAAGTCAAAGCTGGGTATGTCTGAGTGTGAGCGATCATATGGTTTCGTCGATTGTGATAATATATACACGTGTTGTGTTTCATCTTCAGTTTGCAAGTCATGGCTCCATAGTCCAACTACATCTCACCTGTCACCTAGGGCACAATGTTTTATGTCTGTGTAGCAATAAGATCCTGGCATAAAAATGCCACATATTTGAGTCTGATTTATCTCCCTGTATTTGCCTGGTAATTCACATTTATCTGTTATTTGTGTGTGTGTGTGTGTGTGTGTGTGTGTGTGTGTGTAGGGGGGGGGAATGATCACAATGAGCTCTGCACAAGTGTGTAGAGGCCAGAAGATGGCAGTTGGAATCTTCCTCGCTTGCTCTCCATCTAACTTTTTCACTCACGTCTCTCATTCAACTGAAAGATCATGGGTTTGGATAGGCTGACTGGGCAGTGAGCCCCAGAGATCCACATGTCTTTGTTTCCCCATTGCTGAGATGATAAGCTTGCCTCATTACACCTAGCTTCGAACATGGATGCTGGGCATCAAACAAAGACCTTTAAACTAACAGTCTCAATACTGTACTGACTGAACCCCCTCCACAGCCCCTATATTGTGTATTTTTTAGTGCTTATATTATCGTTTTAGACCCTCAACCAATATCCTTGGGACACAATATGTAAATGCATTATTTACATATAAGTGCTTTTTAGTTTGATATGTTTTTAAATCTTATTTTTATTTATTTAGTTTTACTTTTAGAAACAGGGCTTTTATGTAGCTTTGGAGCCTGCCCTGGAACTCACTCTACAGAACAGGCTGGCCTTGAACTTATAGAGATCCTGCTGTCTCTGCCTCTTAATTGCTGGGCTTAAAGGCATGCATGACCAGCTGCACAGCTGATATAAGCATTTTTTCCCTTTTTAAATTTATTTCTTAGAGTAAACAAACTATCTTTTTTCATTATAAATACCAATCTAAGTTCCCTCTCCGTCCCCTCCTCCCATTCTCTCCACATACCCTCTCACCCCACCCCCATCCACTCCTCAGAGAGGGTGAGTCACATTGCTTTGGGGGAAGGTCCAAGGCCCTCCCTACTATATCTAGGCTGATCAAGGTATCCATCCAAAGAAATAGGTTTCTAAGAAGCCAGTACGTGCAATAGAAATAAATTTCGGTGCCACTGCCAGTGGTCCCTCAGTCTGCCCCAGAGGCAACTGTCAACCACAATCAGAAGGACTAGCTTGGTTCTATGCTTATTCCTTCCCAGTCTAGCTAGAGTTTGTGAGCTCCCATTAGTTCAGGTACACTGTTTCAGTGGGTGTACCCATCATGGTCTTGACTTCTTTGCTCATATTCTCATTCTTACCACTCTTCAACTGGACTTTGGGAGGAGCTCAGTCCAGTGATCCAATGCAGGTCTCTGCCTCTGTTTCCCAGTTGCTGGACAAAGGTTCAATGGTGACATTTTAGATATTCATTAGTCTGACTTCAGGGCATGTCAAGATCAGGTCTCTTCCTCTCTATTGCTTAGGGTCTCAGGTGGGGTCATCCTTGTGGATTCCCGGGGATTTCTCTAGAGCCAGGTTTTTTTGCTAACTATACAATGGCTCCCTTAGTCAAGCTATCTCTTTCCTTACTCTCATCTCTGTCCTTTCCCCTTCTAGACTATCCCATTCCCTCAGGTTCTCCTCACCCCTCCCTTTTTCCCTTCCACTTTCCCTTCCACCCTCCCTTCTCCCCCCACCCCCATGCTCCCAATTTTGTCAGGGGATCTTGTCTGTTTCCATTTTTCAGGTGGGTCTAGATCTGCTTTTCTTAGGGTTCTCCTTATTACTTAACTTCTCTAAGATCATAAACTATAGGCTCAATATCCTTTGTTTATAGCTAGTATCCACTTATGAGTGAGCACATACCATAGTCATCTTTTTTGGGTCAGGATAGTGTTTTCTAATTCCACCCATTTGCACGCAAAATTCAAGATGTCATTGATTTTTACTGCTGAGTAGTACTCTAATGTATAAATGTGTCACATTTTCTTTATCCATTCTTTGGTTGAGGGGCATCTAGGTTGTTTCCATGTTTTAGCTATTATAAATAATGCTGTTATGAACATAGTTGAACAAATGCCTTTGTAGTATGATTGAGCATCTTTTAGGAATATTCCCAAGAGAGGTATTGCTGTATCCTGAGGTAGGTTGATTCCCAATTTTCTGAGAACTGCCTCATTGATTTCCAAAGTGGTTGTACAAGTTCTCATTCCCACCAGCAATGGATGAGTGTTCCTTTTACTCCACATCCTCTCCAGCATAAGCTATCATTGGTGTTTTTGATTTTAGCCATTCTGACAGGTGTAACATGGTATCTCAGAGTTGTTTTGATTTGCATTTGCCTGATGGCTAAGGATGTTGAGCATTTCCTTAAGTATCTTTTGACCATTTGTACTTCTTCTGTTGAGAATTCTGTTTAGTTCTGTACCCCATTTTTTAGTTAAGTTATTTAGAATTTTGATGTCAAATTTCTTGAGTTCTTTATATATTTTGGAGATCAGTCCTTAGTCTGATGTGGTGTTCATGAAAATCTTTTCGCATTCAGTAGGCTGCCTTTTTGTGTTATTGAGTATGTTTTTTGCTTTACAGAAGCTTCTCAGTTTCAGGAGGTCCCATTTATTTATTGTTGCTCTCAGTGTCTGTGATACTAAAGTTATATTTAGGAAGTGGTCTCCTGTGCATTGAAGACTACTTCCTACTTTCTCTTCCTTCAGGTTCAGTATAGTAGGATTTATATTGGGGTCTTTAATCCATTTAAACTTGAGTTTTCGGCATGGGGTGATAGATTTGTTGAATGATTTTTCAGCATCTAATGAAATGATCATATTTTTTCTTTTAGTTTATTTATATGATGAATTACATTGATAGATTTCCATATGTTGAACCAGCCCTGAATCTCTGGGATGAAGCTGACTTGATCATGATGGAAGATTTTTTTGATGTGTTCTTGGATTCAGTTTGCCAGAATTTATTAAGTATTTTTTGAATCCATGGTCTTGAGTGAGATTGGTCTGTAATTCTCTTTCTTGTTTGAGTCTTTTTGTGTTTTTCTGTATCAGGGTAACTGTAGCCTCATAAAAAGAGTTTGGCAATATTCCTTATGTTTCTATTATGTGCAACTTTTTGAGGAGTGTAAGTATTAGCTCTTCTTGAAAGTTCTGGTAGAATTCAGAACTAAAACCATCTGGCCCTGAGGGTTATTTGGGGTGGGGGGAGAGTTTTTGATGATAGCTTCTATTTTCTTACAGTTTATAGTTCTATTTAAATTGGCTACCTGGTCTTGATTTAATCTTGCTATGTGGTATCTATCTAGAAAATTGTTCATTTATTTTACGTTTTCCAATTTTGTGGAATACAGGTTTTTGTAGGATGACCTAATAATTCTCTGCATTTTCCCAGTGTCTGTTGTTATGTACCCCTTTTCATTTCTCATTTTATTGATTCGGATGCTCTTCCCTCTTTCTTGTATAGAGCAGAAGGCTGATCCTGGTTTTTTTTTTGTGTGTGTGTGTGTTTATTCTCTTAGCCTGTGTCTTTTTATATGTGAATTTATTCCATTGATATTAAGTGATATTAATGACCAGTGGTTATTAATTTCTGTTATTTTTCAGTAGTAGTGTTTATGTGTTTTCCCTCTTTGGGCTTTGCTGGTGGGGGTTTATCTGTTGCCCATGTTTTTGTGGGTGCAGTTAACTTCCTTGGATGGTGGTTTTCTTCCTAGTACTTTCTCTAAGGCTGGGTTTTTAGATACATATTGTTTAAATCTGATTTTTGCATGGAATATCTTGTTCTTCATTGATGGTGATTGAAAGCTTTGCTGTTTATAGTAGGCTGGGCTTGCATTGGTGATCTCTTAGTGTCTGCAGTACATCAGCTCAGGATCTTCTGGCTTTCATGGTTTCCATTGAGAAGTTGGGTGTAATTGTGATAGGTTTACCTTTATAAACTTGACCTTCATCCTTTGCAGCTCTTAATATTCTTTGTTCTGTATGTTTTGCATTTTGATTATTATATGGAGAGGGGACTTTTTTCTCCAGTCTATTTGGTATTCTGTAAGCTTCTTGTACTTCATAGAAATATCCTTCTTTAGTTTGGGAAAGTTTTCTTCTATGATTCTGTTGAATATATTTTCTGTGCCTTTGAACTGGAGTTCTCCTTCTTCTACCCTATTTTTATTTAGGTTTGGTCTTTTCATGCTGTCCCAGATTTCCTGAATGTTTTGTGTTAAGAATTTGTTGGCTTTAATGTTTTCTTTGATCAATGAATCGATTTCCTCTACAGTATCTTCAACACCTCAAATTCTTTCTTCTATGTCTTGTATTCTGTTGGTTATACTTGTTTCTTTAGCTGATGTTCATTTACTCAGATTTTCCATGTCTAGAATTCCCTTGGTTTGTGAGTTTTTTTAATTGCCTCTATTTCAGTCTTCAAGTCTTCACCTGTTTGATTGTTTTGTTTTTTTTCTTGGTTTTCTTTGAAAGAATTGTTAATTTTTTTTCCAATTTTTTTATTTGTCTTTTCCTCCATTTCCTTAAGGGAGTTTGTAACAAGGTTCAAAAAACTCCTCCCCAATGTTATCTAAGCAATAACAACTACTGGGGGGAAGAAACTGGTAAGCCAAACCTTGGCCTATACAGGGACGTCCAGGGATGTACCTTTTATGAGTCATTACTCTATCTAAAATTTGGGGTAACAGAGCCTTTGAATAATACATACCCTTGCATATAACCTTAGTGAAATCATTGGTTTACTGAGCTAGACTTAGATAAAATAGTTACTTTGGTCTGTTATGGGTACCCTCTTTAGTAAACAAACATTGTTGATGCTTTATCAGAAAAGCATGTACAACAAAAGCAACATGAGTACTTTTATGTGCCAAGAAATGTCCTATGATGGTGCTAATGTTTCTAACACAGTCAATCCTCGCAGCAAAGCTTTGGGGTATGAAACAGAGAGAAGGTAGTGTAGTCTATTTATAAAGTATTGCAAAGGCAATTACCTGGGTTTAAATTATGACTCTTACCACTCATGAGACTTTGAGAAAGTTCTTTAACTTCTCTGTGTCTTGGGATCCCCATTTACAAAATAAAGGTAATTATACTTACGCTGTATGATTCTCCCAAGAATTACTATGTTAATTCATATAACTCTCCAAAAATAGAGGCTAGTATATATTAAAATTCCATGAAGAACGAGCTCTTATTATTACCAAATTTATGCAGTCTCACCTGCCTACCTTGGCCATGGCTATGGTGTATTTCCACCAAGGACAGCGCAGCCTGTGTATAGCGTTTTATAACCTTGCATCTAACCTGTATCCTTGGGAATCACTGCCAGCTGCCTTCCTATATACTTGAGAAGCCCAGGGCCCTCCCTATCCCACACCTGCCCTCCCCTCATGCATCAATAGCACCAATAGCATCCTTCATTCTGTTCAGGGGCAAACTTTAGCATATGTTTCAAAGGCATTTCAACCTTTTGCATATTATTACCATAAACTCTTAAGTCCCTTCTGTTACTTGAAGCAAATTGGGAGCTAATTAAATGGAATCTCTCTATACTAAAAAAAATGTTTGGGCTTTTCAGAGTGGGGAGGGCTTTATTTTCTAACTCTTTCCCAAGAATTCCCCAGGCCCTATTTAGCACTCATTCATTTACTTATTAGCTCAGAAACCAACCCATGAATGAGCTCATGAGTAGATAAACACACAGTGAAATAAGTGTGTTTTCTTTGAACTAAGAGATTTCATCTTTCCAGGTGTTCTTAGGCAATACATCAGAGGAAGTGGAAGGTTGACTGCATTTCATGAGATCCTTGAATCCATGAGTTGTTAGCAATCTGTTCAGCTCCCATATGACTGACTGTGTGTTAAAATATCTAGTTCTTAACTCTAGGTTCATTGAAATTACAGGCCAGGATCTCTACATTCTCCTTTTAGGTTGTTTGAATGCATCCTTTGACTGATAAAGCACATGACTTGTTCATCAGTTGACAGGGGAGGAAGAATTACTTTTTGCTCAGCACTGCATTTTCTGCAATGAACAAAGTCCTTAGCATATGGAAGAGCTGCAGTAGATACTTTGTAGTTAAAATCAGACTAGAAGGACCAGCCTGGAGGTTCCTACTGCTGTGTGTGCACATGAGTAGCAATGTCAATACTGAAGAAACACAATTGTAATAGGATTGTGAAGTGCTTGGAACTTGACCAGGAAAATAACTCAGACTGTAGATAAAAGAGCTTTCAATATTGTGGGATGTAGAGACAGAATTTAGGATGTGTTTAGGCCATGAAGATGGACTCTTCCATAAATGATGTTATCACCTTTATAAGAGATTGTAGAGAGCTGCCATTTTTAGGTCATGCAAGAATTCATCGAGAGACCAGTACCCAAACCTTCTTCAGAAACAACCATGCTTACTCCTTAATCTCAGACGCCTGACTTTGGTAGCTCATAAATCACCTAGTACTTTGTTATAATTGAAGAAGCAGACTAAGAGAGAAGTGGGAATAGAGAAAATAATTGTAATGCATTGTGGCAAATTGTATGAAGCTTTCATTGATCTGATGATTCCCGAGCAGATCCTTCAAGAATGAACAGAAAGGAGATGCAAGTACTGGATACTGAGGGAGATTATGGTCAGGAATGATCATAGAGAAGAAAGGCCAAAGCCTTTAGAATGTCAAGTCAGCTGGAGGAAGTGGAGACCTTTTGTGGCTGTAGCAGGCAAAATGCAGAGGAAAGTTACTAACAGGACTGCAGTAAAGAAAACGTTCTTCATGGTATGAGATTTGTGAATCTACCAGAGGGTGGCCCATGGGATTATCTGGATCTAAATTGTGCTTAGAAAGCTATTTTTCCATTAGATTAGGAAATGAGTGAGTGAGGAGCCTCATGACTACAAGGCATTGAGGGAGGAAGGGCAATTTTATCTGAGAAAGCAAGAGAGACCTTAGGGGTATTGAGGACATGAAGGCAATAACTGACAAGAGGAATTAAAGAACTAGGACACTTCTAACTTAATCACAAATTGCATACAAAATATTATACACAGTTTTCAAGGATGGAGGAGGAAAGATTCTCAGGTTCTTAGGAATCTCTGATGCCCTGAGAGGGTTACAGATCCCATGTTTGCCTAATTTAATTCAGTTCATCTCCTTTGTTGGAATGTATTTTGAAGTTTCAAACTCCTAGTCACAGGATGCATGTCTAGGACAGGAGGGAGTTCGTGCCTCAAGATTTCAATTTTGTTATCCCCCAATTTTAATAAAATTTAGTGATAATAACATTTATTAATCCAAACGTTATCTGCACCCTTGACACAACACTGGAAGGGAAGATGTATCCAATTACTCACTTAGGTAAGATTATGGATAGTGTTAGTACCAAACCAAACATCATTAATATTTTCAGGCTATATTTCCATCCTAGAAGGGGTGTTGGATTCATTCAACTAAGACCATGTATTAAAGTTCAGATGAGTAATTGCTTTGTCCTCAAATAAGATCCCAAAATATCGTTTGCAGAAGTTTTGTCTTTTCTGAAAATATTGAAGAAGAAGAGGGCACAGAAGCCTTCTTTGATATTCTTTGTTAGAATATCCAATACCCTCCAGCTTAGGGAGTTATCCCTGAACTCTAATGGCATGCTTACATCTAGATGAAGTTAACTCCAACCTAGCATGCTATGCCTTTAATATTTATCTTCTTCCTTTCTAGATTGCTCTAGATACTTAAAATTTAGAATGAAAGTTGGTTTTAATATTTTCTTGATTCTACTGGCTGGGAAGATTGCTTGTAGTTCGCTAAAGCTCATAAAAACTTGGTTGCTACTTATTTTGGTATTTGATTTTTATTAATTATATTTATAACACTAGAAAGACGTGTTAGATTAAAAATATTTGCATATGTTACTTGACTTACAAGCTTTGTTTTTCAGTTCAATGTTTACATTTGTGTGTGTGTGTTTGTGTATGTGTGAGAGACAAGTCTTCACTCTTCAATGCCGCTACCTCAGACTCATTATTTACCCCAAGCTGTCCTACAATTCCAGACAAGTCTCTTCTCTCAGCCTCCAGGGTGCAGGGTTTACAGGTGGGGGCCACCAAAACTAGTGTTTTTCATGTAGTTTTGGTCATTCTTTATGTGTTTCAACTCGTTTATTTAATCTACTAAATAAATGTGTTTTTCTTTCCTGTAATAATTACAGGTATATTTATAATTATAAATCTATTTTTTTCTTCAACAAAAATTTGATCTATGGTTTTATGCCCAGATAGAAATTTTATTAAATTATTTACTTGTTTTTATTTGTGTGTGCATATATGTGTGTGTGTGTGTATGTGCACAAGTGTGCATACACATGAGTACACATAAGCCATAGAGGACACCCTGCTGTAGTCAGTTTGTTTTTCATCATGTGAATCCCAAGGATAAACTTCAGATGATGATGAGGCTTCGCGGATTTGCCTGCTAAGCCATCTTACTGACCCTCAGGCAGAATTTATTGCGTGGGCCTATTGTGTGCATAACCTTGTAATGCACAAAGATCAAAATGTTTCTGTAGCTGTGCATGTGCAGCGCCAAGAACAGAATTTCAAATATGAAAAAAAAATGCATGGCAGAGCCAGTGGTTATTTAGATAATGAAATGTTGGCACAAGTGGAGGGTCTATTTACTGCTATGGTGGGACAGATTTATATTTTTTTGCATCCTAAAAGCCATTATAGAATTGATAAAAAGACAACACAATGCACATGCTAAACAGCACCACTAACTTGTTAACTCCTTGGGCTGGAAAACAATGTCACCTTGGAGAAGAGATTATATTTCAGTCAAAACTAGCAGAAAGACAAATTGGGAGCAATGTACATATGGTGCACTGGGCATCAAGCTAGATCTGTAGCTCTTACCCAGGCATGATGCAAGTGTAGGATAGACAGCAGTTTTCTAGTTTGGGCTTAGAAGTGGTGGGCTGTAAGTAAAGTAAACAGGAAATTCTGGTTTCACCTAATATGTGCTTGCAGGAACAGGTTGACATTAAAGTAGCTCTTGTCACTGTTCTGCTTAAACACATGTATTAAATGAAGCCAAAGATCATAAAATGTTCTGGAAGTTCAAGCGATTTGGCCACTCAAGCCTGTCTGGCTATCTCTGACTGTCTTTTTCCTCCAGAGCTACCAAAAGAGTGCTTCCTGTTCTCTGTTAACTCTACCAAACCAAACAATGGCTTTCAGTCCTTTATCCTATATAAAATTACCCGCTTTCCTCTCTCAGGTGCTTCGTATCTCACTCTCCTCTTCCGTGTTCTCTGTCCTATTTAAAGGCATACCAACCCAGCCAAGCATCTCAGCGTTCCTTTATCTCTGCTTCCCTTGTCCTCCATCTCCAGCGTTGTCTATCATATCATGTTTCCAATATTTTTACTGTTCTATATTCACTAGGATGTTCTCAGTACACACAAGCTCTTTGTGTGTGTGTGTGTGTGTGTGTGTGTGTGTGTGTGTAGCACATCTCAGCAAACTAGGAATAAGCTAGTTCCAAAAGAAAAATTATTTAGAGGTAAAGTAATCCCAAAGGATTGCAGAAGTACTAGAGATAGAATTTAAACCTCAGTAGCCTGCATAGTCTGCAGTCCTAGTCAGTGTGCTTTATTTATTTCCTAGAATATCAAAGACAAAATCAGCCAGTGGGGTGGAGAAGGGATATGTCTTTGATTTGACTCTGACTTTACTGGCATGCTGACACTGGGATGCTAACCTGTGAGATAAACTTTTTTTTTTCCACAGTAAATGTCCAAGTGTTAGTAACTCTGTTTCCCTCTGTAAAACAGACTCATCCACTCATTAAAAGAAACAATGCTAAACTAACTTTAACTAAATTTTTTACTTTTAAATATTTTGTCATAAACAATTAAAACTTTCTCCTCATTTTGCCTCCTCTCTCATTCTCAACGTTTTAGAGTTCTGTGTACACACACACTATTCATGGCAGAATAATATATTTTTACAAATATTTGACTCAAACTCATATTCTTTCCTTGAATGTTATCAAACCCATTTCCTAATTTATCATTTCTCTTATTTTTGTAATGTAATTGCATAAAAATAAGCCACTTGTATAAAGAGTATAGTTGTGACATAATAATTACTTTTCATATTAAACAGCTATAGTTCCTCTTGTTGGGCTCTTAAAAGCTTTCAATTTGAAATCTTTCTCTGGCTCAATTACTTATATCAGAAGAAATGTGCTGCAGTAGGTTATTGATAATTCTGTCTCAGGAAGAGGTATGAGAATTAAATGCCCAAATCCTCCCTAGTAAACTTAGTGCACACATTCTCATCAACGCATCCAGAAATGTTTACTAGAAACACTCTTTTGTACGGTGGATTCTATAGTTCATCTTACAAAATTTGGAACTTTATACAATTTAAAATACTAATCTTCACTATTTCTTCTCCCTCAGTGCCTTGAAAAATCACAGTTCTTTCTGCTCCTATGAGTTCGATTATGCTAGATTCTTTAAAAACGGCGGATTTATCAAAAAAAGGTCATAATATTCCCAAACACATTACTATAATAGCACATTGTTTTGAAGATCTTGGTGATTTGCATAATCAAAGAGCCACCTGAACACAGGTGCAACACTACTCACAGAAATAAATTCAGTACGGGGAGGGGGAGGCCTTATACAATCCTGGCACTGAAGCAATTTTAATTATTTGTCTCCTGTATGTGTCTGAGAAGCAAATTAAAAACTTAAGGGTGTAAGTGAGGATGGGAATAAGGAGATAGGAGAGAGCAGGGGATAGAGAATGGGTTAACCAAAACTAAGAATGTTTGAAAAATTCAATAAATTTCTACTAATTTGTAATCTAATTAAAATATGTATTAATAACATGAGTTTGAACAGATGTACCCTGTATGAGCAGACAATACTGCTCCCTGAATACATGGTTCATTAAATGGAAATATCTGTGCTAGGCATGGGACACTTCCTTATAAATGACACCTCCTGGTGTCAGGGAGGACAGTGAATGAACCCAATCATTGTCATTGCTCTGGGCTGCCTACTGTAATGAGATGGCAAAATTGAATGGTATTTCCAGTAGTGGGATCTTACCACAGAGAAATAAACCTCAACTGACCAGGAAACTTTCTCTACAGTTAGACTGCAGATTGCCATAAAATGCTATATAGACTGATAGGAAAGAATAAACATCAGTAGTCTTATCCAAAACTGGATACTGCATGGAATAAGGTCTAGTTGGCAAGATGTACCTACTTGTGCAACAGTGGTATGAAAATAATGAAGGTAACATGCCACTTTCATCTGGGACATGAGTTCTACTGCACAAGAAAAATTTCATTTCTAATAGTGTAAACTTGGTCAAAAGTTTATGACTGGGATCATCATAGGCCTTAAGAGAAACTTACTGTTGCCTTATGTGAAATAGTGAGGCTGTCAAACTTCCTCCTAAATATTTTATGCTTAGACCAATAGATCTATATGGCTCCTAACTTTGGTGATAAAACCTCTTTGGGCTGTGGATAAAGGTTACACAGAGTCCATGCAACTATAAATGTTGAGCTGTGGATGAATCATCTAGAATTTTCCCCATCCAAGGCTTAGGCAACATCATGAAACAGGACAGAAAGAAGAGCTGGCAGGTGAGAAGCAGAGCTACAAAATGCTGACTTCAGTACATGACATGACTGTTTCTCATGTCAAGTCACAGCTTCTGCTCTTCCTTGGTTACTTGTCCAAGAATCTGCACAATATTAAGCAGGTCGAAATTTCAACACTTATGGCAGAAGAGATATTGATGGTAGATGGTTTGCTAAGAGATGGAAAGACCTTTTCTTTAGGTCCAAGGCTACTCAGAGGTTGCTCATGCTTCAGTGGATATTTGCCAGTCTCTGTGGATATGGGTTTTGGGAGCAGTGAGACCCCAGATCCTGAATTTCTTGTAATCGCCTACAGCTGCTCTGAGCACGAGACCTTCAGGAGTTCCTGATGGCAGGAGAGTGGTTTCTGGTGGGTTTGGCTGGGGCGTGGCTATCTCTATATAATCTGCCCCGGAACACAATAAAGGGGGCATTCTTGGGGAATTCAAGGATGACCCGTGTCGCTGTCTCTCTGTCTGTGTGTGTCTGTGTATTTCAACCTCCAGCCCCCTTGCCCGAAGCTCGCGAACTGGGTGCCAGTGCACAGAGCGCAGACATGGGGGGCGCGGTGCGTGGCATATGGGTAACACTAATTAAACTCAAGAGGTTAGCAATAACATTAATAAAAAATTAAATTGAAATACTAGGGCTTGTTGAGTCTAAATAGCAATGGGTGAATATGTTCAAAGTACATTGCATGAATATGCAAAATTTTCAATGAATAAATTTAAAGTAATATAGAAACAAACCATCTCACAATAAATAGCGTAAATGAACCTAGATTATAGAAACTCTTTGCTGTGCAAAAAATATGATTGGTATCTAAGCATGTATGTATGTATTAGTGGAGATTTTGCATGTGTGCAGCAGAGCAGATATAAACCACATTTAAAACTGTATTTTTATAATCTACCTACCACTATTTATATGTGTGAATGCATGTACACACAAGTGTCCATTTCTGGATTCCTGTTGAAACCTAGTAGCTAATTTCATTCCATTCATCTTGCCTTTATCTCAGTCACTGTTCACATTGCTGTCCAAAATTAGTTCTTGAGAGCCATGCTTGGTTCATACCACTTCTGGGATGATAGTCTTTGTTTGATACATATTTTCTTAGTAGAAAGACCACCCTCGTCAGGCCAATCAAAGTCATTTAGTATAATAAGACGTACCCTTTTCTCAACTATATTTCTTCTAGCTCTCAATCATCATGTACTCTCCAGATATGGCCTATCTTGTCACACCTTTATGCTTTTGGCTCCTGCTGAAACTTTCTCCTCTGACTCTGTTTAGTCAAATTATTCCCAGATTTTTATACCCAACTACAGTACTGTGTCACATAGGGAGGCTCTATGGCTAAATATCCAGCTCTGATCAGTGTTTGTAGTCAGACAACCATAGACTCATATCCTATAGAAATCACACCATGTGTTTACATCAACAAGACTTCATTTAGACTAATAATAAATTGTTACTTATGCAAGAAGAATTTGGTAATAGTGAATACTTATTATTAGTAAATGCTTATGTTCCAAAAGTATACTTATATTTTACTCTCATATAATAAATAGTTCTACATATTTTGGAGTAGAGAAGTATGAGATTCTACTATATGAACACATTATGCAATTGTCAAACGTATCTATTCATTTTTGCATTTGTTGTATTCATCATCTCTAAGGCTCACAAGTCTATGACTCATTTTGCTTCATTCAATAACATTAGGTGATTTTTGATGACTGTGCAATGGGATTGTGATATGCTTGCCATGCCATTGTAACCTGTAAGACTCAAGTTAACGAGTTTACAAACTATCTATATAGATCTGATTATATTTGGAGCCTTGTGTTCAAATCTACATATCTCTACTTTCTGCAAGACACTAAAAAAAGAAAAGTATGTTATAAAAGTCTAAAATTCTAGAGACAAAGAGAGAACATGATTACAGGAAAGGTATGTCTTGGATGAGTTCAAAATGTCAGGCAAAAAGCAAAGGTCAGTGACAATAGAGATTTTTGTAATGTGGAAAAATGTAACATTTATTCTGTGCATTTATAGACACTTGTGGAAATGTCACAAGAAAACAATAGCCAAGTAATTTTTATCTTATATAGAAGAACTTCATACAGTAATAGTTGTCCATAAAATGAACTAGATCTCTCAAAAAGAATCTTGCTGCTTCATAAACTCATGTCTTTGGGGTTGATTGCTGAAAAAAAACACCTGCCTGAAATATTGGAGAAGAGATTCCCATGCAGAGCAAATGTTCCGTACAAGGACACTAAAATTACTTTTTCATAAAGGGTTCATTAATGAAAGCAAAGTTTGGAAATGTTTAAAAATTATGTAAGTGAAAATTTTTTAGAACACTAAAACATTTATGGGTTTGCTCATTTGTTTTGTTTTCCTTACAAAATAGATAAGTAATTCTTCAGAGTTCTGTAGCTTGAAAATTGTGCTTCAGGAAACACAATTCTGTTTATATATTGCAGCCATTAAAATAGCCTCCAAGAATCACAAACCTGGAAATCCCCTTTGGTACTTTCAAGCTCTTTTTATTTGATAGATTCTTGCATATGTGCAATGCACTAGAGTTCTGTTTACCTGGTTTCCCTCTGATTTCTCCCTTCCTTTCCCCGTAACCCCTGTCATTCCAACTAGTGTCCCAGGGGCTACATTACTAAAGAAAGCAAGACCCTTTCTTCTAGGAAACATTAATATTCAATAATTTTCAAAAGAAATGACACTTCATGCACCTCTTCTACCCATGATGGAATGTCAAAGGATCCCGGGTTCTACAGATTTCCATTGCTGCGTGGATTTATAAAATGACCATGCCGTAAATGGATGGGAATGTTTCATGGTACTCCTCTCTATCTTTAAGTCTTTCCAACTTTCCCTCACGTTTTCTTTGATGTCCCCTGGGCCTCGGAGGAATGAAGTGTTACAGGTGTCTCATTTAGGTCTAAATATTCAGCAGTTATTCATTTTAGCACTTTCAGATATGATACTCTTTATTTAACACGGTGTTCTGCAAAAAGGAGCTTTTCTTTGCCAGGTTGAGAACAGCACTACTCTACATGTACAAACCCATCTACTTACCAACCTGAAGTTAGGAGTTCATACTGTTCTCACAGAGGCCCTAATCTTTTTCCAGCACCATAATCCAAAAGCTTAGAATTATTTGTAATGCCAGATCTAGGATCTGATGCCTTTGACCTCTGAGGGCAACTGTATTCTAGTGCACACATCCGCCAAATAAATAATTAAAAAAGAAACTTTAAAAACATAAACAATTAGAAGGCAATTTGGAAGCAAACATTTAGTAAGACAGTTTTCATGCTCTCCCTCACCATGGGCCTTTGACCAGGTTTATTTGCATTTTGTATTCCCATCCCTGGAATAAGCCTACAATTCAGTCACAAAGTAGCTCATTTTCTCCAAAATAACCATGCCATTGCTGCACCATGGCACATATTTTGCCTGGTGGTTTGGTACTGTAACTTATTTGATCTACACCTGGGTGAGACTGTTGATGAAGTCTTCCCACGCCCTGCCCGTCAGTCTTCATGGTACATTCCAACCTATGAACATTAGTCAGCAGAGAGTGAGTTTGAAGCTCTCCTCCAACTTCATTTTCCTTGTCCTGTAACCATAGGCAATGCAGCAACAGGGCACATGTGTGTCTGGATTCCTCTTTATCTAAGCTCCAGATGGAAGGTTTGGGGAGACAGGTTCAGTAGTAGATGTGCGTGGAAAGTTCAATCTCAGGCCAAAGTCTCCTCACATACTTATGTGGCTGCTTCAGGAAGCGTCACGACTAAGCACGGGAGCTGTGAGGATACTTGCTGCTCACCTTGGCACCTGCTCCTGAGTTTTATCCCGATGGATAAATTGTGCTACATTGATATGTCAGCCAATTAAAACTGGAATGGAGCTGCGGCATAGATACTTCTTAACTTATAGAGTGTAGCAATAGGAGCGGTGGGGCTGTGTCCCCAGCACCCGGCCGCCTGCATGGCTCTAGCTTATGCCCTGAAATAATTACACGGAAACTGTATTCTTTTAAACACTGCCTGGCCCGGCTAGCTCAGTCGGTAGAGCATGAGACTCTTAATCTCAGGGTCGTGGGTTCGAGCCCCACGTTGGGCGCCAAAATGTAACGGGCGTAAGCGAATGCAGACAGATTGTCAAAATATAGACAGCTTTAATGGAGGAATAGACTTACAGAACCACCGTTCTGCGGAGACCAGGAAAGCAGAAGCGAGGGCTGGGAGCACACTCTCCAAATTTATAGGCGAACTTTAGCCTGAGGTGAACACGCCCGCTAAGGGGTGGGACTTATCCCTACAATGGAGAGTTCTTGTTTTGTTCACTTTGGAATCCTCTCCCTTGTGTGTAATCAACTGATGTTAGAAAGGCGAAGAATTTGTACACAGAGGTGATGGGGAAACCTTGTTAGCCAATATCTTTTAAGAGGTGAATCCAAGGATGAGGCATGGCTTTCTGGGACCCAGAGAGAAAATCCTGGGCACAGATTTCTCTGCATGGTTCTGCCATGACCAAGCAGAGCCTGGAATTTATGTTCCTGTGGCATGAGTTTCCCCTTATAATAAATAAAAATATAGTTGTTTATCCTTTAAGCTAGCCTTATTTCATATATCGAGTTAGCTTCTACACAGAGGTATTAAAATTTGCTATCAAAGGAAGCAGAGAAGCAAGGAAGAAAGAAGGGGTATTTTGGTTATCACCTAAAACGTATGATGCCAAGTATAGAAAAAAATCACTGTTGTCTTTTAAGGCAATGCTAGTACTCACTCAGGGAACACTGGCTCCACAGCCTGTAGCAAGAAGAAAGAAATAGACTACACCAAAATCCCCTGCTAAGCCTCCTAAGCATGGTGAAACCACTGGGGTGTTCCATTCCCTAAGGAAGTCATCCTTTAGCCTTTCTCTTCTATGTCTGCCTTTTTTTCTGAAATGACTTTGAAAGCAGTTTCTTGGAGTTCGAATGCTTAGGAGACTTCAGGGGATTAAACAGAAATAATGCTGAATGAATTTAATATAAGCGCAATTATCTCTCTTGTCTTTTCTTTTCACTCATTACTGTGGGGAATCTGGAAACGTCATTGTTCTTATTTAATGTAATTCAGTGAGTGTGAAGTTATGTCCAGCTTGCTTCCTGAAAAATCCCTCAGTGGCTTGCAGAATGGAAGGACGGATGATGGGAGGGGTAATTAAAAGACAAGTACGACAGGACCCCTGAGTCTCTTCCAACAAGCCCAGGGAGAGCTGCAAGGTGGGACACACAGAAGAAGGTTAAAGGGAGGCAGAGTTGGCACCCTGCTCTGCTATTTGCAAATGAATTCCCAGGACACTGGCAGAGAAATCACCCCTCCGTCACATGGAAATGCTACTTACTGTCTCTTCTCTTTACCCCTGCATTTATAAATCTGCCACCTAAGAACAAGGCAAATGGAACAATTATTGAGAGCAGGAGATTTTCCCCCATGTCGTTATTATCTTCCTCTTTTCCAATTCCAACCAGCCTAGTGTTTAAAAAAAATAGACTTAGAGAAAGGCTCAGAGAATAAAATACACAGCCAACTGCTGAGGGCTGTTGAATTTTTAATCCTCTAATATTTTTCTCCTCTTTCTCTATTTATTGTCTATTTTCAAAGCCCCACAGTAAAAGGATTGTCTAAACTCCATTCGTTGGCAGCCATTCAGAAAGTCAAAAAACTTCATCTTATGCCACGACTAGGAAGAAATATAAGAGTATGTTTTTATAAAAAATATGTTTAGGCATCAATAATGATAATGGGAACCAAGCTTAGCATTAGGATGAGACAGAGAAGCTGTCCTAGTTTGCCTTCTACTGTTGATAAGCACTGTGACCAAAATCAGCTTGGGAAGTAAGGGTGACTTGACTTAAAGTTCCCAGTCATGTTGCAATCCTAGTCTATAACGGAGTCAAGACAAGACACAAACTTAAGCAAGTCAATAATGTGCAGGCAAGAACAGAAGGATAGACCACGGGGGAACGCTGTTTATAGGCTTGCTTCCTATCATTTTCTGAGATTGGTTTTGTTGTTGTTTGTTTATTTTGTTTTGTTTTGTTTTCATATAACTCAAGGCCACCTGTCCTGGGTTGGCACTTCCCATAATGGACTGAATTCCCCTGTATCAATCATTAATCAAGAAAAATCCCTCTCAGACTTTGGCTATTGGCAATCTGATGGAGGCAACCCCTCAATTAAGATTTCTCTTTCTACATGACTCTATATTTGCAAAAAGTTCTAAATAGCATAGAGACAAACAAACCAACAAAAATTCAAATGACTTGACAATGAAGGAGTCAATAGTTCTCAGTTCCTAGGACACTTAGTCTTAAGGTTCTGTCCTAGAGCCCAATGGCAGGAGACAGTGATTGTCCCATCAATGGTGACAGAAAGATAGCTGTGCTCCCTCAGGGGAACAGTTTTTAGTTGTTTTCTTCCCTAACCTCCATGTTACTTCACTTGAGAGCTGTGGTGAGAGAATTTGCTGTCTTTCTTTGATGTCTGAAGCCATTTGTTCTGTAGGGCAGAAGTATCCTGGGCTCTATTCCTTGCCCAGAGTGGGTGTTACATCACAGTGTGTTCTTACTTTTCATACACTGCCCCTGAACTTCCTTCTGAGCCAAAGATATGTGGGTAAGGCACCTTCCAGCAGGCACAGTTTTTCTTGCATCTGTCAGCAGAATATATATTATCACATTAGTCCACATGCTGTCTTCCCAATTTGTTTAAAATTTAAACTGATTTGTCCTTATTAACGCATGCAGTGCACAACACTATCTGCTAGGGTAAAGTAAGGTATGTGATTGCATACTTCCTATCCTTAGAGAATCTGTACATTTTGGGCTAGCTATTTGCTCTGCTTCAACTCTCTGATGGAATCAAAACAACTGTCAATTTGCAGACTGTCTGGAGTTTTGTTTTGATGTGGTGCTGGCAGATGGGATTGTTGCTTATTTTTGCTTTCTTCACCCTAGGTAGACGATAGAAATATGCTTAGGTATTTACTGAACTCAATTTCAAGAGCTCTATTTTAAGTGTGTCTCAGAATAAGAATGTACAGTATAGCTCTGAACAATTAGCTATTAACTATGATGCTTTTGGGCTTCCTTCAAAATGAACATCAAACATGGCAGATAATGTGAAGTGTGGTTTGTGCTCGGGCTGGCTGGGATCTGTGAAAAAGCTCATAAAGAAACATAGGAATTGAAGTAGTGATAATGAGTTTCCAAGGTAAACAGGAACAGCTCTGATGGTTTCCCAGAAGGACAATGTCATTAGGGTTTGAAGAGAGAAAGCAGGAGCACTGGACTTGAGCTGAAGAAGAGTACATGTATGCTCATGCAAGTCTCTGTCTGTGTGCATCTGAATGGATGGAGAGATTTATGGGGAGGGGCATGGTTATACAAATAAATAATGCCTTCTGTTGGAGGACAAAGAGGACATGCAGAGGCGGAGCTCCAGAGAGAGCAAGAGTGTCAGCAGAAGGGTGAGGGCAAGAGAAGACAGGTGGTGGCAGAGGAGGGGAGAGGGTCATGCCTTCGGTGTTTTGTGTGGTTGTATCACACATGGCTCAAGACTTCCCTACAAAGAATGAGGGTAACTTCTGAAACATCTGGGTTCTTGTCATGGAGGTAATAGATCCAGAGGCTTCTGTTGCACTATTTCAAGCTTTCTTACTGTATTTTATATTTCAAGATGAGATGGTGAAATAGCTTTTGCATTTATATGTTATGAAGACAGTCATTTGAGCCAGTTCAGCTAACAAGCAAAGGAATCTGGAGTTGTACTGTGAAGGAAGCAATAGTTACTTGAACCCCTATCATGGTTTCCACTTCTGTATCTTCTCCCTCCTACAGATCTGGTCCTTACTCTCCTCTCTATTATAACCTCTTCCTTGGAAACTGTTAACCTTTCATTCTCAGGAAATTTTAAGTTTTGCCAATTGGAAATACAGTAGGGCTTACAAATAAATACCAATTTGACAAATATGTTAATTCTAAGAAAGAGTAGGCAAATTACTTCTAGTAGAAGCAACACACTTTACCTACGGAGAATGTTGGTTCTGCCTAAAACCATGGACTTCAAAATCTCTTCTGTTAGCTTTTTGTTTTAAGACAGGGAAATCGGCACCTGGCTAGCTATTAATCACTTGGTCTAAGCTCCTTAGACCAATTAATGTTAGCCTCCTTTCTTTAAAAGAGCTGCTTCCCTTTAGTGGAAAAGAAGAAAGTATTCTTTTAAACAGAGTTACTTTTAATTGTGCAAATATGTGTGTATCTGAGAAGGGGGTGGTATGTATTCTTTTAAACAGAGTTACTTTTAATTGTGCAAATATGTGTGTATCTGAGAAGGGGGTGGTATGTATACACTAGTCCAGATGCTTATGGGGGCCAGAGGTGGGTTTCAGATCTCTTGCAGCTAGAGTTACAGGGAGTTATGAGCCACCTTAGGAACTGTACTCTGGCCCTCTGCAAGATCAGTATGTGCTCTTAATTGCTGGGCCATTTCTTTAGCCCCAGAAGAGTTATTCCAAGCCAAGTAATTTGGGAAGAAATTAACTAATTTAGTTGAACTTTAAGTGCTGAATCTTGGTTAGTTTTGAATCACTGGGAGCCCCAGATACAAGTAAAGTGTGCCCTTTTCTCTAAGCTCCTGTTTGGGACTTCTTCTGGGTATGGAGGACAAAGGAGATCCCCTCTGTGGCACAAGAAGCAGTGTTGATTGGGGAGAGGGGGATGCAGACACAAAATGTCTCCTGTCTCCCTATCCTTAGCTCCTTTTACAAATATGTCATTGCCAAAGGGAGTGGCTATATCAGACCCTCCACCCTCTGAACTCCAGCACAAATTAATGATTCCTGAATGAAGGATAGAGAAAAAACATTTCTGACTGTAGGAGAAAGGAAATTTTTGTTGTTGTTGCTGTGGAGGTCAAGTCTAGTATTCACAGAGGAAATGAGTGGGAAACACTGTTTAGATACCAGAGGCTTGCTATTGTTCATAATGACATGAAGCTTTCACAGTGTTGAGTAAAATTTTACTTGGCCTTAACAGCCACACCCTGTGCTCAAGAGAAGCATAGAACTAAATAGTTGTCAGCAAAAGTTTAAAACTAGGGGAAGGGCAAATGCCCTTTAGTGGTATGTGCTTTCAGGGATTTCTGCAAGCTGAAGGTAGCAACACACAGACACTGGGTACAATATTCTGCCCTTCCAAAGAGTCCATCTAGCACAAGCCTACTGTAAAGGAATTTGAAAGTTGCTATGAACCGAAGAAAGAATTCAAACTACCTATTTGATTCCTGTAATTCATGGCTAGCTAGAAAATGAGATACACTAGCTTCAGGAAATAAAATAACATTTACTTCAATATTTACTTCTACACAATTTGTAAAACATTCAACCAAAATTATGGGAGTCCTGACAATACATAGAGTAAGAGATACTTCTGGTGTTGGATAATACTTTGAAAATCATTATAATGGATGTAAATATAAGCAAATATAAATATAAAATCATTGTAATGTTCATATAATATATGAAAGAATCTGGTGAGAAAGTGGGATAATGTATATGTACAAAAAAGTGACAGGAAAGACATGTAAACTAAATAAAAGGAAGAGCCAGTAGAAATAAGTCCTGCAGGATGCTTATCATAAAACTGGATAGGTGATAAAACCTTCTCTCGGAGACATGAGGATTGATCAAAGCAATTTATCTAAAATATAAATTGAAAGAGGAAAAAAATAAAAAGAAAGAAAAAAAGCATCAGAGAGGAAAAT
Source organism: Alexandromys fortis (assembly GCF_014885135.2). NCBI lineage: Eukaryota > Metazoa > Chordata > Mammalia > Rodentia > Cricetidae > Alexandromys > Alexandromys fortis. Next base: position 823,189 of record NW_026067954.1, on the reverse strand, counting down.
ATGGATACTTACCTCAGAAGGGCAATTTCAAATAATCTAGCATGCATGTAACTGAAGTTTTAGAAGGAACAAAAGCTGTCAAAAGAGTAGAAGAAATAGCAACATTTTATAATATGGATACAAGAAAAATTATCACTCCAAGAAATTTAGAAAAAAAGTGTGAGACCACAGACCCAAGACACATTCAAAGTTACTGAAAGGAAACATAAGGAAAAACCCTAAACTCGAATAAACAGAAAAACAAACAACAATAAAACTAGACATTAAACAAAAGAGGAACAAATCTAATTATACAGATGACTAACAAAGGAATACCCAAAGGGACAGGGCTGCAAATGTCTGCATTTTGATTGGTTTCAGTTTTTAGCAGCAGTCTCTCTCTGTTATAAAAATAAATTTTTTTGATGAGTGGTGAAGGCTATAATTCCAGGAAACACTGTAAGAAAAGAGAAAAGACTGTGAGGGCCAGAAAGTCTGGGAGTTTGCTATGAGATTGTTTCTCCTAGTAATGCTAGAAGCTATGCTAATAAAGTCTCACCAACATGACTGCTAAACACAAGATGAGTAATAATGACACCAATGGACACATCAAAGTGGATGGCGAATAGTCTATGAGGCCTGAACCTTACGAAGAATGGCAGGCAAGGTAAAGAACGCTGAGGTGGGAGAAATAGTCTTCCTCAGGAAAGTGCAAACCGATTGGTTATTTAACACCAAAGGGCAGCTCTGAAAATTTATATTCAATTAACACATGAACTGAGCAGGTTATATTTAACAGTGTACATGTCTATACATATATGCATAGAATAACAATTAATGAAAAGAAAGGCCATACATTTGAAAGTCAGGGAGGATATGGAAGGATTTGGATGGGAGGAATGTTGTAATTTTTTTCAAAAACAAATCAAAGGATTCCACTATTTTAACAAAGTGTGTCTAACGGGGGAAGCGAATGGAGACACAGGTCGGAAGATTCAAAGGAGCAGACAGGTTGGACGGACAACAATCCTTAGAGTCAAATCCACATCCTGAAGAGAAGCAATGAGAGTGCACTATATTGGAAGTTCATGCTAAATAAGATTTGCACTGTTCTCATCACACAAGCTGAAAAGATAACTGAAGTGCATCCCTGTAGTAACCCATTTGCTATCTGTGTGGATCCTGAAATATTTATTTTCACACACTTAGCATCCTCATGCATTTACTTAGAAATAAGTAAACAAATAAAAAAACTAACCAGAATTATTAAAGATTTTCATTAGAAGCTCTTTTATTCAGAGGCTAGTGGCGCAGGAGCTATAAAGCGTTAAAGGGGGAAACAGCCTGCAATTCAGAATTGCACAAGCACTGGGAAAAAGTCCGACCACAGCACAGGCAAAAAGAGGAAAGAGGATTTGAGCAAATGCGCCTATGTTGGCTCACTCTCAGTACAGCACTAAAAATTCTATCAGTGGGTTTTGTTTCCATTTTATCTATTCATAAGGAAATTAAATAGAAAGTCTCACTCAAACTAAAAGAAGTTATGGTGACAAATAAAAACACACTACTAAAACTAGGAAATAGGGCTGGTGTGATTGTTTGGTGGATAGAAACATTTGCCCGCAAGCCTGACCACTTGGGTCTGTTCCCCCACGATCCATGTGGGGTAAGGAGAAGACTTCTAAAAGGTGTCCTCTGACTTCCATGTATGTACCCAATACATAAAAAAAATGTCATAGAAATTAGAAATATAAAAGGAATCTGAAAAGCCGAGGCTAGATCACAGAACAAGCACAAGGGAAGAGGGGAACAAAGAAAGTCCCTGTGAGCAGAGCAGAAATCCTAGAGGATGAAGCCAGAAGGGAACAGGAGGCTAGACAGTTCTCAGAGTGATTAAACAAACAATTAAGTAAACAAACAAACAAACAAAGGCCAGTGGATGTGTTACATGAAAAACAGCATTAACTCTCAAATTCTTTCTCATATTCCCCACAGACAGGCACAGTTTCTCAGAATACTAAAAGACTGGACTTATTTTGTAGCTTGAGTAAGCCAGTGAACTGTTAAAGAATTAGACAGGAATAATATACTGAAAATTATGTGTGCAAAGTGAATTCCCAGAGTGTGAATAGTGTGCTGGCTAACAGAAAATGCTTACTTTCCTCAATCATGTAGTAAGATGAAATTTGGAATGACACTCAGAGTCATAAGAAGACATCCCTTGCACCGAGCATTAGGACAGGGAGATACAAGGATATAAGACATAACCCAAAACTTTGCACAGCAGCAATAGCCCAGGTACATCTCCTGACTTTAAGGCTGGCATCACAATTACCCAGACATTGAAAACTTGGAAAACCTAAGACTAAGAAGGCAAAATTTGGGCAAGACTTGTCCTAGCCAAGGACAGGCATTAATTCTTCAGTTGGACAGCTGTTCTAATCTCCTCACATGGTTATTTCAGAACAACTCAAACAGTGTTCTGTCTGTGGTTCAGTCGCTTCATCTCACTGAACACATCATGGTCCCAGCAGTGATGGCCATGTGCTATGTCTGGCATATAGTTGCCTCTTTCACATGTTCCTTTATTTTGGAAAAATCAAAATTTCACTCAGTATTATTATGGAGCTTTGATTTTTAGATCAAATAGTCAGATGTCTGAAAACTAGAGAAAAGGTCACAGCCAGTCCTGGGTCATAATCTTCAAGGATCTTTCAGACTTCTCCAAGTCCTCTCGACAGAGCTATTGAGTGCTCTAAGGATAGCTAATGAATAGCCTCCAATCATCCTTTGGAGGGAATGTTGGACTTTATTACAACTGAATAAATCCAAGCACACTTGAGAACAGTTAGGAATCTAACATACCAGTCCCCATTGAGAAAACTGTGTAGAGTTCCTGAAGAACACTTAATGAAAACTCCCTGAAGATCAGAGAAGAAAAGCAGCCAGCTACTGACTCTTACCTCGACTTCAGTCTGAAATGGTGATCCTGCCTCCAGGAAACCTCAGAATGAGAGCTGTTTCCTCCCATTTTATATATAATCCTCTCTAGTTCCGGGATTAAGGGCATGCACCACTACCACTTGGTTTCTATGGCAATCTAGTGTGACTACTGGGATTAAAGGTGTGTGCCATTGTGGCTGCTGGGATGAAAGGTATGTGTCACCACTGCCTGGTCTGTAAGGCTGGCCAGTGTGACTGTTTTGTGTTTCTGATCTTCAGTTGAGTCTTATTTATTAAAATGCAAATGAAATGCCACTACAACTTGCCTTTTTATTTCTAGTTTAGACACAGGCTTCATTAAAATCTCTGCTCCTACTGTTATTTTCTTTAGATTTCATTATTCCTTTCGTCTCCATAGTTTCTTTCCTTTCCTTCTTTTAGCTTCTCAGACACATCAAGGATTCCCAGAAGTGTATCTTAGATGTTCTGCAGCTGCCAACAGTGAGCCCTCTTTCCTCATTTTATGTTATGATGTGGTGCTGATGTAGTTCCATATAATGATGACTATGGATTCCTTTATTTTTTTTATGGGCATATGACCACAACCAAACTTAAGGTTCTGCACAATTTGGTTTTTGTATAAGTTCTTACTTACGTCATAATATAAAATGAAGAAAGAAGTTACTATTATCAATAACTTACTAAAACATATGGTGTACCCTCTTTGGAGCAATAAAGAATCTCTCTCTTCTTAAAAAAATATGAATAAAGAGAAGAACTCATCATTTATCCTCTTTTCTTTAATAACTGTACACCAGGGTAACCAAATTGTTATTAAGTATACAAGAAGTAGTTTAACCATTAAGCCAGAGAAAAATGATAGAAATACTACATTTTACAATGTCCACTTTTAAATATAGAATGACTGTCTGTGGTTGCTAGAATCATCAAAGAGAAACCACTAATCTCTCTGTAACTCTGAATGGAAACAAATGACAATAGACTTGAAGATTCTAACTCCCACAATAAATCCAAACCACACACACACATACTCTCACACACACACTCACTCACTCACAAATATACCCCACCCACATCCGCACACAAACACACATATCCACTCTTTCTCACACACACTCACTCACACACAAATGCTCATACACACGCTTACTCACACACACATTGACACATACTCTCACGCACACACAAATTGTAATTCAAAAACAGCCTCTAGTAACTAATAAGGTAAAGGAATATAGAGAATTATGAAATGCATGGCTAAGTGATACTAAATGATTAAAACTAGCAAAAGCTAAATTGTGGAAAAATAGAGAAACACATTCCTTCATATACAGGTTCAATAACTTAATATCTCCAATATTAAATCAGAAGAAATGTAGTAATAATAGAACAAACTTAAACAAATAAATAAATAAATAAATACCCAAACTAAAAACCCACAACATCCCCTAAAACATTGTAATAAACAACACAATGGGGAAAAAGTTAAGGAAAAATAACCCAACAAGTACTATTGACAGTTGTAATTTAGATGCTGATTTGAAAAATACTGAGCATGGGAAACATCAATGAGGCTATCTGAAGAAGTTGTATAGCAGACAGTTTAGTCAATGGAGAAAAATACATTGACATCTTTTAGGCAAAATGAGGCAACTGAGATGTTTACAAGTTTAGAAGTTCTTATATTTTATATTAGATATACATGTGAAAATATTTATGACAAGATAATGTAATGTCAGGGATTGGCTTTAAAATAATGTAGGGAGCCATAGGGAGCTGAAGTGTACAGTGGCATAGGTAAAACACAACCATTCATGCCTATTCATGCATTGCTACCACTAGGGCTGGGTGATGAATTCCTAGATATCCATCAGGTGTTTGTTCTATTCTTCTAATTTTTATATTAATTTTTATGTAACAAAGTGTTGATAAACTTATTATTACTTTAAAAGTTCACACTCTTTAATTTGGTAATTCTTCATTTATATTCTGCCTTGTGTTTTCACCCAAATATAAGTTCCCATAGATTCACACACACACACACACACACAAACAAGTGTTCACCACTGTATGAAATGTACCACTGATAGAAAAGAAACTGCTAATGAATTCATTTCAATTAAACTATTAAACTGTTATGCATGGGGTTTTTAAAAGTATGAATTCCTAGAGTTATAAGTTCACTCAACAGCGAAAAGAACCAAACTGATAAGTTGAATGAAAATGAAATGCCAAACGTACAAACATTAGAACTGATGATTTTGAAGTAAAATGTCTTGGAAGAGGCTCAAATCAATTATCTCTCAGAATATCATAATAGGTAATACACACAACTAAAGCCCAAGTTTGGTTTCAAATTGATTCCAAGCTATTAGATTTTCACAAAATGTGCTTTTACGTATCTTTGAAATAGTTTCACCATCACTCAGCCCAGGCACTTAAATAATGAATATGTCTCTGCTTTCTTCTCCAGCTGTGCTTGTTAAAATACCTAGTACCATTTGATGAGCAAGCCACATGCAAAACCAAGCAATGAAACCATCGTTCATCTTTATGGAGTACATATATGATCTAGAATGAGCTTATACACATCATCATGAAAACAAAGTTGCATTAGACACATAAACCAGACTTTTAGAGAATCTAGAGTAGACAGGGACCATACTTGGGATTCCTGGTGTGGGACTAACAATGACCCCACCACTGGGGAGAAGTACAGAACACCACTATCATTTCAAGTGTGTCCTTGAACACAACCTTCCTAGTATATCAATGTCTCACTTTTCAAAAAAAAAAAAAACAAAGGAAATGTTTTGATATTTACATTTTATGCACAAGGCAAACTTTTGGCTGGTTATGGATGAGTTTCTTGGAGCTTTAAATAGAAGTTTTTAAGTAATCAGGGTAGGCAAACATTGTAACTGCCACTTTTCCATCTTAGCCCTACTTTGGAATGTAAATAACTATGATCACAATTTGTATAGATAAATATTTTCACATGAATAAGAAATTATTCAAATGTCCTTTCACAAAAGGGTTTGTGTGGCAATCCTTAATTGGAAAACTCAGATTCACATTCAAGAAAAGAGGATTGCCCAGCCCTAAGACTGTCATTAACCAACAAGCTCTCTGTCAAACCTCTTCTGAGCCCACATCACATTTGAGAAGCCCTCACCCAAAGACTGAGCAAGGTGATAACACTTAAAGCCTCAGGCTTCTTCCCCAAGGTATCCCAGGCAATTACTCAGCAAGGTACTGACACAATGGCATAGTCATTGCTACACAGAGAAAGACATTTTCTGGAAGAAAGTCTCTCCCCATAATTCCCCATTGGGCTGAATCTATCAGATGCACCACCATGGAGAGCACACAGCTATTCTTCTAATCACTTTCCTACATGAAATATATGGATATATACACATATGCATATATGTGCATAGAAATATTAATTCATTGACATTCATTTCAAATTATCGTTCATGGAGTAGCTCTCAATCTAAAGTCCTGTTTTATAACACTCTCTTTTAGAAGTGGTGTTCATGTATGTGTTATTAATGGGGTCATATCAAAGTTCTTACATACATTGCAGAGGAAATCATGTCATGTGAATTGGCCATGTAGTACATTGCAAGGGCCTGTAGCAATAATAGGCCAGCATGGATGCATACAGGAAGAATATCACCCACTGTCTCATAGAGTGAAGGCCATGTGGAGCCTGACAACTGCCTGTTCAGGAAAAACTACCTTTGAAAGCCATGCTGCACCAGGGCAGATGTGAATATGATCCTTTTTCCTCTCTTTCCCATCTCCAGTTTGCTGCCAGAGAGAAAGAAGGCAAAGGTTTGAGCAGGGAATTTATAAGGGCAAATATAACCTTTGGTTTGATGCACAGTAAGCTGACAGTTAAAGGTGTATCATGCTAGATAAATGTCAAAAGCCAAATAAAAGCCTTGATAATAAGCTATCCAGAGGATAAAATCCAGAACACTCTAGCACGAGGGAAGGATTAATTTTTCAAAACAAAATTTAACCCTAACTGAAACGTCCCAGCATGACTTAAAATGTCACATATTCAAACTCAGGTTGGGTGAGGGTGATTTAGAGAACATAGGTATGTATCCGTTTGGAAAAATGTATCTATTTTTACCAGAATCTTGAATTTATTTGGCTATTAATCTCAGAAACAGAGTGAAAGCAAACCCATCTAATCTTCATGTAAACTAATTTGAATATGTTTCTGGAGAATGCATATGCTTAAATATTCAGTCCAATATCTCAGAATGTGAGTGTTACTTAAGCACAGAGTCTGTCATCAATATGTTGAGTGGTCCTTAGCATGGGCTGTAATGCAATATGATTCATAGTTCACAGAATACCTATAGTTTAGGTTGTAGAGAGTGTAGAATCATCATTATCCATACTATGTTACACATTATAGTAACTGAATATAATTTGAATGCCTACCAATATAGAGGTAGAACTATTATAATGAATCTTCATAATGATACAATAAATTGTATCTACCTTTATGAATCCTATATATTACGCATCATGAATATTCATGTCTATATAAAGTAGAAGAAAAAGATTAATAGGTCACATACCAGTTGCTAACTCAAAGTCTTCTGTGTTCAAGATCCTTCTTTAATTCTTTGATAGATATCATAAAACAAATTCTAAGAGTGAATTATCAGGCTTGCTATTAACTAAATCAGAATAATCCATCACAGCAATTTATAAACACTCATCCTTTTTTTCTACAGGTAAGTGTTGTCTTCACTCCTCATCAAGAAAGTTTCTCTTTGCAACAGACCACTATATAAAATCACAGCCAATCAAAATGGACAGTTGTGGAACTCACCCCTAATGGATAGATACATCTTCCAAAAATTTCTGCACCTGATACTCAGGGAATATTGCAGATGAGGGAATAGAATGATGGTAAGGGCCCAAGGACCAAGAGGTTTTCAGGAGATTGTATGTTCTAGTAACATCAGAAACTATACACATAAACTACCACTAACATGACTGCCCAAATATAAGCAGAACATGGTTAGCATCAGTGGACATACCAAAGTGGATGGGAGAAAGACCATGAAGACTCAGCCCTATGCAAAGAATTACAGGCATCTGATAAAGCTGCAAGTGGGAGAGGGTGACCTTCCCCAAAACAAAGCACACCAACTGGTCAGTGGCAAATAACATTACACAGACTGAGCAGGTAATATTTAGGAATATGTATTTATATGCATATATGCATGCAATAACTACTAGTGAAAAAAGAGGTCATAAATTTGAAGGTGAATAAAGCAGTTAATGAAGGGAGGAGAGGGACTAGAGAAATGTTGCAATTATATTATTATATTATAATTTCAAAAACAAAATTAAAAATACTCTTAGAAAAAAAGTCTTGCTATTGATCCATTTGTGTTGTTAACATCACAGTCTAGAATCATGGTTTTCAGCCTTTCTAATGCTGCAACCCTTTAATATAGTTCCTCATGTTATGACGACCAACCATAAGATTACTTTCGTTGCAATTTTATAACTGTTATCTTGCTAATGTTGTGAATTGTAAATATCTGATTTGTAGGATATGTAATTGGTGACCACCGTGAGAGGGTCATTTGACCCCTAATAGGTACCAACAGGTTGAGGATTGCTGGTCTATAACAATTAAAAACTAACACCATGAACAACTTCCAGAACTGTCTTTTCCTTTCACTGGCCAGGCTTATGAACTTAGTGAGTAGCAGTGGGACCAAGATGGAGCTGCTAGGGCCTGCCCTATCACATTCCCCCCTCTCTACTTCCCTAGCTCTTCCAGGGTTTAGAAGTTGTAGCGTGGAGTGCCACACAGTGCAGAGTCTAAGGCAAAACGCTGAGTAGAGTTATCATCCAGCTAAATAGTGTCTCTATAATGTTGGTACAGCGGAGGATCAGAAAAAAAGAGAATTCATGTGACTGAAAACTAAAATCACAGTTTTTTTCATTTGTACCATCAGTTGGCTTTTCTGGTTGCCTCTTTCAGCCCCTGATTTAACAGATGTTTGTGTGAGCTGAATATTCCTTATTGAAATCTTCAGGATCCAAGAGTCAGAGAAATATTTACTACTATGTATTACCATAGGACTGTATTCTCCAAATACTCCTTTTAACACCTGCAGAATATAGTCTTTGTTTATGATTTTCGTTGCTAGATAAAGTGACCCTAGACTCTACACTTGGAAACACTAGCATGGTACTGTCAGCCTTTCAGAATAACCTGCCCACACCTTAACATTGGGAAATCGTACAAGAAGAAAGGCTCTGTGGGCTCTTATTCATCTTAAAGAATAAAGAAAGTCTATGCTGGGTCATCTTGAGGATCTGGAGATTACTAACTCATTATGTAGTGCATTGCATCAGGGAGACTTCGAGAGGCTGGAGACTTAATGAGAGCCAAAATTTAAGAGCTCAGCACTTGCCGAGTTAATCTTCTCATAGTAGCATGCTTTGTTTCCCTCACGCTGGGTCTGCTAGTGATAAGACACCATGTGCTCCATTATTCATATTGGAGACAAATAAATTTTAACCTAGCTTCTTTTTGTCACCTACTGGTATGTCTTTGTGGGTAGCCCAATGGTTCAATTACTAAAAGATGTGCCTTCTGGTCTTCAACTGATCTTAGACATGCATTATATCCCTGTAGAGTTATTCTAATACAGGGAAACTTGTCTACAGTCCTATGCAGGAGCTAATCCTTTTCTATTATACTTAGCACCTGCTGAAAAACATTACTGTCCATTCCCATTATGCTTTGCTGGTCTTATAGTATGTCTTAAAAAGGAAGTTTGTTTTGCTTTTTTTTTTTTTTTGCTTTGTTTTGTGTTTTTAGAAATAAAAAAAATATCTTCTGCAACCATAACAGGACCTTACCAAATACAAGAATAATCTTACTTTCTTACACAACAAAGCTGTAAGTATAGGAGACCTTTCCAAGAAGGGCTGGGGTTCCTTATACCTCTGGAGACAGAAATACTAGGGTTTTCTTCTGAAATTGCAACATCCTTCTATTGTCATCTTCTCTTGCTGCCTCCATCAAAAAGTTCAAGCAGCTACTGTTTGTTTTAATTGACACAGATGAAGCCATCATTTCCTTTCTCAGGGGAAAACATAGCTAAACAACCTGTTATACATTAGACAATTTCACTCTTGTCTTGGCATTTGTGTTTGTGTGGTAAAATGTTGGGCAAAGAGAGGATCGAGAAAGGGGTGCTTCTTGTCCTCACTCCTGTATGTTCTAGTGAGTGGTTCTGATAGGGCTTCTTGTTGGATCACCTGGGGAGTTTCTCAAACCTCTCTCTGCCCTGGTGAAGCCTCATGAAGAGATTGTTTACTGGAACACTCAAGTTTAAGTGTGAATATGCACATACATTTTAAGTATGTGTATATTTTAAAGCAATGTATTAAATTTCACTTCTGCTACAACTTTTTAAAACTCGGAAATGCATACTAGTCAAGTTTTCATTCATTTTATGATCAGTGGGCGAGGATGTCAGGAAGGTGAGTGTCCGCTCTTCCATTCCCTATTCAAGTTTTCTGCTTTGGTTTGGCAACAAGTCTTCTGTATCTTTAATAAAATTGTTAAAAGTGAATAAACTGAAAAAAATCTCCATAAACTTAACATTTGTCTATTAAGTTGAACATAGTAAGAGCCTATGCATGAAATTTCATAGAGTTATTCAAGTCTCTTATCTATTAAATGAAAGCTTCTCTAACCTGCCAAGAGCTCCTGCTGTTTGCTTTCTCACATTGGGCCATGTTCACTGAAAGTACAGATTCTAGTTTTTAATGTCTCATCACCATCCATATAATATCCTGTGTCTCAGATTTTCTTTGGAGAAAGACTTTAATGTGAGGGTTTTTTTTTTTGGGGGGGATTCTTTTTTCTTTTGTACATGCAGTTTTCAGGTTGAGGAAAATTATATGTGTCTGAAGCATAGTAAATAAGAGAGACAAAGCAGGAGAAGGGGGAGAAGGGAAGAAGGAGAAGGAGCATACACACACCTGCGTTGTCTTGTGGCTGAGTTACAGCCCATGATAGGACATTGTCAATATCTACAGATACAGAACTAACATTTGCTATACAGTTTCATGACTGGTTGCCAGTTGGTCCTAGATTCCAGCAGAATCAAGCATTAACTGCTTACGAATCAAATAGAAGTGCCTGTCCCATCCCAGATATCTCAAAGAAAATATCAGATTCTCTTTGTATACTGGGGATCGCAGATTGTTATATTCCAGGCCGGAGTCTCTATCAAAAATACTTTGAGACCTGAGGACAGTTGGTATTGTGGATAATATTTAACATCTTCAGCTTCATGTGAGATTCCCTCCAAATTAGAGCTGCCCTTGTCAATAAAATACACTTAAAAGAGTATACAAAGAGAAGATCCCTTCTCAAATTTGCAGTCAGTTTAAACGTAATCTCCTCAACAATGGGATTCATGTTTTCTTTTGCATCTGCCATTAATACTGAGAGAAACTTTGCACACTACAAACACTGATTAGTTTGCTTGTTAGTTTTAGACAGTTTATGCCCAAACTCTGTTATCAATTAGAAATAAAGATTACGGAGGAGGATCCCTAAATGTACATTCATTTTTACAGCAGTGACACAGAATGACAAACCACAGTATTGTTTAAAATCTTCTAAGTCTTGACAATCTTTTGTGCTCAAACAAAACCAATGTCTCCTGCGAGGGAGAAGGAAGTTTCATGTGGGTAGTCTAGCCTGTCAAAACTCTTGGATATAATGTAAAACAAAATGGTGCAGCGGGGCTTATAGGTGTGCGTTTGCATTAATGGCTGTTTCTAATGCCACTGAAACAAATGATTTGTGTAAGTATGATAATATTCTTTCATAAGTGAGCACCTCATTAAGACCAGCACGGTACCTCCTTAGCTGTGCTAAAAACCATTTTACCACCTATTTTATAGGTTCATTCAAATGATTTTCAGCCTTTCAGGGAAATTGTTTTACATCAGAAAAGAAAAAGCCTGAAACATTTCAATTAATCATTAGCAATAGCGTTCACTGTTCAAAGTATAAGACAAATTCTGCGTAAATAAATTCACTGCATTCACACACAGATGTATAATTTTTTTAAAAAATTAAATTTAATTGTATATATTTTAATTCGTTATAAAATCAAATGAAGCAATAGTGTTCAATGAGATTTATTTTATATGATAATATCTTTGCACCACAGTTCTTGAAATTAGCTTCAATGATATAATTCTTACCCTAATAGGATGATCATGTGTCTTTTAAAAGAGGTAAATCATACTTCACAGTAGGATTTTCATTTGTATTAGGCTCTTGTCAATCTCCTTTTCTTTCATTTGTTTATTCATTTATTTTAAAACAATCTTTTCTCATTTTATATTCTAATCTCAGTTCCCATTCCCTCCTTTCCTCCCACTCCTCCCACGCATCCCCTCCTCAGAGACGACTCATGGGGAGTCGACAAAGTCTAGCACATCACCTTGAGGCAGGACCAAAGCCCTTGCTCCCTATACTTAGACTGAGCAAGATATCCCTCCAAAGAGAATGGGTTCCAAAATGTCAGTTCAAGCACTAGGGATAAATCCTGGTCCCACTGCCAGTGGCCCCACTCTAGCACCATTAGTAAAAAACCCAGGGACAGATTTTGGACAGATCAACCTAATGATCAGAAAAGCGAAAGCAGCCAAGCCCCTAGAGAGCTCTTACCTCTTTGAAATCTTCAGACTTGAAGAGAGTGAGTTCCTGTCTCATGCCACCTTATATTCCTCTCTAGTGCTGGGATTCAATGATTGCATCACCACCAGTGGCCTCTATGGCTCACTAGTGTGGCTGCTGGGACTAAAGTTGTGTGCAACCACTGCCTGGCCTGCATGGCTGACTAGTGTGGTTGCTTTGCACTGGCCTTCAGGCAAGCTTTATTTATTAAAATACAAATGAGATATCACTCCACCCCTCAGACTGCCGAAGCCGCACAACTGTCATCCACATTCCGAGGCCCTAGTGTCTCCCTGTGCTGGTTCCGCCACTGTCAGTCCAGAGTCAGTGGACTCCCACTAGTGCATGTAAACGATTTCAGTGAGCATCTCCATGATGTTTTTGACTTGTTTGCTCATATTATTGCTCCCCCTCTCTTCAACTCTGTGAGCTTATCTCAGTACTTTACTGTGGACCTCTAAGTCTGCTTCCATCAGTTGCTGGATGAAGGTTCTATGACATTTAAGGTAGTCACCCATCTGATTGCAGGGAAGGGCAGTTAAGCCACCCTCTCCACAACTGCTTAGAATCTTAGCTAAATTCCTGGGAATTTCCCTGGTGCCAGGTTTCTCACTAGCTCCAAAATGACTCCCTCAATCAAGATATCTCTTTCCTTGCCTTCTCCCTCTCTCTTTTCCCCATCTTGACCATCCTGCCCCCTCAAGTCCTCCTCCCCACTCCACATCTCCCCTTTCCACCTCTTCCGCCCTCCCTCTGCTCCCTCCATGCTGCCCATTTTCTCAGGAGATCTTGTCTATCTCTCCTTCCCAGGGGGATTCATGTAAATCACTCTTAGGGTTCTCATTGTTACCTAGCTTCTCTGGGGTCATGGACTATAGACTGGTTTTCCTTTGCTTTACATCTAATATTCACTTATGAGTTAGTACATACTGTGTTTTTCTTTCTGGGTCTGCGTTACCTCACCCAGGATGGTTTTATCTAGTTCCATCTATCTGCCTGCAAATTTCAAGATTCTTAAGTAGGTAAAATAGGCCATCTTAAAGTCAAGAGGATGCTTAGTATTTTCAATTTAGGGGAAAAGCAAAAAATGAAGAACACTGTTCATCTTCTTCCAAATGCATTGAGATGACTATGAAATCAAACTGTGGAGCAAAGACAAAAGGGACGAGTAACCAAACTGCAAAGGGCATTAAAAGTACACCTAACATTAGATCAATGTTAAATACCTGAAAACCACATGGTTGTTGATTCATGACTCAAGATGTTCTTGAAGATTTTCTGTAACTACCTAATCTATACACATGATTTAGTAACAGTTTTCTTGTATTGTTTTTACCAATGGCATGGTTTTAGTTCACAATTTAAAGTATACCTTGAGACAGCAATGTATGTGGCTTAGTGTGGCTAGAAGTAAGTGTGTCTGAAATTACTCTTGAAGATTATTGTCTCCCTTAAAGTCATTTTCTGGCAACTGGCACAGACCCCATAGCTATCATCAAGCAGTAAGTCACGATACTTCTTCCTCCACATCTTCATATTGCATGCTTGCTGCTGGCAACTGCTCATGAAAGAGCTGGATTTTCTAGGATCTGTCATTTCCAAGGAAAGCAAAGTTATACATTCCCAGAAACAGATCATAGGTTCACAAGGATGTGTATCACATTCTATATGGGCTGACGAAGCTAAAATGTTGTTTTTTCCTTGCCTTCCTCCCTTCAGCTTCATACACTAGGCCCTAAGGCTCCATGGTATAATGGGGCTGTATAGTACAAGTGTCTGTTTCAGAAGATATTTCACCTGCTGACCAAGACGGCCTGCAAGTCTAGGATGAATTTCATGATGATGCCTTTCTGTGTCCATCTCCTCTGACTCTGGAGGGTTGTGGCATCAGATGTTACTTCCACGGCTAATATTAAAGGGAATGAAAGTATCTCAGTTGTTCATTGTTGATTCAAAAACTGATAAGGTCTTTTGGTCTTGCTACCTGGATCCTTGCTAAATTTTGACTTACAGCTATACTTTGAACTAGGCCAAAAGTCATCTAAAATTTTCCATTGGAAATTTTAAGTGAAAAGTTTACAATGCATTATTAGAAGTTGGTGTTAATATTATGTCAGCAAAGATACAGTCCAAGAGAATGAAAGGTTTAATAAAGTGTTTTGAAATATAGCAGAGCTCTATACTATGACTGCAGTGAATGATGTTAGAGAGTCTTATTCTGTGGAACCACGTATTGCTCAGAACATCCAGATTCAGACTTCATCAAGCTTTCTAAATCTCAATACATCTTTCACAAAATGATGTTTAAAATGTCTGCCTTGATTATTGCCTAGAGTTTGTGTTTGGCTCTCATGAGGTAACACATATTTTTGCAAATTTGAAAAAGTTGATGGATGTACTATTTTAAAACTTTGGAGTTAGACAGAACTAGGCCATTGTCTAGGGAACACTATAGAAACTTGTGGTGTTGAAGGTGCTAATGACTGAGCTCAGGGCCTGGCATGTGGTTCGAGCTCATTAGCATTAGTTGCCATGACTATCATTAGGCTTCACAGGGACCAGCCTATCAATACCCTTTGCTGATCTCAATTATAGGCAATGGTCTTATTAGACAACCAGAAAAAAACAATCGTAGCCAGTGAGCCATTGGGGAGGGAGCTGAAGACATACAACTGATAACTCTCTGATAAATTTGTGAAGTATACAGCTAAAAATCACAAAAGTGGTGTAACTTATTATTTTTACAATTTGTAAGATCGTGACATGGTGAATTTGTTCTTGAATTTATACAAGCAGTTTTAACTTTGAATATTGAATTTCATTTGACTTTCTTTTGCAGAAACTAATAAAAAATACACGATTCAGTTGTGTATAAATTAGAGAAAATAACATTGCAACTGTAAATTGACGAATTAATTTGATTACTGCAGACCACTACAAGGAACATTTTTGCTCTAGCAACTTTTAAGTATGAAAAATACATCTCCTGGACATAGTGCAAATTCATGTATTGACAACATTAAGGATTGCTTTGCCCATGTAAGCAAATTATAAGTACTATTTACTGGGCTTTCAGTTCAAAGAACAGATATTTGAGGACAGAATTTGCAGTTCCTGGAGCAGGAACAAATACAGACAGAACAGTTCTGAAAATCTGATTTGCCCCCATACTCTTGGCCCAGCTGTATTTGCATCAGTGGGGAAAACATTTGAAAGGAGATTCAATAGAAATGCAAGCTTAAGATCTTCTGGAAGACCTATTGAATCAAAAAATGCTATGTGCTGGGTTATTGGGATCCATCTAACTAGATCCCTGGGCAATTCTAATGCCAACTGAAGTCTGAGAAATGGAGGCATATGCAAAAAACCAGCTTGTCTCTCAACCAGCTGGAAGGCAAGCAATAAAGAAAGTGTGAGGGAAGCCCGCCTTGGGGGCATGGTTCTTAAAGTTGTTGAAAGCAAAATTGTTATCCTGTAAACCATAGGTTATGGCAGTTATAAGCCATGGTGGAACTTTATGAAGTCAAGCTTGAATTTTTATTTTAAAAAATCCAATTCTAGTTATAAAAGGAAGCATATATTCAAGGAGGCCAAAGTAATTACAGTATCTGTCAGCTTGTTTGTTCAGTCATACTATAACTTGAGGTCTTGGCTACTATTATTGCTATGATATCTGACAAGAAATGATTAAAAGAAGGAAGGGTCTTTTCTAGCTTATATTTCAAGGGTCTGTATTCCATCTTGATGGGGACGACAAGGCAGCAGGAGCAAGGGTCTGGCTCTTCACTTTGCCTCCACAGTCAGAAAGCAGAGTGAACAGCACTGAGGCCAGGCTCTTAATCCTCAAGTCCAGCTCCAGTTGACCCAGTTTGTCCAAAGCTTCATTTTCTAAAGGTTCCAAAATCATTACCAAACAGACAAAAAATGCCACCAGCAAGAGGCCAAGCGTTCAGTCACATAGGTCTAGAGGGGACATTTAATTTCAAACCACAACCCTGGAAACACAAATATACCATAGTTCCCTTAATGATATTCAAGGTTTATTCTGTTATTCTTTGTGAAAATACACCTGCCTTACCATAGGAAAGCACCGAAGCAAGTCAGAAACACTGAAGTTACTTAGTAAACACTTAACTAATTAGTACATCAGTTACTTTTCTTCTTGCTTTGACACAGTAACTGAAAAAAAAAAAAAGCCACTGAAAGTAGGAAGAATATTTTAGCTCACACTTCCAGGGTAGAGTCCTTTCTAGCAGGAAAGGGGTGGTGCTGAGGGGTGCAGGAAGCTGCTGGTCACACTGTTTTCATTTGGGAAGCAAGGAGACCAATACTGGTGTTCAGCTTGCTTTCTCCTTTATTGCCTGGGACCACAGCCCGAAGGATGAAGCCACCCACTTTTAGAGTATGGCAGCATTCAGTTCAGCCTGTCTAGGTACTACCTCGGAGACACACTCAAACTTGTGTTCCTGTGGTGACTGTAAATCTGGTCTTGATGACAGCAGTGATTAACGTTGCTGTCAGGGATTCTTTAGCCATTAGCAATCCGATCCTCACCATTTGCATTCTGACTGCTGCCAGTTAATCTTGTAATGTTTTGAAATTCTTATTTTTTGAATGGAATAAATGATTTTTCTTTTTATTGAGGTACTTTAATAGTTTTATCAAATAGTATATATGTACATAATTTAGGTAATAAATATGCTATGATTATAGCAGTTTTGAAAATGAACTCTTTCTAATTCATATAATTAAAATTGTTATTCTAATTAGAATTAAGGAGCTATACATTTATATAGATATTTATGTGTTTAGTTCCAGTTTTCAGTTAATTTTAACAAATTCTCATAATTATTTATAAAAAGGCAAGAAGATAAAAATTGTGAACAGACTTTAGTAATATTTTTATAAAAGGCTTGAATCTTTAGAGAATAAATGTCAGACTACATTTTGAATGGTAACTAAAATATCCATATGGTGATGTTACCAAACAATCTTACTTCTTCCAGGGAATGACAGGATAATTTCCCAGATGTAGCCAGATTGCTGCTTTAAAATGGCTTCTCTTTAAGTTCTGAAACCACCTTTCAGTGAGCTCGCTCATATATTCAGATGAATAACATTACAATATAGGGCTGTGCAATATTTATATCACCCTGCATGTTATCAGCAAGTTCCAAACAGCTAGAGGCAAAATTTTAAAGGCATCCTGATATGGTTGAATTGCTCTCTGGAGCAAGACTAATTTTCTGTAAAATAAAGAAAATAGAAAAGTTTTTATTTGGTTCTCTCTCCATTTATTTTATTTATATATTTATTTATTTTTGCTTTGTTACCACCTTTCCCGCAGTTGTCTTCGGAACTATGTCTTGACAGTATGGAGATTCATACAAATATTTTATGAATAATTATAAATATAATCAAGTTCATTTAAAAAGTTAATGCTTACTCAAAATAATTTGAATAGCTTCTCATGGTGAAAACAAACACGAAGATGCCCCTCACAGAAACTGAAAGTGCAGGAATTATATGTAAAAAAGACACAGATAAATACTGGGACTCCCAATGATCCTAACTGGAAAAGTTTAAGAACACTGTAACTATTAGGTTATAATTCAGAGGACACAGTAAATATAATGAATTCACAATTAAAAAAATAAATAAAAATGTAAGCCATAGATGAAGAAGGATTTCAAATGGTTTTTGAAATGTGGCCTCCTTAAAAAACTGCAACAGAATTCCTAGGCCCTTAAATGAGTCTCCATAAGTAACTTCCTCCCAGAGTTCAGTACAGGGAAACAGGGACTAGAGAGCAAATTTACAGTGGAGAAACCTGATGGGCATCGTCTCCATCAAATGATGGGGTCAGCACCCACAATATTAGGGCAAACTAGACGGCTGATGGGGTATAATCAAAGTAGCACTTCGCTGTTGTAAACACACAGCCCTAGCTCATTCAGGAGAAAAATGTCACACAAACAAACACACACATACTCACTGGAGGATCTTCTACAAAATACCGGGCCAGCACTTTGAAAAATCGTCAAGGTCACCTACAACAAGGGCATCAATGCCATTGCTATGGTCACAAGAGTTCCAAAGACACATGGCTAAATATTGTTTCCTGAATATAAACCTAGAACAGAAAACTCACTCCAAAAATTTAGGAAATATAAATAAAGCTTGCCTTTGATTAACAATCATGTATCAATATTGGTTCATTAATTATGAAAAATGCACCTAAACCACAGGATGTTGATAGTAAAAGAATGTAGACATAGTAGTGTATGAGGTATTTTTCAATACTACTGTAATATTTCTGTGATTGGAAAACCATTAAAATTTAGACATCTTTAATAAAATATTATTACAGCCCTCATGAGAGAAGCTGTTTTTTGGCAGTAGATGGTAATTAACACAGAAATCCACAACTGATGTGTAGATAATAAGGCTCTTTGGAGCACTCAGACCTAGGTGGAATGACCATGTTGCACCTCTCCCCTGAAAGCTCAGGGATCTCTGTGGAACAGGCTGAAGAAAAGATCGTAAGAGACAGAGATAGTAAAGGACTTCAAGGAAACAACATTTTCCTAGATACAACAGGGGAGGTGCACATAGGAACTCACAGAGTCTGTGAGAGCATTCACAAGATCTGGACAAAATCAAACCAGACAAAATCACAAAGGAGAGGAAGCAGAGAAGGTCTCACCCTTAGCCAAGAAGCTATTCTTGATTGACAGCCGCAGGGAGACAAGAAATCAGCTCCTTTGAAGTAATACTGCATATACCAGCACAGCTGATAGTAGTTGGTCTAAGCAAACCTGACTCCACACATGTTGTTTGGGGAATATTTTTTTACAAGTGATAAAACATGTAGTAAGGTGTGTACAGAGATAGGTGAGGACCTAGGAGAATTTGGAAGAAGGGAAAGAATATGCTCAGAATATACTGTATGAAATTCTCAAAGAATAAATGAAATTGTTTTAAGAATAAAGAAAATAAAAACAAAAATATAGTATCACAAATTACAAAGTTTCTATGAGAGAAAATGACCCCTTTCTTTATCTTAATCCAATCTGCTGTCCAAGGGGGGGGGGGACACTTTCCAAAATTTTGCTTTGTTTGTTTTACTTTCTAGGTATGCTGAAGTATGAGTGACAATTAAATATTCCATGTAAAATTTACAATATGATATTTAGTTTGTTTAGATGCTGTGATTAATCTCCAAATTAATCAGAGTGATTAATCTGTGAGCCACCTCTAAGGTTGGTCATTGTGTTCATAAGAAGAGATGTTTTATTTTATTCTTCTCTACTAATAGGAAGTATAGATTATTTTTAGCTCTTTTCACTCTGGTGAGAATGTAAGCCCCGGGACATGTTCACCTTGTAACTGAAAATTTGTATTCTTTAGCCAACATCTGATTATTCTCCCTAAACACCTTGCCATAACCCAAGAAATGACCAATTTCCATGTAACTGTTGCTTTCAATGGTGATTCGCTGCAGAGATTGTACATTTCTTTGTCTTTGTGTGCCTAGATTATTCCACTTAGCATAATGTTTTTCTGGTTTAGCATATTGCTATAAATGTTTTCTTGCTGAAGCTGAATCCAGCTTTGAAGGGGGTATGTTTCTGTTAATTCCCACATTTAAACACTCCACTTCCAGCTAAGGGAACCTTTAAGACAGTGGAGCCTTACTAGAGGGAAGGTTAATGGTGGTAGGCCTTGAGGAGGAGTCCCACTAGAGGGAAGGGGTTAATGGTTTTGGGAGGCCTTGCAGCTTTGTAGCTTGGTCTCACTTTGCGTTCTCTTTGCTTCTTGAGTACAAGGAAAATGAGACGAACCAGTCTCCTGCTCTTGCCGCTATGATGTACCTGCTTGCTGCTATATCTTGTATGCCAAGAGGGATTGCATCCCTTCTGAGTCAATAATCCTGGGCTGTGTAAGAAAATTGGCTAGGGATAAACATGGGTCAGTCAGCAAATTGCATTTCTCCATGTTTTGCGCCCTGATTACTATTACCCTAACTTTTATCATCAATGGATTGTGACCTGGATGTTAAGTCAAATGAACCACCTCCTCTCTAAGTAGGTTTTGGTCAGAGTGCTTATCAGAGCAACAGAGAAGTAACTATAATAGAAATTATGGGGAAAAGGGAGAGAAAGACACACAGGAATAAAGTTTCTCTGAGGCAAAGGGCACCACCATTCAAACAAGAGAAAGCGTAAAGAATGGGAAAAGGATTTTAGCAACTGCACATCTGATAGATATATCCAAAATAATATATATATATATAAAACTCAAGAAAATGGATATAAAAAACCATATAATCCAATTTAGAAACAGGGTACAGATTTAAACAGAATCCTCAAAAGAGGAAACTCAAATGACTAAGAAATACTTAATGGAATCAACTTTAGCCATTGGGGAAATGTAAATCAAAACTACTTTGAGACTCCATCTTACACCCATCAGAAAGACAAAGATCAATAAAGTAAGGAGGAGTTCATACTAACACAGATGTGAAGTAAGGGGGACACTACTCTATTGCTGATGGGAGTGTAAAATGTTATAGCCACTATTAAAATTGGTTTGGCTGCTTCTCAGGAAGATGGGACTCAAACTACCTCAAGATCCAGCTATACAACCCTTGTACCAAAGGATGCTTCATCCTATCACAGAGACACTTGCTCAACCATGTTCATTGCTGCTCTATTCATAATAATTTACCCAAATCAGTTTCTTTCTCATCAAAAACAATCTGCACATTCAGTGCAATTCCCATTACAATTCTATAAAGCCAACATCAATTTTAATTAAATACTTGTAAATCTTCTGTTTATTTGTGTTCATTTTTGTTTTATCTTAATATATTTTGTTTTTTATGAGCTCTTAGGAACCTGTTTGTTTTTTAATGAGAGAGAAAGAGAGTGGATAATGGATGGGAGGGAAAGAAGGAGGATTACAAGGAGGGAATATTATAATTGAGATATATTATGTGAGGGAAGGGATCTATTTTAATAAAAAAAAAGCAAAGAAAATAGAAAAAAGTGAAAGTACCCATTTTTGTATCCAATATGCCACTAAAGCAGTGGTTCTCAACCCTCCTGATGCTGCGGCCCTTTAATGCAGTTCCTCCTCTTGTGGTGACCCACAATCATAAAATTATTTTCTTTGCTAGTTAATAACTGTAATTCTGCTACTGTTATGAATCATGCTGTAAATATCTGTGTTTTCTTATAATCTTCGGTGACCCTTATGAAAAGATCGCTCAACCACCAAGGGGTCGTGACCCAGATACTGAAAACCACTGCCCTAAAGACTCCAAAACAAAACTCGTAGAACTAAATAACAATCCCAACAAAATGGAAACACAATACTAATATTAAAAAGCCTGTAAACTTTTATGTATCAATGACAAACATAGTATAAAACAAATCGTGAAAACAATCCAATTCACAATAGTCTTAAAACAAAACAAAAATCCACAGGAAGGAATATATAACTGCCGCTAGAAACCTAAGTAACTACTTATGCTAATGAAATCAGGGTTCTTGAAGGAGAATCTACAATACTGGTTTTAAAACCAGCATGATTCACAAGAACAATGTACAAACATTTGTCTTTACACCCACAGGTGAGTAAATGCCTCACTCCTCATCAAGGAAACTTCTCTTTACAGCAGGCAGAGATCACCACAGAAAACCAGAGTTGTTTGGATTTGCATTTTTCTGATGGCTAAGATGTTGAACGTTTCCTTAAGTGTCTTTCAGCTGTTTTAGATATATCTGCTGAGAGTTCTCTGTTCAGGTCTGTACCCCATTTTTTATTGGATTATTTGTTCTTTTGATGACAAGTTTCTTGAGTTCTTTGTATATTTTGGAGATCAGCACTCTCCGATGTGGGGTTGGTGAAGATCTTTTCCCATCCTGTAGCCTGCTGTTGTAGTGGCACACACCTTTAATCCCAGCATTTGGGAAGCAGAGACAGGTGGATCTCTGTGGGTACGAGGCCAACCTGGTCTACAAGTTGAAGAAACTTCTTAATGTCAGGTAATACAGTTTGGCAATTTTGGAATTACCTTTTGTACAACTGGAATCCTGTTCAGAAAACACTCATGTATGTCTGCTCTTCTAGCAATCTCAAAATTCCATGTTTTGTGGTAAACTCAAGGGGAGAAAAATGAGTATAAATTCATTCTTCTAATAAATTTATTCTATTCAATGTGGATATCCAGTTTTCTCACATTTGTTACAGAGGTTGTCTTTTGTCCAAGATATGTTTTTGACACCTTTATGAAAAATCAGGTGGCTTTAGTTGGCAAGATAATACAGTTGGTAAAATAGTAAGTTACTAAGACTGACTACCTGAGTTTGTTCCCTGGTCCCTCCCACAGGATGAATGAGAGAGCAGATTCCTGTAAGTTGCCCTCTGATCTCTACACATGTGCCTTATAATGAATAAGTATCACATGCATATATGTATATACACATATATATTATATCTGTATATTAGTTTGCAATACCCCTATGGGTTTAATCTGGGTTCTCTGTTCTCTTCAGTATTCTAGATATGTGTTTGAGGTGTTTTTTTTTTTTTTTTTTTTTTTTTGCCAGTATGTTGTCTTTATCAGTATAGTTCTGTAGTATAATTTGAGTTCTGATATTATGATACCTCCAGCATTGCTCTTTCCTCGTAGAATTGCTTCGGACTTCCATAGCCTTTCTATTTCCACAAGGATGTTGGACTTTTTCTTATTATATAAAGACTATCATTTATATTTTGTTGACTATTTTCTTACTGTACACCCCCTTTTGGCAAATAGTCCTTTTAAAATGTTAATTCTGGCAACTCAAGAGCAAGGCTGATCTCGCCACCTTCTAGTGTCTTCTTCAATTTCTTCGCTGTCTTAAAGTTTTCTTCCTTGATGTCTTTTTTCCACCTTTCTTAAGCTTGCTCCCAACCTTACATACAGAGCTACGGAGGAAATTTTTCTAATTTGTTTTTCAGCGAGTTCATTATGTTGTTATATAAATTGCTTTACGTTGCTTTTGCAACCTGCTACTTTGCTGAAAGTGTTTATCAGATCCAAGAGTTTTCTAATGGAGACTTTATTATCTTTTAAGTATAGAATCATATAATCTGTAATTAAGGATAATGACTTCTTCCTTTTATTGTGTACCCCACGCTGTTTCTTTTTTTCCTTTTGCCTCAGCTAAGATTTTTTAGCACTGTGATGAATGAGAATGTAAAAGTGGCCATCCTTGTCTTATTCCAGAATTTAGAAAAATGTTGTTGTGGAATATGACTTTAACTGTGTAAAGCTGTGATACTTTTGTTTCTGCTGCATTTGTTTAATTATGTAACAATGTGTTGCGTTTGTTTCACCTTGCTTGCCTAAGGCACCTGATTGCTTTAATAAGATGCTGAGAAGCCGACAGCAAGGCAGAGAAAGGATAGGCAGGGTTTGCAGGCAGAGAGAATAATAAACAAAAGGAGAAATGTAGCGTGGGAAGAGAAGGAAGGACAAGGGGGAGATGAGGAGGAGAAAACAAGCCACACATGATGGGCAAGAAGCCAGGCAGTCACCAGCCAGCTAGACATGAGAAACAGTAACAGTCATATATACAGAAGAAGAGAAAGTCCTAAGACAAAAAGTAAAGAGAAACAGTTTAATTTAAATGGTAAGATCTAGAAGAAACATGCCTAAGCTTGATGGAGCATTCAAAATTAATAATAAGTCTCTGTGTCATGCTTTGGCATTTGGTTGGTAACCCAAAAGAAAAAAAGCCCCTTAGCGAGTGGATAGCTCAGCAGTTAAGAGCACTGGCTGGGTTCAATTCCCACCCCCCACATGATAACTCACAACTCTCTGTAAGTCCCGCTCCAGGACTTCTGTTTATCATTTGATTCTGTTCTATTATTTTTCTTCCACCTCCAATTTCATTCTTCTCTGTCCTTTTTTTTTTTTTGTGGTTAGGTTGACTAGATGTGTATGAATCTTGCCTTTCATAGATCCAACTCTTCATTTAATTTTCTGTAAAACTCAGTAGCAAACTTAAACCATTCCTGCATTTAGTCTTGCCCCAGTAATGCCCAGTAGGGTCCAGAGTGAATCCTTATCAGGTTGTTCCCTTCAAGACAGTCCTAGAGAATCACTTCAGCTGTAGCATCACTGTTCTTTTTCCAAATCCAAAGTCTACTCTTGTCTGGCTGTGTTTCTGTCTATGAAGTGCTCAGCCTTTGACTGTGTCCCTATGATCCTGCTAATCTCTCTCCAGTGTGCTATTCTTGTAGGTTCCTTTCTAAGAGAGGAATATGCCTCTCAGATAACCACTGTTGATTCCAAATCTGTCAAGAACAGTAGAATGAAGTTTCATAGTGGCAGTTGCCAATCCTGGTTGGTTCTTCATAAAATCAGTCTCACTTAGGTTTGTCTTCTTCCTCCCTCCCTCCCTCCCTCCCTCCCTCCCTCCCTCCCTCCCTCCCTCCCTCCCTCCCTCCCTCCCTCCTTTCTTCCCTCTCTCCCTCCTTCCTTTCTCCTTTCTTTCTTTCTCTCTCTCTCTCTCTTTCTTTCTTCTTAATTCCTTCTTTCTTTATGCATTCGTTTCTTCTCTTTCCTTCCTTTCCTTTCCATAGTAATTATATTAATTTTATTTATTAAAACCATATCTATCATATATATTACATATTATATATTTTATTTCTCTAATTACATATATAATATCCAGAAATCCAGTGATAAATTAATTACTTTATTTATTTATTTAAAAATATGTTTTTGTTGAAAATAATGTTATTTTCATATACTATATTTTCATCTTGGCTTCCACCTTTCATCTTTTCCCAGATTCTCCATAATACCCTATCCTTTCAACTGCATACAGTCTTTCTCTCTCTTGAGAAAATAAACAGACAAATGAAAAAGACAGTTTTTTCTTAGCCAACAAACTACCAAACAAAAGAAAACAAACAAACAAAAAAGCAACTAAGAAATAAGGAGAAACACATACACACACCATAAAATCTCAAAATCAGGAACCATAGTATACAAGGAAAAGATCAGTAAGGTGAAAGAAAGGGGGGAAAAGGCCCAAACAAAGCAATAAGAGATAAACAATCTTCAAAATTACCTTTGAGTACATTTTGTGTTGGCCATCTACTGTTGGGTATCGGGCCAGCCCTTAAGTGTGGCTTATATACCCAGTGAGATTCCATAGCATTAACTAATTTTTATCCTTTTTCAGAAGATTGTTAGTTGGAAGTAGCATCTCATGGTTATGTATACTGGTATGCATCTGGACCAATATTTTACCTTTGTCTTTTATGCATCAACTATAGATTTCTTTCTTTCTTTCTTGCTTTCTTTCTTTCTTTTTTTGCTTTTGTTTACCATGAAGCTCACACAAACCATCTGAACATTTGAAACAGCCTTCTTTAAATCAATAATTATTTGTCTGTTACCTTAAGGAAGAACTTATTTTATGCTCATTCTCATGTCAATTATAATGTTTTTTAAATGGTATATTCCTTTCAAATTACATGATTTTAATGCTTCTTGGTGTTTTTCACTAGAACTAAGTGATATAAAACTACCATCTGGGTATTAGAAATTTTCCAAGTTTTATTTTGATTCTATACTTACCTTCGTCAATCACGTCTGTACTTCTCTGTGTCTTCATGATAACTACTATTCCTCAGTGTCAACCTGAGAATAAAACTTTAACATTTCCTATGAGGCAAGTCTGGAGGTGATGAAGGCCTTTAGCATTTGTTTAACTGGACCACTACAGAGTGTGTCTTTGCTTTATTTCTGAAACCCATTTTTTGATTAGAGTTTTCTCCACTAAGTCCTTCTGATCATTTCAGAATTTCAGATGGGGTAAGAAAGTACAAATCTGGAGTAGTGGCATATATGTATTCAGGATGCTGTCACTTCACCCAGGGAACAAACCACTAGACAAAAGGTTCTCTCTTGGCACCAACGTGTGCCCCTGTCAAGGTGGTGAAGTGCAACTGGTCTCCATAAATTCTTAGTTCTTAGTCTCATGCCTCTGTTCCAATGACATGGTGAAGTTGCTCACTCTCATCCCTGGCTGGCTGTCAGAAGCCATGAGCTGTGTAGAAAAAATAGCACATCCTCTTCTTGTCCTCTGTCTGCTAATTTTCATCATCATTTTCAAATGTGTCACCTCAGCCTGGTTTCAGATATTTTCACCTGTAGACAAAATTAGCCATATTGATATTATTCCCGGGGCTGTGGTGCTTAAAAGACTGTTTGTGGACAGGATATAGATCTTGCTCTGCAGGTCTGCTATGTGCATAATGTGCTAACTATGAACCACACACCAGTATGGGCTTCTATCGCTCTTACACGTGATTATTCTGCTTTTTTATTTCCTTTTAAAAATAATTTATGGTCAAAATTCACATATATAAAATATTTACATAATTTCCCTTTCCAACCTCCCTCCAATCCCTGCTATGTTCTTTCTCCCCATTCCTTGTTAAATTCAAGGTATTTTCTTTAATTATTATTGTTATAGATACACACACACACACACACACACACACACACACACAAACCTGGTGAGTCCATTCTCATTTGTATATATATTTAGGACTGACCATTTGGTATTTGGATCATTTAAGGAGTTCAACTTTTGGCATGAATCTCTCTCAACAGTCATTAAATGCCTATAGATCTTTATCTAGGGATGAAGTCTTCTGAGAATTTCCTCATCTACATGGATAGATCAGATGGTCATATTATTTTTCAGGCACCCTTATTATTGAGATTTTATGGGTGCAGCTTCTTTGTCATAGACAGCAGACTGTCTCACAGCAGACTTACGGTCCTCTGGCTCCTGCAATCTGTTGGCCCCTCTCCCTTGGGACAGGTATTCCTTTTGTATATGCATCACTTATCCAGCACAGTATAATCCTGTCCAGGCGGTTACAATGTTACTAGAGGAAAAAGAACATGGATTAAAAGGACCAACTCTGGACGTTTTTATTATTTATTTATTTAAATAAGCAACGCTATTCTAAAGGCTTGCTCATGGCCTAAAGCCTGTAGAGAAAGTAGGACAGCTTCCTGGTGATTTGATATTGTGATTAGCACAGGAAACATTGCCACATAAAGAAAATCATTCCTTATCCACCACTAGGATCAGAGCAGTCCTGTGGTGCACATACATACAAAGACACAAAGAGAATGCAAACTGCAGGATCTGAACTTGTCTAGATTTTGAGGCCAGTCAGAGTCTCTCCAAACCACTGCATTAGTGCCTCTCTAGGAACACAGTCTCATACGGTAGTCACACAGTCATGTCAGAGTAATACAGCATGCCTTCAGGTATATCTGTGCTTTAAATGGTCAGTCTTAGGGCCATAGGATACCCATACAAGCATAAATTTTGGAGAGATCATAGTGACCAAATGCATAGCAAAGTTAAAGGGTCAGGCAATCAGTACATGAAAAGGGAGCTATGAGCCCGACTTAGTTGGCACAGGCAGCTCCAGAATCCAAGGCTCCTTGGATTGGAGGACAAGTGCAAAGCTGTTTGCTGATTCGTTAAAAGGCTAGACCTGCATCTCCTTAACACATCTGCTAAGCCGAGATTCTCACTCCCTCTAAAGTTAGCCAGCCTATCCCCCATACCACACAAAAATGTGTTGGACGGTTCCTTGATACGCTTGTGCTTGTTTCCCTGACTTGGTACTGGGGCATCATTGCCTCTGTTCTAGGCTTTGGGGGAAGAAAATGTTGAAAAACGTTTGTGAACTTTTTCAAGTGATGTGCACCCTGGGTCTTATTCCTTTAGGCCCCCACTGTCTAATAACTAATTGGTAGAACTTATACTAAGATGTTAATCCTGATAATATCTTAATTCCCGATAATGCACTTTTATGTAACGAGATCTTATTTTAATGCTTCACAGGGAAGTTGGTAGTTCTCTGATGATCTTGTTGAAACATGGAGATTCACAATTAATGGGCCGGAGAGTGTTGCTGCTCTCCAGACACTTGTCAAGGATTATCTTCTGACATTCAAGGGTGAATACCTCTAAGCTCTCACATAAGAGAAACAACATCCACAAGAGAGTCGGAGCTTCCTGGGAGTAGTGTTATATACATTCCTCCCAGTTTGACAATGACTTCTACCCCAGCCCTGAGTTATTCCAGATATTAATACGGCGTGGCCTGAATAATGTTTCTGCACATTGTTCTCAAAGTCCAGAATACTATGCGTAGAGTTGTTTTTATAAAGTTGTGTTTTTATGTCACACTGTAACCTTACTTTAGGAAAGATGATCCTAATTAAACCTGACAGTGTGTCTTCTCAAAGGATGTTGTTTACAAAATACACCCTATAAAAATTTAGAGCTGAGGAAAATTCAGTCCTTACAGATGAGAGGTCAATTTTTTTTCCAGTATCTTATTCACTTCTATAAACAGGATATGGAGGTCATTATGCCTCTTTGCTTCTTTACCGGGAAAACCTACAGCTCAGGGGCAGGTCCATCATCCAGTACATTTAGGGGTGTGATGCTCGCCACAATCCCTACTGAAGCTTCCATCTTATTTTCCTGACTTACTTTCTTGTTTCATTTTGCCTTGGGATGAAATGTATTAATCTTTCTGTAACACTGACACAGTCATAAATCTCTTTAAAACTTGTTTGGAATAAGGCTGGTTGAGAATAATTAAGAAAGTGTGACCAAAGTGCTTTTGATAATCTCTATGTTGTGGGGAAGATTATGAGCCTTGGGAATACACAGGTGGATCTGTCTTTTATGAGTTCTGTGAACCTTGTCAAGTATCCGAACTTGATGTGGACATTTTTCCAGAAGTACCATGTGTGAGTTCCCACCGCAGCCTGCCTTGGCCATGGCAGCAGTTACATCACTAGGTGTCGCCAGGCCATCTATGCGACTTGTGTGTCTCTTAAAAGTGTCATCAGTCGGTGTTCCCATCCTGTTCTCTTGCCTGTTCTCTCTGCCTGCCTCTCTCATTTCCCTACTCCAAGACCGCCTCGCACTCGCTCCTTCACTCTCCCTTCCCCCTCCCCCAATAAACCTCTTGCACTAACTCTGTTGCTCTTGCTGTGTATACC
Source organism: Alexandromys fortis (assembly GCF_014885135.2). Classification (NCBI taxonomy): domain Eukaryota; kingdom Metazoa; phylum Chordata; class Mammalia; order Rodentia; family Cricetidae; genus Alexandromys; species Alexandromys fortis. The sequence goes on along the minus strand of NW_026067954.1, from coordinate 793,361 downwards.
TTGGAAGGGCCTGAAGGCACCCACTCTGCCTCATTTTATCCTTTCATAAGTGCAGACTGATTTCATTCACTGTGTTCCTAGAGCCATCTTTAACTTCTCTGTCTGCCTTCCTAGTGCACTCATCCTCTTTCTGTTTGGAATGTGCACTAAGATGCTCCTGGATAGTTTTTACTTAAAGATGAGTATCCATGTGAGAAAAGGACATGCAATTCAGATGAAAGATATAGTCTGGCTGGGCGGTGGTGGCGCAAGCCTTTAATCCCAGCCACTCGGGAGGAGGCAGAGGTAGGCAGATATCCCTGAGTTCAAGGCCAGCCTGGTCTACAAGAGCTAGTTCCAGGACAGGCACCAGAAACCCTGTCTCAAAAATCCATATATATATATATTCTATAAGAAAACCCAGAACTAGAAATTCTTCATTTGTACTATGATAAAAGATAAAATTCTAAACTTTTAATTCCCTATTTCACACAAAAATCCATAACCTGTTCTGTTTCCTAATTTATGCCACTGATTTCACGGAGTTCAATCAGAACCATAAAACAAAATACTTAATTTGGGGTCTGTCATCAATATTTTCCCCCATCAATATAAACAGAAGCACTTCTCACAGCAACATACTATGCATCAAGGAGATGGCGTTCTATCCTTGCAAACAAACAAAAAATAATATATCACAGTCTAACAAGCCGCTGCTATTTAATGAATGAATTTACAGTTGCAAAGAATCGTAAAGCTGTCAGGGGAAAGGAAATGATAAGCTGCACCAGGGCAGCTCCTTGCAGCTGCCATTTGTGTGATGCTGTTAGCGAGAGTTGGTAAAATAGGATATGTGGACTTTGATAATAAACCTGTCTTTGATATTGTTAAGGCTGACTCTTCCAGAGATTAAAACGGCAGGTAGTGGAATGTATCAGGCCACCGTAAATGTAGTCCTTTTGCTCTGGTTTAAGTCGGTGTGGTAAATGGTTTTGCGATTGGCCTTTTAACAGCACTTTATTTATACTCCCATTTGCAACTTGGAGAGATTTCACCTCCGAATCACACTGCTCTGGCTTTTGTGATTCTGAAAATGTCAGTGCTGCCGTTTGTCACATATGCCTGAAACCTGCCTTTTCCATAAGTGACATCGCCCACTCCTTTTGGGTGAAGAGTTTCGTTCCTTTTTTATTCTTTCCAAAGGAGGATTCTTAATAAAAAGTTGATATTTGGGATCTTACTTTTTATATCAAGGATGAGAAATGAATTTATTTTCCATTAAAATAACTAGGCATCTGTGATCTTAATACAACACAGACAACATCGGATTTCTTTATTTCACTTTTGCTTGGTGAAGGGTTGCATTTTTTTTATTTTTACTTTTTTTTAGATTTAGCAAATATATTCTTTTTCTTGCAGTCAACAAAATGAAACAAAATGAAACAAAACAAAACAACAACAACAAAAAAAACCCCAATGTCACGTAGCAGGAGCTGCTTTTGCTGACTCTGTCATGCATGATTCTCTCCAGCTCTTCCAGGAACAGGGTTCCTTTTCCTTCCATCCACCTACTAAAGTCTTCTCACTTTTTTCCCCAGTGCTATAGACTTGCAATTCCTGCAGTCATGTTTTCAGATTTACAACTTACTGACCTGTATTTCTTAGTTCCCTGGGTTAACTTTTGCGGGTCTGGGTCGTATCATCTGTGAGATATGGACAATACCTTCCAACATCTTGAGGGATATCAGGAGGCTTAATGTGTGTTTGCAGTTCTCGATGAACTTCAGAACTGTGGGATGCTTGGTAAATCCAAAACACCACTATGCTAATAGCAGGCTCTGTTATGAGAAAGTTGTTAAATGCACTCCCTCACTCCCCCCCTCCTGGAGCTCAGTGACCTTTCTGTCTGTTCTACTGATTCCATGTCATCTCCCAGAGGGGTATTCTGTGCCTTTCCAGCCTGGATTCTTCCCTAACTTCATAAATGCAGTACACCTGCAAAGCATGCACAGAAAATAAGGGATTTATTTATTTAAGTAATGCTTGTTCATCTGGAACGTAATAGCAGCTGGATTCCTGCTGTATCAAGAATCTATTTGTTCCAGCAGGTCACTCAAATGTTGTTTATCAGTTTTCATTCCCACTAACAGAATTAGGCTTTCAAGCCATTTCAAATCAGTTTTCCTCCCTTCATTTTGGAGGCCTTCAATTGGAGAGATACATTTAGCCCAGCCATGGCATATTTCTTGTCAGCAGTCTCCATTGTCTGCCCCAGAGCTAAGTCTTCTAAGAAAGCATCTACTAACTAAACTATCAATTGATGTACACATTGCTCTGTTCCTTGGGGGCTCCTGAAATTGGTCATTTTAAAATCATGTGCTTTGTAGCTTCATAGGTTTAAAACATAAGGTTTTTAATAGTTGTGCTTGTGATTATAGTAGCAAGTGCTTTTTATGAATTATTTTAACCTGTTGTTCAAACTTAGGTCTTTAATACAAATCTAATTATCTGTAAGAAGGACCATACTGATGTTGTAATATGCTGTCTAAGATACCACACCTTGTTGAAACTAGAAAGGGATGTGCACCTCCCGCTCCCCTGGGCTTATTGGCTTTGTCGTTTCCTGCTAATCTACAATTATTCAAAAAGAAAAAAATCAAGAGAGAGATTTATTCCACTTTTTAAGTGAATGTATTTCAATAAAGATTAAATAAAGATGATTTGAGGTTCTTAAAAACATGATATCATAATATAATTAGAAAGAAAAGAAAACCTGACCTTTGTCCCTAGGATGCAAGAAAAATATTTTGTCTGGCATTAGATTTTTTATTTAGCCTTAAGAATGTAACCACAGTTTATTGGTTTCCAGTATTTGGAGTTAATTTCTAAAGGTGATAAAAAGTGGAAATGAAGTCTTCAATTACAGATTGAACAAAGTCACAGTGGCCAAACCAAGCTTATCTCTCTTCTTCCTCCTCTTTCTCCACAGCTGAAGTGTGGGGTTTCACAGGCAGTCCCAACACTCTGGTACTTCTTCCAAATCATTTGTTCTTCTTTGCCTTATTATCTCTCTTTTCCTGTCTGTTCGTCTTGAGACCCATTTTTTTTTCCTTTAAATGATAGGTCAATATGAAGTTTCCTGTCCTACAATAAAGATGGAAAATGGAAATTTCTTGGTTCCTGACCCAATAGTAATGCAATCCTTTGATGAGACTACAGTTTACCTTAGTGCATTTTGCCCCTTTTCCCACAGACACGAATGTCTGTTAATCCCAGTCGACTTCTATTGGAATTTGGTTGATTCTAGCTACTATTGTATTAGGGGGATATTTTTGCCTGGACGTCACTCTTGTAAATTGCAGGGTGACAGCTGGGAAAGATTGTTGAAGCCCTTTCTCCCTGAGCAACCTGCATAGCATCATCCAGGACAATGAATACTGTCAAATATATTGCTGGTAAAATTTGCCCCCTTCAATAGTCTGTCTCTTCACTCAGAAAACAGGTCCCCTGTTTCACAGAAGTTTATTAATTCACTAAGTGCTGATGTATTCCTGTTAGCTTAGCCACTGCACATGAATCCACTGATACTTTAATTATCAGCAGCAGCCCCATGACCCCATAGTCAGCACCTTGTCCACCACTCAGGCCACAGCCTGGTGCCCTGGCTCTGCAGCTGCTGTGGTTGAAGGTTTAAATTACTGCTGTAATATGAAGACTTAAATTAAGCCTCTTTGTTCTAGTTATCAATAAGACTTGGTAGTCAAATGCTGGGGTGGAAACCTGCTAGCTCAGAACAGGTTAAATAACAACCAGCTGAACTTGATTTTTGGTCAGAACCCAAAGGAAGCACCAAACTTATATCCCCATTTTTCTATAGGCTCTTATCCAGTTTTCTTAACACCACTTGTTGAAATTACTGTTTTCATTTCCAGCAACCAATTTAGGCAACTTCATTAAAAAATAATTTGGGAGATGAAATTGCATGGGTCCATCTCTGCATCCTCTTTTTCAATCTGTTGACCTATATGTCTGCTTTTGTGCTAGTTCACTGCTAATTTTATTATGACAGTGATGAAGGCTAGCTTTATGCCAACTTGACACAAGCAGAAGTTTTCTGAGTGGAGGGAATCTCATTTAAGAAAATGGCTCCATAAGATCCAGCTGTAGGCAAGTCTGTAAGGCATTTTCTTAATTAGTGGTTGATGGGGAAGGGTCCAGCCCATTGTGTGCAGACCCATTCCTAAGCTTGTGGTTCTGGATTCTATAAGAAAGAAGGATGAACAAGTCACGAGGAGCAAGCCAGTAAGCAGCACTTTCCCATGGTTTCTGCATCAGCTCCTGTCTCCAAGTTCCTGCCCTGCTGGAATACCTGTCGCCATGGCTTTTGATGATGACCTATCACTATGGAAGTTTGACTGATAGAAATCCTTTTCTCCCAATGTTGTTTTAGGTCATGGTGTTTTATCATAGCAATAGTAAACCTAACTACACTGGCTCTGGTTAAATTTTAGCTCAGGAACGGTAATATCTCACATAGTATTCTTTTTGCTCAAGGTTGTTTCAAGGAGGGGCTTCTTGTTCATCCGGGCCACTAAGCTAGCTTAGCCCTGAAATAATCACACAGAAACTGTATTAAGTACAACACTGTTGGGCCCATTAGCTCCAACTTCTTATTGGCTAACTCTTAAATCTCAGTTTAAACTATTTTATTATTAATCTGTATATCACCACGTGGCAGTGGCTTACTGGGAAAGATTCCCAGCGTCTGTCTCTCCTTCCTTTCTCCCAGCATTCAGTACAGTCCCCTCCACCTACTTAACTTTTGCCTCTATCAACAGACCAAGGCAGTTGTTTCTTTATTCATTAATGTTAATCACAGCAAACAGAGGGACTCCCACATCACAAGGTACTTTGGCTTCTGGGTTCTTTTGTGCTTTCATATAAATTTCAAGTTTTTTTATTACTGTGAATAACATTGGGAATTTGAATCTATGGAATGCTTTCTAAAGTATGGGTATTTTTCACAGTACTAATTCTTCTAGTTCGTGAGCATGGTCATGGGTTTTCTAGAATTTTCTTTGGTTCTTTCCTTTAATGTTTAAAGTTTCCCTTGTAGAGGACTTTCATTTCCTTGGTGATATTTAAAATGTTTTGGGAATTTTAAAGTTTCTCTGATTTTTTTTTCTGTTTATTATAGACATAAAAGGCTAATGATTTTTACATGTTAATTTTGTATCCTTCCACTTTGCTGGGAAGTGTTTATCAGCTCTGTGTTTTCTGGTAGACTATTAGAATTTCTTATGCATAGGATCATACCATTTACAAAGGAGGATAATTCTTCCTTTCCCATTTGTATCTCTTTATTTGTTTCTCTTGTCTCGCTGCTGTAGCCAAGACAGCTAAGACTCAAGTACTACACTGAAAAGATGGTGATGTGTATTCCTTGGAGACAGTAAAAAGAGGCACTCTGTTTTCTGCTTCAATTTGCTAGTTTCATAGTGATTTGATTGAAAGATTTGTAGTGTGTGGAGCTTGCTTATTTCTCTTTTACTTAATAACAGTCCTAGTGCTGCTTAATTTTTTTCCTTAGGCATCTTGGGTGTGTTTATCTTTTTCTTTAGTCCAGAACGTTTCTTACAATATTCTCTATAGAACTCAGTAGAGCTCATAAATTTTTGTGGACAGTTTTTTATCACAGGAAGGTTTACTTTCTTCCCCAGCCATGACATATACTTTCGCTGAGTATACTACTCCAGTTTGGCAATTTTGATCTTTCAAAACATGAAAAGCATCTTACCAGTTCTTACCAATGTTTTAACATTTACATTGAAAAACGCTGTTGTCATCTGATGGGCCTGTCTTCTAAAGTGATGCTGACCTCCTCTTGCAGCTTTCAGTGTACTTTGTGCTGCATATTCGGTATTTTGCATATAATATGACATGAAGAATTTCCATTCCACTCACATCCAGTTATTTTATTTATTGTATTTGCAGAGTGAGGTTGGGTATTTATTTAGTGGCTTATGGAAGGGAAGGGGAAAGGGGAGAGGGAAGATGGGAGAAGAGGAGAGAGAGAGAGAGAGAGAGAGAGAGAGAGAGAGAGAGAGAGAGAGAGAACCCAAAGTGTGGTGGGAGGAGAGAAGAGGAGCCATGACAGCAGCTACCTCTTTGGGAAAGAGATGGAAAGGAAGAGACTACTTACTGTTTTGTATACATCGATGTACTTCTTCTCTTTCCCTGGATTTGGGGGATTTTCTTTTACGATTTTTTTTTATTAAAAAGCATTATTGGTGCAGAATTGTTTCTCTTATTCAGTATCTACAATTCAGACATGTGTTCATTTCAGATTTTCATGAAGATTGTGTAAGTTCTGTTCATACAATCATAAAATATTCTTTTTATTAATCGAATAACCTAATTTCTCTTTAATTTTTAAAGCCCTAGCATTCTTTCTTCAAAAGGTAAATTCTACTGTAAGGAAGACATTGAACTTTTAAATATCTTCTTGAATTTTTCTTGAATTTTTAATTTCAAGATTTAAGTTTGTTTCTTAAAGTATTTCTTTTTTCTTGAGTTAAAAATGTATATAATAAATTTTGATCAAGTTCTTCCTTTTTCCAAGACCTCCCAGAGCCTCCGCATCTCTCTAAGTACACATATGACTTCAGTTCTTTCTCCTTTTCTTTTTGGTTAAAAAAAATCAAAACAAAAAAAAATAAGAAATGAATACAGAAACTTCACAAAATAAAAATCAAAACAAAGAAACAAAAGATCGATAAGAGAAAAAATTTCCTAAGAAAAGCAAAATAAAACGTTTACAAAAATAGATGGATTCATTTTTTTGTTGTTGTTGGGAAACTGCTCCTGAGAATGGGGCCTGTTCTGACATGTGGTTGATATACTGAGAAATACTATATTGGAGAAAACTTGCTTTTCCTTTGCCAGCAGGTTTTCATTGCACATAGGTCCTTGGTTTAGTGTAGAGTGTTATGTCTTCACTCCTCTCTCAGTGCAGGGACCTCATCAGACTTGAAATTATTACAGGCCTTGCACATGATGCCTTGGGCTCTGTGAGTGGATGTATGCATCAATCCTGCTGTGGGTTTCTGCATTAATTTCCATCTATTGCAAGAAGCATTTTCTTTGATGTGGATTAAGTGAGGCACTGACTTTATAGTATAGTAGTATATCTTTAGCATTCATTTTTAATGTTTTGTCTCTTTAGCAGAATAATAGTAGTAGGTTTTCCTAGGCTAATGATATATCTAATTTCAGATCTTGGACACTTTAGCTTTGTTGGTTATGGGTTCCATCTCAAAAAGTGGGACTTAAATTTTTTTAAGTAGTTGGTTACTGCCAAAATCCTTGTGCCAATATTGCAGTAGTATATCTTGAAGGCAGACCTCTGCTGTAGATTTCAGGCTTTGCAGCTGGGTGATATTGATGACTGCCTTTCTCTTCCAGTAGCATGCACAGTACCTTTAGTATCATGGGTTGTTTTTTTTTTTAAAGATTCATTTATTTATTATGTATACAGCGTTCTGCTTGCATGTGCATCTGCATGCCAGAGGAAGGCACCAAATCTCATTACAGATGGCTGTGAGCCACCATGCGGTTGCTGGGAATTGAACTCAGGACCTCTGGAAGAGCAGCCAGTGCTCTTAACCTCTGAGCCATCTCTCCAGCCCAGTATCATGTGTTTTAGCCAGTGAATCTATTAGTTAGGAAACAGCTCAAATGTATGCTTTCAATAATATATGGAAATGTTGACTTCAGCACCAGGTCTTACAATGAGGTTGTACTGACTAACCAATAGCCCCGGCAACTGTTTATGAAGTTTGAGAGCCTCCAGAGGACAGCGTTGGTTTCCTCTGCCATTCAGAAGCTTTTCAGGTCCCATTGTTGATCTTAGCGCCAGTGTTATTGGTGTGCTGTTCAGAAAGTTCTTTCCTGCGTCAATAAGTTCAAGAAGATCCCCCACATCCTCTTCAATAAAATTCTTGGTATTTGACTTCATTGATCCATTTGGAGTTAAGTTTTGTGCAGATCGATAAATACAAATTTAATTGAATGCAGTGACCCAGCTTGACCAGCAGCATTTGTGAAAATGTTGTTTTTACTCTAGTCTATTTTTGTCTCTTTTGTTGAAATTCAGGTGTCTGTACCTGTGTCAACTTCAATTCAATTCCATTAATAAGTGTTTCTGTTTTTATCACAACACCAAGCTGCTGTGGTTTCCATATCTTTGGAAAAACACTCAAAACCTAAAATGGTGATATCTCTAAAAATTTAGTTATTATCCAGAATTGTTTTAATTATCCTATATTTTTTGTCATTGTATTTGTTTGTATGTGTGTGTGCATGTTCCCATATAAAGTTGAAGATTGTTTTTTCAAATTCTACAAAGAATTGTGGCGGAGTTAGGGTGAGACTCCATTAAAATCTACAGAGTGTTTGGGTAGGATGGATATTTTCATAATATTAATTCTTCCAATTCACCGACGGGACCTTTTTAGTGGCTTCTTCAATGTTATAAAGGGTTTTTTTTTTTTTTTTTTTTTTTTTTTTTTTTTTTTACACAACTCTTTCACTTGCTTAGTGTTGACATGTTTTTAGACTGTGAAAAGTAATGTTTTCTTGGTTTCATTTATAAATAGTTTTTTTTTTGTGCATTATTTTTGTGTCCTGCTACTTCACTGAAAGTGTTTTCTGGCTTTAGGAGTGTCCTGGTGGAGTTTTTAGGGTCTTTTGTGTATAAAATCATATCATTTTTAAATAATGATGACTTCTTCCTTTTCCATCTGAATTCCCTTCATTCTTTTCAGTAGCCTCTTAAATATAACTAAGACTTCAGATCATTTATTGGAAAGGCTTGGAGATGGTGATTAGCCTTATCTTATTCCTGATCTTAGTGGCAGTGCTCTGTGTTTTTCTCCCTTTAGTTTGACATTGTCAGTAGGCTTGCTGTAAACTATATTTTGTTGAAGTATGTCCTTGTATCCATGGTCTCTCTAGGAGTTTAATCATGATGGGTTATTGGATATTGTCAAAATATTTTCTGCAACAAATGAGATGATTATGTGGTTTTAGTCTTTCTGTCTGATTATGTGGTGGATTATGGTTATTGATTTATGAAAGACAGACCATCCCTTCCTTACATCACTGGGATTACACAAACTTGATCATGGTAAATAATATTTTGAAGTGCTCTTGAATTTAGTTTGCAATACTTAATTGAGATGCTTTTGCATTTATGTTCATATGAGATATTTGTCTACACTTTACTTTTTTGCTGGGACTTTGTATGACTGTGTATCACATGTTATTTAACACTAGAATTTCTGTTTGCTGTTTATGTAAATGACTTGTCTAATGACAAGGGTTGGATATTGAAGTCACCCACTATTACTGTTTAAGAGTTGATCCATGATTATAGTTGTAACAATGTTTATTTATGAACTTAAATGCCCCTGAGTGCATAAATCATTAGATCTGCAATATTCTCTTAGTGAATATTTTTAAAAATGAGTCCTTAGTGTCTTTCCCCATCTCTTCTGATTGTCTATTTTGTCAGATATTAAAGTAGCTACAACTCCTTGCTTCTTGGACTTGCTTGAAATATTTTTTTTGTTTTCTTAATACAAGCTGATGTTTATCCTTGATGGAAAAGTGAGTTTCTTGGATACAGCAGAAATATCAGCCCCATTTTCTCAGCCAATCTGTTAATATTATTTTAATGGGGAAATTGAGATCATTTAATATTGAGAGTTATCAATGAACACTGTTTATTTAGTCTTGTTATTTTTGTTATTATGGTGCTGAGCACTCCTTTTGATTTACTATTTTGTTCTTAATTCCTTTTCTTCTTGGCTATAGTTAACCTCTTCGGATTGAAGTTATTCTTCTATCATGTTCTGTAGAGCTGAATTGGTGAAGAGAAGTCATTTAAATTTAAATTTATCCTGAAAGATTTTTCCTTTATGTGGATTTGTGATTGATAGGCCCTTCTGGCTTTTGGACTATCTATTGAGAGGTCACATGTTATTTTACTGGGCTGCCTTTGCATGTGGCTGGATTCTTCCCTTGTGGCTTTTAGTACACTGTATTTGCTCTGTACATTTGTTATTGGTTCTGGGGATTTCTTTTCTTGCCCTATGTATTTGGTGTTTTGGATGCCTTTTGTACCTTAATGGGCACATCCTTGTTTACATTGAGGAAATTTTCTTTTATGAATTTATTAAAAAACAATTTCTGTGCCTTGGATAGGGGTTTCTTCTCCTTTCCCTATACATATTAATGATAAGTTTGGTGATTTCAGAGTGTAATAGCTTTCCATGATATTTTTTTTGCCTGGATGCTTTTTTATTTTAAAATTTAACACATTATTTAAACTGAAATATCCATTCCTTCTATCTTAATTTTCTGAATTCTTTCTATGTCTTATAATCTGTTGGTGAAGCTGAGTTCTGAAGTTGATACCCTAAGACTTAATTTCCAATTCTATTTAAGTTTGGATTTTCTTATTTCTGTTTTTTCTTTGATATATTGAAATACTTTCATTATTTCCTTCGACTGTTTGTTTATATTTTCATTGCCTTTATTAAGCCATTTATTCATATTGTGGTTAAAGTCTTTGAACATATTCACTATTGCTATTTTGTGTCCTTATCTTGTGCTTGTGCTAAATTGAATTTTTCTGGGCCCATTACAAAAGGATTGCTGGTTTATGGAGGAGGCCTTTAGTACTGGTTCTTCATTCTGTGTTTCTGTTCTGTGTTCTAGGCATCTGGAATTATGATGCTTGAGGTTTTTCTTGGTGTAGATCTTGGATCTTGTCTTTGTTGGATGGGAAATAAGTTCCTTGCTTGTGTTGCTCTCTGTGTATCTTGGTATGGTGACTTTGAGATCTCTGGTACAGCATGTCATTTTGGGCTGTCAGGTAACAGAAAAAAAATCAAGATGGACTAGGAGGAAAGGCTGAGAGTCGTTCTCCACCTTCCTAATGCTATAACTCTTTAATATAATTCTTCATGTTTGTGGTGACTCCCAAGCATGAAAGCGTTTTTGTTGCTACCTCATAACTCTAATTCTGCTACTCTTATGAATCATAAAGTAAATATTTTTGGAGACAAAAGTTTGTCAAAGGGGTTACAATGCACAAGTTGAAAAGCCTTGTGCTAGCAGGACTCCGGAAGAGAAACAGGACCAGGTAAATGTAGGTGGGATGGAAAGAGGGACTCCTGCAGGCAGGATACATCAGGGCTAAGAGCAGGTCTGGAGAGACTGGGTTCTCAAGTATTTCCACAACTTTAATCAATTCTATTTCTAATCTATATTTTATGCAGTTATTTGTTCATGGTTTCTCTTATTCATTTTAGGAGTTTGTGCTTGTGGTTTTTAAATTCTATCAGCATATTTACAATTTTAAGATCATTATCTGTAATTTCGTTTAAGTGTCACCCATTAAGAAACTTTGAAATATTGTTGGTAATTTTTGGAGGAGGCAAATTAAGTTGTTTGTTCCTATTGTGTATGGGTTTTTTTTTGTTATTGCTGTTGTTTTTGAAATGTATACAACGAGAGCTTCTTCTTCAGTTGAATTTTTCTAACACAGCGAGGTTGAGTGAGTCACTGGAATCCATTCTTGATGTTCCTTCATGTTAACTGGATTTAGGTAAGCTGTATAATATTTGAACTTAAACCATGGAGAGATTGAATATTAATTCATAGGTAAGTAAGCTCGGTTGTTTCTCACTTGGCTAAGGGCATAGTCTTTGACCTCTGGAAAGGGATCCACAATATTCAAGGGCAATGAAAGTGAAGTTTTCAATGACTACTGACCTGGAGAAATGAACTGTGTGGTGTAATGAATTGGGAGTGAGTTCTGAGGTAGAGGATTGATTGTGCTTTTTAACCTCTCAGAGAGTTCATTGGCTAGAGTTCCTGTAGGTCTTAACATGAGCTGGCAGGTGTGCACAGGTTAGTAATTTGTACTGCTGGTCTGATTTTGCACATAGTCTAAAAATTTTCATAGGTTCACCATGAACCTAGAGATACATTAAAGGGAAGTGTCAGAAGTCATGGGTTCCTGACCTTGACATGCGTCTGTAAGAGTCCCCACTGTCTCAGGAAAGAATGGGTCAGTCTGAGTTTCTACAAATGTCAATAATTGTTTGAAGATGGACTTGAAAGTAGAAAAGTGGCTCACTTCTCTTTCGTCTCAGTGGATCAATTTGAGACCCCACTGGTCTTAGTAGGAATGTAGAGACCAGTGAGAGAATAGTGAAGAAGGTCACATCATGTATCTGTGACCTTATACTGAGTCAGCCAGAGTCCATGCTGGCCTCTGCAGGGGTGTGACACAAGTTAGGGCATGAAAAATTGGGACACAGATCTCTGATTTCACCTGGGTGAGAGGTCTTATAACATTCAGCAGGAGCTGAAGCTATGGAACCAGGTAGAGAACCAAATTATATATCGCTGACTTCACAGTGAGTCAATTAGAGTAGCTGTGGGTCTTGGAAGAATTGTCTGTCACCTGATAGTAGTGCCAATTTGAAATGCTGTTGATCATATGGTCTAATTACCTTATATTTTAAATGACTGATATGAACTATAAATGAAGTACACACATTGCAACCATCTTCCAATGCCATCCAGCTTCTACTACTCTTTAGTGTGCACTTTTCTCAAAAATACAATATTTGATTAGTATGTGAAAAAAGAATTGAAAATAAATCAAAATGTTAATCCTCAAAAATCAGATAACTGCAATTTCCAAGATTGAATAGGAAATTCTCTAATCTTTTTTTTTCTTGGTGTAGCCAGATAGAGCCTGTTCAATCTTCACACACTGAAAAGGGCTCCAATACTTTATCATTGTCTTCTTCCTGTGGAAATGTTGAAAACAACACATATTTTCATACTGCCTAGCCAAACTTTCTTTTTCTTTGCTTTAAAAAAAAAACTATGCCTTAGTTTGACCTTTGAGTAGCCTCAGAGTTTTTGCTTAAGATTTTTTAATATTTATAGATGTGTATGAATGCATGTTTGCATACTACATGTATGTCTGGTACTGTTAGAAAACAGAAGAATATGTAATATCCCTTGGCATTGAATTTACAGATGGTTGTGAGCCTCCAAGTGAGTACTGAGATTTAAAACTGAGTCCTCTGTATGATCAACAAGCACTCTCAAAAACTGAGCAATCTCTCTAGTCACTGACTTCCAGCTATTTTGTTTTAAATTAATAGTTTAATAATTAAATTTTAACTTACATTTGATAATTCTAATAAAAATAATTAATAAAATCACAATCTTATCAGGTTTCTGTTCCTTCATCTCTTCTCAGATATTCTCCACCTTTCCACTCTTCTAATTCCACTTTTTCTTTTTCTTTAGAAAATAAACAGACAAATAAAACAAAACAAGCAGCAAAAACTAAATGCACTAGAGACACACATATACACAATCACGCGCGTGTGAGTGCACGCATGCTCGCACACACACACACACACACAAACACACATCAAAACCACACACAAAAGATCAGAAACAGCAATATACAAGCTAAAGACCAGTCACGTTAAAAAAAAAAGCCCCTTTATTTTCTCCTCTTGGCTATAAACTTTCGAATCCCCTGCTTCAGGCTTCTGGATACTAGGATTACATATCCATGCCATCACACACAACCACATTCATCTTTGTCTTAATGTGAAAGTTCCCGGTGAATACTTAAGAAATTTCAATTCATGAGATTGAAACAAAATGATTATACAACTTTTTGTAGTGTATCTTTTCTAGTAATCTCTGAGCTCTTTTAAAACCAAAGTTTATAAATTCTCAGTCATACAACATCATAGTTATGACCACAATAAATCAAATTGAAAAAAATTAGTCATGAGGTCATATTTATCACCTAGCAGAATGTTTTTTATCTGACATGTATGTTTTCGTATCTAGCACATGGATTCAATAAAATTTCATTGATCAATTATGACAAAGCTTTCAGAATCGAACAAGCAAATATTAAAGAGGTTTGTATGTGTTCTATGGTGAATAAAGTCTCCATTTAGTAGTGCCTTCAAATACTGCACACACACTTTCTAGAATTACAGTCATTGTACTCTTTACATCTGTCACTCAAGTTCTAGGGCTTTATCAGGATATTGACAGCTTGGATTTCAAATTCACGGTGAATATTGAGTAGAAAATTGAGGATTTTGTGTTTTGTCAATTTTATCTTCACAGATTTCAAACACATTTATTGTTAAGAGCCACAAAGAAGGTGGAAAAGAGAGAGACTGTGGTTCTGAAAAGACTAGTTTATAAAATTTACTACTTGCATTATTTCATTTGAGAATTTCAGCTGCTATTGTTAATATGTAGACTGTTAATGACATGAGACAATGTTTGCAAATTTCCAATTCACTGTTTCTCAGACATGATATATATTTGTAGAAAACTTAATTTGAAGACTGAATCTTTTCCCAGGCTACAGGTCTATGTGATAATCTCTCATTATATTGGGCAGCAGCTGATTGCTAAAGTTCCCAGTCAACCATATGCTTATTTCAACAGTTAATGCTTTCCACGGAACACTGTTTTTAACCTGATGTTTGTATGCATTGTGAGGAAATTTCCTCTGACGTTAAAAATTTCTGTCTTGGCAAAAAGTTTGTTAAGATACAGGATGTTCAAAGGGAGGTGAAGTAATAAGAACTTATAAGGGAAGACAATATATTTCATTTAGCAGAGAAGCTTCTTTTTTTTTTTTTTTTTTTTTTTTTGGTTTTTCGAGACAGGGTTTCTCTGTGGCTTTGGAGCCTGTCCTGGGACTAGCTCTGTAGACCAGGCTGGTCTCGAACTCACAGAGATCCGCCTGCCTCTGCCTCCCGAGTGCTGGGATTAAAGGCGTGCGCCACCATCGCCCGGCTGCAGAGAAGCTTCTTAAACTCGGGAAGTAAACTCAATAGCTTTGGGAAGTCCTTGAAACTGACCAGATTTACTGGGCCCCTCCCTCCATGAGCTGTCACTCATGCTTAAGTGGGCTTTTGGTGATGTAGCATTCTTTGAGTCTTTTCTGCTCTTATAAACAACCCCTCAACCTCACCCATACTCCTGGAACTAAACCCAGTAAAAATTATTGATATGCTGTGCTAAATAGTTCATTTTTATTTTTAAAACAATCTTATTTTACATACCAATCCGAGTTCCCTCTCCCTCAATGCTCCCACTCCGCCTACCTTCTCTCAACCCCACCCCCATCAACTCCCCAGAGAAAGTGAGGCCTCCATGTGTAGTCAACAAAGTCTGTCACATCACTTGAGGCAGGACCAAGGAAGGCACTACCCGCTGCATCTAGGCCGAGCATGGTTTCCCTCCTTAGGGAATGGGCTCCACAGAGCCAGTTCTTGTACTAGGAATAAATACTGGTTCCACTACTCGTGGCCCCCACAAACTGCTCATGTCACACAACTGCCACCCACATTTAGAGGACCTGGTTCAGTCTTTTGCTGGTTCCCAAGCTGTCAGTCCAGTGTCAGTGATCTCCCACTAGCTTGAGTCAGCTGTTTCTGTGGATATTCCCATCATGATCTTGGCCCCTTTGTTCATAATATCGCTCCTCCCTCTCTATGTCTGGACTTCAGGAGTTCTGCCTATTGCTTAGCTGTGTTGACGCGACGTAAAGTCATCTAAGAATCCCAATTAAGAAAATGCCTGCATAAGATCAGACTGTAGGCAACTCTGTAGGGCATTTTCCTAATTAGTAATTGATATGAGAAGGCTCAAGCCATTGTGGGTCGTACCGACTGTGGGCTGGTGGCCCTTAGTTCTATAGGAAAGCAGGCTAAGCAAGCCATGCGGAGCAAACCAGTAAGCATCACTCTTCCGTGGCCTCTGTATCAGCTCCTAACTCTAGATTTCTGCTCTGTTGGAGTTCCTGTCCTGACTTTCTTCAGTTTTGAACTACAATATCGAAGTATAAGCAGAATAAAACATTTTCTCTTATTATGCTATGTTGCAGCTGATATCACTGGGAGGCCTGCTCTATTTCTGAAGGGAAATGGAGGACCAATCGATTTGGGAGAGAGGGAGGTGTCTGTGGGTAACTGAGAGGATTGGAGGGAGATAAGGCTGCAGTGAAAATGTATTATGTGAGAAAAGAATAAAACAAACAAACACCCCTTTCCTCCCAAAGTTGCTTTGTTGGTCATGGTGTTTTATTACAACAGTAGAAGCTCTGTCTAAGGCATACACCACGTTGAATGTTAGTGGTACGCTTATCTTGGTCTGTTATTGGAGTATTAGATGAATAGAAATTTGTTCACATTACCGCCGGATTAGTGTCATACCATCATAGGATAAACACTTTCCGACTTACAATGTTTTCAACTTCTGGTGTGCTTATCAGCACATAATCTCAATGCACATAAAGGAATATCTATCTGCAACTTCCTTTATATCTTGGGGTTAACATACAATATAAGATGGTAAGCCACTTTTCTAATGCTGCTCAAGATGATGTTGTCTCAACAACCATCCGTTCTCGTCTTTTTCTCCAGCATTTTGTGATTTGTCTCCTAACAGCCATGTCATTGACCTTGCCACACAGATCACACCTCATTAACAGACTTAGAATGTTTTTTCAGTCACTGTTCTTTGGTAGTATTTGGGTTTATGACAAGTGAGTAAAGTAGCAAAGTACAAACTTCTAGTATAATATTGATATAGATAGAATTGAATATATTTTATAGGCAGGGAAAATTGATATAGATTTGTTATAAGACTTAGAAAACAAAACAATACTTTATGCCAAGATTTTTGACTGAACTACTGAGCATTGGAGTCCCTTAAGTCACAAAGCAGAAGGAACAAGAGAGTTATCAGAAAACAAGACAGGTTTGCATTTTCCAATTTTGAGGTACCATGATGCAAGAAAAAACAACAACAAAATATGGTCCATGGGGAAAGGAGAGGCATGTCTTAAAAAAAGGGAGTAGTCAGGATTAGATATATGAATTTAGAAATTGTGAACATTTGAACGTCACTGAGAGTCATTAATAATGTCACACTAGAGAAAGATATCTAGAGAAAAAGAGCCCAGTCCTGAAAGACAGACTCTGATTATTAAAGCAGTTGCTAGTGACATAAAGAAAATGAAATCCCATAAAATGTGAAAGCACAGGGCCAAAGTGCTAAGAGCAAACCGGAGTATCCAGAGTCCACGGAGAGTTTGAAGAAGGAAAGTACACTAAACTGAGGGCATTGTGTGGAGCAGCACAGAAAACAGGGGAACTGACAATTGAACCCCACATTCATTAATGGCGGAAAAATTTGGGGAAAGGTGTATTGCGAATGCCATGAGACATTACAATACAAACAATGATCAGAGAGGATAGGGCAGGTTTATAATGTCAGCATTTCTCAAACTCAACTTCTTGTAAAAGGTCAAAAGGTCAAGTCACTGCTTGCAAAGTTCATGTCTTATGTTTTCTCCCATTGTAGTCGTAAAAGGATAACCAGCCGTTTTCCTTTTACTTGATGCTAAGCAGCCTAATTCAGACTTAATCTGCAGGCTACAAAGACAGATTACTTCTTGCATTCTAGGCAAACATCCGTGAACTAGGGTGGTCCCTTCGCTCAAGAAGAAATCTAACTCCACTAATGCTCTTACAGACATAAATTGAGAAGATTCACAGGCAAAGTCAGGATAGAACTTAAGTGGAATGGCCAGTTACTTTTGAGATTAAAGAGTCATATTTACACTCTGAGAGAAAAGGAGAGGTTATATAAATTGAGAAACTTACAAGTGAAGAAATTTCCTTCTTATTTCAGAAGGTATTATTCTTGTTTTTGAATGTCTGTGAGCTAGATGTGTAATCAGATGAGGTTTTATGAGCATGAAAAGAGACATTGAAAAACACACTCTTCTGGCGGTGGTAACTGTTTATGATCTGAATTTTTCTTGTGATAGAAGAAGAATTAACATATATGGAGAAGACAGAGTATAGAAATTCTTCCTTCCAGTTTCAATGTTTAATCACTTTCACATGACTAGAATATTTCTTTAAAAATGCCAAATTGAGATCTATGTCAAAAAAGCTTGGGCCTTTGTGTGCTGTGACTTTTATTTTGTTTTATTGGCTTCATCTATAGAACAATCTCCCCTAACTTCAGCATTAATTATTTAGGAATAGTGTCTTGTTCTAGACACCTCATGCTGCAAGGGCCAGTATTTAGAGGAGCCCTTTGTGGGAGTCCTTTGTTGGAGCCAAGTACTGAGGAAAAAACTCCCATAGTGTTGTATACAGAACTCTAAACCTAATAGAAACATTGCAAGAAGAACAAAGATGAGAAAACATTCTTTCTTTCAAATCCCTTGTGGATTATCTATTGACAAAGCTTAACAGCCTACCAGGTGACAATGGAGAAATATTTACAAACATACATCCATTATTATAGAAGAAAGGAGAATGAGTTTATATCAGAGAAAAATACTTACCAGTATTTCTACCATTTCAAATCTTCCTATTGTTTTCCAAAGTATTAAACTATTTTAAGTATCTACAACTCTCTACTTAAGAAATCTATTTTATTTGTAAATAAAATTGTTATTTCAGTCTTAATTCTTTAAGTTTCCATATTGCACTGTTCTCTCTATTTTGGTTAATTTCTGTTAACAGATATCCAAGATCACTGGCTATTTTCTCAATGTGGTCAAATCTATCTACAAGTCCATTAAAGGCACAATTGTAACATTTTCATTTTTAATTTTTCTTAGATTTTTCTCTGCTTAAGTTACTCATTTGATAATACCCATATTTATTTTTCTACTAAGTTTCTAAATGAATTCATTGTAATTATTTTTAAATGAGTATTTACTATGTTAATTCTACCTACCCAAGAACATGGGAGACCTTTCCATTTTCTGGTGTCTTCTTAAATTTCTTTCTTCAAAGTAGTAATGTTCTTATCATACAGGTTTTTCACTTGTTTGGTTAGCATTACCCCAAGGTTTCTTATGCTATTTGTGGCTATCGTTAGGGGTAATGTTTCTCTGATTTCTTTCTTGGCCCATTTATCTTTTGTATAAAGGAGAGTTACTGATTTTTTTGAGTTAATCTTTTATCTTGCTACATGATTGAAGGTGTTTATGAGTTACAAGGGTTCCCTGGTAGCATTTTTAGGGTCACCTAATTATACAATTATGTCATATACAAATAGTGAGAGTTTAACTTCTTCTTTTCTGATATGTATCCCTTGATCTTCTTTCGTTGTCTTTTTGCTCTAGCTAGGACTTGAAGTACTATATTGAATAAATATGGAGAGAATGAACTGCCTTGCCTTGTTCCTGATTTCAATGGGATCGTTTTGAGTTTTTCTCCATGTAGTTTGTTGTTGGCTGTTAACTTGCTGTATAGTGCCTTTATTATGTTTAGGTATAAAATAACAGACATGGAGAAAATCCAGAGAATTATCAGGTCATACTTCAAAAACCTGTACTACAAAAAAATTGGACAACTTAAAGGAAATGGATAATTTTCTGGATAAATATAACTTACCAAAATTAAATCAAGATGAGATAAACAAATTAAATAAATTGATAGCTACTAAGGAAATAGAAATAGTCATCAACTATCTCCCAACCAAAGAGATCCCAGGACCAGATTATTTCAGTATGGAATTTTCAAAGATTTTCAAAGAAGAGCTAACACCAATACTCCTCAAATTGTTCCATACAATAAAAAACAAAAGGAACATAGCCAAACTCTTTTCATGAGTCTACAGTTACCCTGATACCCAAACCACCCAAAGTCATACTAAGAAAGAGCATTACAGACCAATCTCACTCATGAACACTGATGCAAAAATACTCAAAAAAGTACTGGCAAATCAAATCCAAAAATACATCAGAAATATCATCTACCATGACCAAGTAGCTTCATTCTCGAGATTCAGGGATGGCTCAACATACAAAACTTTGTCAATATAATTCACCATATAAACAAACTGAAGGAATGATCATTTCATTAGATGCTGAAAAAGCCTTCAATAAAATTCAACGCCCCTTCATGATAATAGTCTTGGAGAGAACAGGGATAACATTGTTTCTTTTTTTAAAAAAAAATTAATATAGTTTTTAAGGTTATTATCAAGACATTAAATCAGCATGTCATAGTCTTACTTGAGATGGCCTTTTCCCTGTGGTTGTTTTCCATTGTCTGATGGTTTGATCCTAATCTTAGCTGCATGCTAAAAATCTAATCCCAGCATGATGACATTAGAAGGTGGGGGCTTTGATAATACCTTGATGATGCACCTTCCTGATATAATTAGTGCCTATATGAATGAGGACGTAGAGCTAGCTTCTTTACCCATTTCTACCATATGAGATTACAGCTAGCAACCACTGGCTGTGAACCATGAGTCAGGATCCCATCAGACATGACCTTTGTTTTATCACCCTCAAAAATATTTTGTTGTTTACAAGCCTCTCCCTTACGATATTTTTTTTCTTTTTTTTCCTTATGATATTTTTTCTAACATTAGCCAGAATTGGCTATTTTGTATTCTTATTATTGTTGATCTGCTTATATGTAATCTGCATCTATTCTATCTGAAGTATGTTAGGATTATAGAGTAGTTTGTTTTCCATCAATTTAGAAAAGGTCGTGCCAACTTTCTTTTTAAAATTAATACCTTACTTACTGAATTTACTTTGTAAATACATAAGCTCTTACTTTTACATATCTATCATATGCTTTGATAATGATTTCCTTTTACTTAAATTTTAGTTTTTTTTCTCTTCTTGTCAACTATTTCTCTTTTTATTATTCTCTCACACAATATAAAATAATCACAGTTTCCCCTCTCTCCAGTCCTCCCTGTACCCTTTCCCATTTCCCATCTGCCCAGACCTCCTTCCCCTCCATTTCATGTTTGAAAAGAGCAGGCTTTATAGGGATATCAATCTAGCACTGTATAGTAAGATACAGTAAGACTAGGCATAAACCCCTCCCATCTGTGCTGCATGAGGCAAACCAGTAGCAAGAAAGTGTTCCAAGAGGAGGGCAAAGAGTCAGAGAGCATCCCTACTCCCACTTTTAGGAACCCCACAGAAACACCAAGTACACAACCACAACATATATGCTGATGACCTATTGCAGACCCATACAGTACCAGCAAGCCCCCATGAGCCCTGCTTAGTTGATTTGTTTAATATAACTTTGTCATTCGATCAAAAGACACTCAGACAAACAGAGTATAGATATATTGATACAGATTCTTATATGATGTTGACTGAAATTTCATTCATCCAGGTTGCCTTTGCATGAGTTGGCCAATCTGGTTTCCCAGGGACCTTACCAATACATGATTTATTTAAACCAAATTTCTACTTTGTAAGATAGGGACTTACTCAGGAAGTATGAATTCTAGTCTTGGGCATGTTACAACGCATTTTGGTAGTGTGGACTCGTTGCCAATACACAATCTCTTTAAACCAAATTTCTATTTTCTATCATTGAGGCCTATTCTCTTTGTTCCGCTGTATCTAGACTCAAGTATTAAACACAAATGTCCAAGTTTATCATATGTGTACCATTTTTCTTTAATGTACCTGCTGCTCTTTGAAAAAAAAAAGCCTCTCTCTTTTTTTTGTAAATGAGAGTTTCTCCTTTTAAAGGAAGTCTTTCATTTTACTAGACTCCCAAGTTCTTGTGCCCTCTTCTTTTTCTTTTTTAAGTCTTTCTCAAAATAGCATAGCTGTCAACTATCATTGATTAGAAAATTATGTCCTCTCAGTTTTACTGCCCTCTGTGGATTCCTGTTTCCCTCGTCTCTTGCTATTATGGTATACCCTTACTTCATCCCTAGGTATCAGAAATACAGATTTCCTGTTGCTGATCTGAGAATGTGTCCAAATATCTGGTTTCATAGATACTGATAAAAGAAGCATCCTTTACCTCTCTTAAAAAGTCTGTTTTTTGTTCTACAGGGTCATGTGTTCTAGGAAATTCACAGTGAAACTTCTTGGCAGGGGTTTTATCCCTTACTTTTATTCCTATTATTTTCCCTTTCTAATATCACAGGGGCTATACACGCAGTATTTCCTTCTGAATAGACCAATTACTGAGGGTAATAAATCATATTGAAGCTAATCTTTCTTTTTATCTAATCAACTGATATAGAATGAGTGCTTGATAAATGCTTAATAAATAAGTGGATCAATGAATTATGGAAAGAGATGTTATATAGATTTGGTACTAAAACATGAAACTATGTTCAGAAACATACTGAATATTTAGTGAGTGTCATTCTTGTAAAAGGCTGAGAACATTGAAATTAAAATATTTCTTAAAGATAGGAATTACACTTTTACTTTTGTAACAGTTAGTGTGTGGACTTGGAACATATAGGATTTACTTCGATAAAAAGAGAGTTCATTTAAAGATGACTACAATCATTGATACAGTAATGATAGATCATAGAAAAATAATAAAGATCCCAAGGCTTTCCTCTTTATTGTTGTTGAGACTGCTATCATGCCCAGTAGCTATAACCTGTTATCACATCTTTGCTGTGAAATTGGGATAGGTGGGCCCAAGTCCATTTCTGTATATACACATGGGTTGATGTGTGAATTGACAGTTCATGAAGAATTGATAGTTTTCCATTATTTCAGCAATCAGAAAATACGTATGATTATGGAATATATTATTTTAGTCTTATGCAAGCTAAATAGACAGGCCCTGCTTTTATCCACAGCACATTCTCAACACTGTATATCAAAGCTGACCTGTAGAGTCTAGATGACAAACTGCAGTCTGAAGTTAGGGAGCAGCGAATCTATGAATGAAGAATTTCAGTGTCCTCATTTGTAAATCTCCTTTTCATTTAAGTTTCAATAATTTATTCCTCAATTTTCAAGCATGTTCCTGTGCATTATAATCCTGTTCACTACTGCACAAACACTTGACTAGTACCCGCCCAAAGAACGTCTTGTTGATTTACCGTGTTTGGCACACAGTGATTTTCGTCTTTGTCTCAACTATATTATGTTTGTAAGATCTATTCTCTGTGTTTCAGTAATTCCATCTTGCTTTTATGAAACAGCAGAGACAGAAAGCAATAAAATATTTAAAACTCACAAATATTGTTGTATAAATATGCTTCAAAAAGTACATTTCAGGTTTGTAGTTATAAATGTTGTGCTCAAACATTTTGGGTTATCTCATATATATACTTGACATATATTGATATAAAATTGAACTATATAGGTGTGTGTATGTGTGTGGTCATAATTGTCTTTAAAAACCTTTTGGATTCTTGATACAATTTATATAGAAGACTATGTTGAAGAAAAATGTAATGATAAATGTCAAGAACATACCTATATAGAATTATACTTCAGAAACCTACTCTCAGAATGTTCCTTTCTGGAACTTTAATTTTTTTCTTCAGAAATGGAAGATTCTCTGTGCATTTTGAAAGTATTAAAAATTGCAGGGGAAGAGCACACCAATTAGTTATCCAATATCAAATGGTCAGTGTTGAAAACATACATACAAATAGCACTATATGACTGAAAAGGCTATTTTTAGGGAGTTTCATGTATATACACATATATGTATAGATTCAATAACAATGAAAAAGGGTCATGAGTGTGAAGGAAAGTGAGAAGGGATATATTGGAGGTCTTGAAAGGAGGAAAGCAAAGACAAAAATATAATTACATTAAAATCTCAAAAATAAAAAGGAAAACTTTGTATGTCACAATTGGCAAAATAAAAGCAATAATAATGGCAATACTCACGTGTCAGTTAAATTAATCTATAGACATTTGCTTTTCTGTTCTGTTTTTGGAAGGTATGTTTTCCATTAAAATGGTCACATAAATTGCAAATATTAGACCGTCCCCTTCTATGAAAATGGGCCTTTATTCCCATCCTCCCACAAAGACTTCTAAGTAGTTTACAAACTTTAGTCCATATATGCTGTCTTCTAAGCCATCTTTCCTTTGTGTGAGCCCAGCAAATAATCTGGTGCCAATAGTTTTTTTTTTTTTTCTCTCAGAAGCATACTCTCACTTTCTGTCCCTCCCCCTACTTTTCCTTTTGACTTTGGATTTTATCTCCTTTCACAGAAACCTCCTCTTGGGGAATTATATATACTTCACCTTTTACCCTTTAACTTAACACAGTAAGTGTGATAATTTTGCATAATTTTCTAGCTTTTTCTTCCCTAATTACCAAATGAAAACACTTGAGTAATTTTGATTAGCAGTAAGTGAAATTGACATTGTCTTCTCTTTTTTCATTTTTATGTTTTGTGAATTGTACAACATCTTTCTATTATGCCTATTTTCTCCCCAAATCCTTCTCATAGCCACACCCTCTTCTCTACGCTTCACACACTGGGTCATAAACTATAGGAACAGAAGTCTTAAAAATGTATGTCCTTATAATTTTCCAAATTTTGTTGGTATCTGTTGTAATGCTTCTCTTTCATTTCTATTTTTATTAATATGAATCTTCTCTCTCTTTGGACTAATTAAGCTGGGTGCTCATAAGTCTTATTTATCTTTTCAAAAAACAACTCTACGTTCTGATGTGGGATTCCCCTCTATATTCTGTGGATATGTTTTATTATCATTGGTTAATAAAGAAGCTTCTTTGGCCTGTGGAAGGGCAGAATGGAGCTAGGCAGGAAAACTAAACTGAATGCTGGAAGAAAAGGGGCTGAGTCAGAGGGACACCAAAGGATACAGATGCCCCAGATCCATCCAGTAAGCCACAGCTGCATGCTAATACATAGATTAACAGAAAGGGTTAATTTAAGATGTAAGATTAACAGAATGGACTAATTTAAGATGTAAGAGTTAGGGAGAAATATGCATAAGCTAATAGGTCAAGTAGCATTGTAATTAATATAGTTTCTGTATGATTATATTAGGTCTGGGTGGCTGAAGAATGAACAAGCAGTTACTGTCTACACCCTTCCATTAGTCCATTTTAATATAATTTAGAGTTATGATTACAAACAATCCTCACATTCTTCATCTCATGGTGATATATCTGACAGGAAACATTAAGATTAGTATAGCTTATTAAAACAGGGATCCTCAACTCTTTTCTCCCTTTGTACTGTGTATTCCTCTACCCTTGGACTTGAACAGGCAGGCCTCTTTTTTTTTCTTTTCCTGTATTACTCTTGGCTGCTCACATCAAATTGTTTTTCGGCATTATACAGTTCCCTGTGCACACTTAAGTATTAATAAGATGGATAAACTACTCCTTCAATTAATGGATATCACATACTGGGAATGGAACCATTAAATTTGACATGCTATTCTGCAAAGCTACTTTGGAATATATCCAACATATACCCTGGAAGGGTCTGCTAGTGGTTTTCTGGACTGACTCAGTGATTTCACTGTGGATACATAGTTGGTTGTATTTATTGTCTACCTGCTACTAAACAAGTTGAAATCTTAAGGTTAAAAAGAGGTTAGTTTAATTTAATCGGAAGGGGTCAGAGCAGAGGATTGAGACAGGGTT
The DNA here is from genome assembly GCF_014885135.2 of Alexandromys fortis. Lineage (NCBI taxonomy): Eukaryota > Metazoa > Chordata > Mammalia > Rodentia > Cricetidae > Alexandromys > Alexandromys fortis. The sequence continues at coordinate 767,820 of NW_026067954.1, read as the reverse complement.
ATAGCCATGACACAGGATGCAACATCACAATTTTTTTTCACATCCTCCTGTGTTCATCTGTGAGGTTAGATACATGTGCAATTTTCATCTGCCCAAAACTAGCACATGGGCTAAGTGACATTCCTACAGAGTTAAGCTTGTATCCTGTTCATCCATAACCTTTGTGTGGGTGTGGTAACTTTCCAATTGTCAGATTCCACCTCTGATGGAAAGTTTTCCAGCTATTTTCATTCAGGGGTTGGGAGGGTTTGCACTTAGGAAAAAATGGAGGAAGTTGTTTACGAGTTATCACATGCCTTTCTTTCTTATGTTATTCATAAGTGGATAGAAAGCAAGCTCTTTGGGGTTGCTTGCCACAACTTTTTAAGAAATTGTATAATCCCAATTATTATATTTCAATTTAATATCCATGCATATGTATGCTTAGATTCAGTCTGCCCCTCTTTTTGCCTTCCTGACTTTATGTGCTATCTCTTTTTCATTTAATAACCATTGAGTCCATTTAATAACTCCTGTGTGTGCATGGATGTGGGACTACTGGGACATAGGTAGCCTTTTAGAGTCTGCATCTCTGAAGAAAAATGACTCTCCCTCTCCCAGCAGCTGTCAATTGCCCATAGATCTTGTGATAGAGGCCGGACTTTGTGAGCCCCTCTTCAAGCCAGAGTAAGAATATTTTTTTAAATGTCTGGATGGTCTACAAGTTTTGTATAGGTAGGGTGAGTTGTTTTGAGTTCATGTGTGCAGTTGCACTATCGTGTCAGGCAAACACTGTTTGGATACAGACATCTGCTTCCTCAGGCTCTTGTCATCTTTCTATACCCTCTTTTGTGATGATCACTGAACTCTGGGTGTGAGGTTTAATATCATTTTCTCATCTGATGTTGAGCACAACACAGGATCTTAATCTTTGCATGCTCACCAGTTTGTATCAGTTACCATCTACTGCAATACAAAGCTTCTCTGATGAGGGCTGAGAGATATACTAATTTATGGGCATAAAGATGAGAACTTAGGAGACAATATATTACAATGTTCTTTCTTCAGAAGAACAGAACTCGGATCCACTCTATGGCCTTTAACCTAACCTGTCACCAGGGGTCTTTTTAGTTAATTGCACCAGGCATGGGCTCCATTTTGTGGGATGGGCTTTAATCCAACCACGAGGTTGTTGGTTATTCTCATAACATTCACGACACTATAGCACTAGGTATCATATCTTTCCAGGATTGCCATTATTGGAGCGCATTAAGCTCAAAAGTGGATAAGATTGTTGATTATGTCTCTCCTTCAGTAGCATACACGGTTTCTTCCAGCACTATGGTGGTTAGCCAATAAAGATGAAACTTCCAGGTTGATACCAGCTTGCTTTCTCCGCATCCTTTGACTGAACTATGTGGTGTGTTTAACAAATGGGTCTTACCCAAATCAAGTTCTGGATGGTACTCAGGAGCAATGGTAATGGTCTGGAATGCTTGGTCAGGATCTGTGGGACCCCATTAATCAACAGCTCAAAAATAGATAACTCAAAATTGGCAATGGGCTTATTTTAAATATATAATGGTGTTTGGGGAGGCATTGTTCCCCCATAATAGAATATTAGTTTGCTTTTTAAATTCTTTATCTAGCCTATATATTAATTATTCATTATAGTTGTAACATAGAACTTTTTCCCATGCTGTAGGCTGCCTCTTCATTCAAATGATGGTATATTTTGATGTACAGAAGAGTTTGAGGAAGTGCTATTTGGCAGTTGTTGGTACTATTCTGAAAGTCCTTAACGGTGCTTATCAGCTGAAGTATATTCCCTACTTCCTCCTCTCTCAAAGTCATCTACTTGCAGTTCAGATTTGTGGATAGTGAGACATGAATATCTGGTTTCAATTTTTTAAATGTAGCTTTGCATTCTGTTATAGCAGCATTTATTGATGATGAGTTCTTTTCTCTGAGGTGTATTTTTGACCTCTTTGTTAAAAATCAGTTGGGTATAGGAACATGAGCTTATGATTTTCTGTTGATCAATATGACTGTTTTTATGCCTGCATGGCGCTGCTTTTAATATTATGATTCTCTACTATGATTTAAAATCAGGAATGGTGATATTTCTTTTAGTAAGTATTTCTCAGGTGTTTTCTTTTCATTATTATATTGTTTTGCTGTTGTGAAATCTGAGATCATTTTTTCAATCTCTGTGAAAAATTATTTTGAAAGTTCTATAGTTTTATGGGAATTGCTTTGAATCTGTGTATTGTTTTTGATAACATTTTAGTGTTTCTATTATTATATCATAAAACACCTTGACCAAAAGCAGCTTGGGGAACAGATGGTTTATTTCACCTTACAAGTCTCAGGTCGTATGCTATTACTGAGGGAAGTCAGGGCAGGAATTGAAGGCAGGAACTTAAGGAACTGTAGCTGAAGCCATGAAGGAATGTTCCTTACTGGCTTGCTTGCTCAGCCTGCTTTCTTATGCAACCCAGGACCACATGCCCAGGGGCAGCACTGACCTTAAAGAGCTGGGCATTTTCATACTGTCTTAGTTACTTTGCTACTTTTCTATTTCTGAGAAGAGACACCATGACCAAGGCAACTTATGAAATGAATTATTGGGGATTATAGTACAAAGGGAGGATTTTGTGACAATCATGGGGAACATGAGAGCAGGTAGGGAGGCATGGTACTGGAGGACTAGCTAAGAGAATGCAAGTAAGAAGAAGGGAGAAAGAGAGACGGAGGGAGAGAGTGTGCACGCAGAACGCGAGAAGTGGGGGGGGGGGAGAACTGGGAATGGTGTTTAGGTTCCCGCAATTTCAAAGCCTACTCCTCATAACATACCTCCTTAAACAAGGCCACACTTCTATAAGAGTTCTACCCACTTGGGGCCAAGCATTCAAATATATAAACCTATAGGGGCCGTTAACATTCAAGCCGCAATACACGTCTATCATAAATACACGTCAATTATTAATAAAGACAATGCCACATAGGCTTTCTTACAGGACGATCTTGTGGATGTATTTTTCAGTTATCACTCTCAGTTAAATCTAGGTTTATGTAGGGTTGATAGAAGCCCACTAGTACGGAGATGGTGTCCATTTTCACAATATAGATTCTTCTAATCTGTGAACATGTGAGGTTTATATACTTTCTGCTTTATTCAAGTTTTTCCCCCCTTTGGTATTAAAGTTGTCATTGCCTTTCTTTTCATTAATTAGAATTATTTGAAGATTAGTTTTAGGTTTCGAAATCTTTGATGTGCATTTTCTTCTTAAACATATTATTATTATTACTATTATCATCATTATTATCTCATATATTACAACCAGTTCAGAGCTTCTTCTCCCTCCCCTCTTTTTTTCTCTCCCCACATCTCTCCTCTCTTCCAGACCCATGCTCCCTCTGTCTTCCCTAGAAAAAAGCAGGCATCCCAAGGACATCAAACAAATAAAATATGCTAAAATAAGACCAGGTACATGTGGTACACACCATCACATCAAGGCTGGCCGAGGAAACCCAGGAGAAGGAAAATGGTCCCATGAGCTGGCAAAAGATTCTTAGTATTGAGGACACGGGGCCTGAACTGGCCGGTTCTGTAACCAGGCCAAGCCTCAGGTGGACGAATGATGACACAAAGCAAGCCACATAACCTTAGCCCTACGCTTTGTCCTGCCTGTGGAGCGCTCTGGGGTCAGAGCATAACAGAATCCTTTGCAAAGAGACCGGAGAGACTTCACTCAGCAACCAATTGGGAGCAGTCGCGGATTCCCATAGCCAAACGTTAGAAGCAGCTCAGGGAATCATGCAGACGAGGGGGAGGAAGAATAAGAGGAATCAGACGGTGGTGCAAGGACACCCACAGAAAGTGGCCCACACAGTCAATTGACCGGGGACTCACAGGGGCTCACAGAGATCAAGGAGCCTGTAAGGGTCTGACCTAGGTCCCCTGTATATGAGATATGACTGGGTAAGCTGGTGTTCTTGTGGGATTCCTAAAAGTGGTATTGGGGGCAGACTCTGACTCTTTTGCCTACTTAAGAGGTTTTCAGATTTTTTTTCTTGAGTTTGTGTGTTAGGAGGTGAATCTGAAATTACTTGGGCAGAAGGGTGGTCCAGAGATGTGTGGAGACTGCTTAGTTGGCAAAGAAAGGAGCTAGGGAAGCTATAAAAGTGTGCACCTAGGATTCATGTTCCAGGGATGCCTTACTTGTGGCACCCTGGTTGATTTTTGGGCTGGAGTTTAGAGTCTAGAGACCCCTTATCTGTTGCCCAGAAGTTTGTGAGCCATAGAAGCTTGTGCCAACTATTCATGACCTAGGTTGCATAATTGCAGGCACTGGAAACTAAGGTGGTTTTTAAGTTGCTTTTATCTGAATGATTTATGATCGCAATATAAAACATAACTAAGACTTAGTGCTGGTCAAATTCCATATCAAAAATGAAAAAAAAATATGAATCTCAATCTCAGTAATGTATTTTGAGAAGAGTGGGTTCCAAGTAGAAAAGGGAACTAGGCAGAACAAACAAGATTTGAAGTACCTAGAACAAAAATGTCATTGAGATATTATGATAGGATGTCATTGTCAAGCATACATTTAAAAATCATAAGATGGGAATATTCTGCTGTTCTAAAATATAATATATACATATCAAAAATACACATAAAATATTTTTATATTATACAACAAGAGATGTAATAATCAGAACAGAATAAAGGTATCTCAAATGAGAACAATATAAATCAAAACAGTATAAAAGTGGGCAAAGTTTAATGACTCTTATCACATAGGAATACATACAAGCAAATAAATGATTTTTAACTTTGTTATTTATCATATATTTGTAAATTGAAACAAAATCAGATACAAATCTAAATTCACCGGGTTGAGTTTTAGAACCTCACAATTCCTCAAGCAGCGGATGGAAATACAAATTGTGACAAATTTTATGCTAGTTTTTATTAATAAGGGAATGTAATCAAATATGACCCAAGAAAGAATTTGAATAGTTAAACATTGGAACTAACTCCAGCACCATCCTCAGAAGTTGATAAATGAATTACACAATCAATAAAAATTAACACTATTCAATAATGAAAATTAATGTCTTAAGCCACTATTAATAAATATTAATACATTTTATCAATATCAGTTTTAAAAATTATTTTAATTTTGAGGATTATAATATAATTAAATCACTTATTCCTGTACTTTCCTCACTCCAAACCTTCCCACATACCCTCCCAATGTCTTTTTCACATTCATGGCCTCTTATTTTCATTATTGTTCCTTCATACATATATATGTGCATATTTTCTTAATAACAGTTTTTGGAGAGAGGATCATTGCATTTTCATTACCTAAGATAAAACAGCATAATCATTAGCAATTACTCTAGTTTTCCCACTCATTTCTGCCCACCACAGACAGTCTCATACCTTAAAAACATGCTGGAATGAGCTGCCCACACTGATCCCTGTTGGATCATATACTTTAAGGGAATGAATATGTGACTATCTGGAAAACCATTTTTAAAAAGGGAAAAGGTACTGCAGAAATATATACATTGTGTGTGATGTGGTTTGGATGTAAAATGTTTCCCACAGGCGTATGCATTTAAATGTTTGCTCGCTATCGAGTAGTGTTGCTTTATGAGACAGTGAAGTCCTAGCAGAGAAAGTGCAGCTCTCTAGGCATGCAGCTGTCCCATTTCTGCTTCTCATCTGCTAGAATGCAAGACTATTTGAGACAATCTGAAGAAAGATGTATAATATCCATAATCTCTAATCTCAGTTTAGAGTTTGTGACTGTAATAAGAATTGAACAAGCTAAAGTAAAAGAATATATATATATGTATATAGATACATATATATATATATTTCTAATATATATTAGAAACATGCAATGGAGATAGATAGATGATAGATAGATGATAGATAGATAGATAGATAGATAGATGATAGATAGATAGATAGATAGATAGATAGATAGATAGATAGGTAGATAGATAGATAAGGAGAAAGGGGGTAGAAGTAAAGGAGGAGAAAGGGAGGGAAGGAGGAGAGAGAGAGAAACAGAAAAGAGATAGAGAGAGAGATCATCAAACCATAAAACAGGTGGTTAAAACATCGAAAAGCCAGGTTGAAGCAGTCAATTGGAGTTCCTGATAGAAAGAATCCCTGTCAGAGAAGAATGTCCCCTCATATCAGACTTCCAAGTAAAAGCATAAATAATTGCAAAAAAAAAAAAAAAGTCAGGGTCTTGTAAACATCCTGCAGAATGACGGAGATCTGGTCATGTATCCCAGCTCCTGACTGTGCTTTCTCTCCGTGGATGAGCTTCCTCTGGCTGACTTTCCAGTTTCTTTCTTTCACTGTAGGTGTTTTAGAATCATGGGATACACAAAAGTAAAACCTGAGGAAAATAGTTTACCCTCTACCTGGTTTCAGGGACTTGCTTTTAGCTTCAGCTGTTTGACTGTTCTTTTCTCCTCCCTATTTATAGAGGTTGGGGGGTGGTGCAGCCCTCCTCCAGACAAGAGAGGTCTTGGAGGATACTTTGTATAAATGTGCTTTGGTCTGAAATGATGGTTGAGGTACAATCCTGCCACCAGAGCCAACTTCTTAGCTGGCACAAAGAGCACACATCAATTGGTAATATAGTTGTAATGTACGTTACAGTGTGATGAGGAGTCCCAGTTGCTAGCTCCCACTATGGCAGAGCTGCCCACTGCCATAGCTTCCTCGGGAGTGTATCCACTTTTCCTTTTAGTTCCCTTAAGCAATTTTCCCCCTTTGGTATTTTATAGTGGCTAAGAAAAGTAGCAAATACAGTATGTGACTAAACATGCTTTCTACAGAACACTGATAAGAAACTGTAGTCAAAACAACACATATCAATTCCATGTTACTGGATAACTCTGGGGACAGAGAGGTACTCAATTGGAAATAGAAGTAAATTTAAATTTTTCACTCTAGTTTTGTAGTCATTTTTTTCCAGAAAGATTTCAAACAGATTTTAAAATTTAAAATTTGTTAAACTCCTCAGAGGGTTACATCATTTCCTTTACGAGTGTATATACTCATATACATACAGATGCACATGCATTAAAGTTTTGTTTTTACCTTGTCTGCCCTTTCATCCTGGTGTCCTTCTCCAGCCTTCAAATCTCTGAACTACTATTAAGGTTTGATTTTCTGCTCATATTGCCCTCGTCTCTGCATTACATTTTGTGTGTTTCTCACTTAGTCATCACAAGAGTCTTACTACCATATCCCTTTTGACCAATGAGGAAAATGAGCTGGAGGAAAGTGAAATAACCTTCATGGTCGCAGGGCTGAGACTGGGAGGCTGGCAGTGGGACTACAGAGCTCGCACTATTAAGCATCAGACTTTGCAAATATTGAAACTACTTGAGTGTGCAACTCCAATGTTTATCATATAATGTCACCTTCATTTCTAAGTGCAAGGGGAAATATAAAATGAATATTGTGGATGAAGTTCATGCATGATCTCTTATAGGGAGACTTAGATATATGTTCAAATGTAGAAAGAAAAACAAAGAGAAAATCCTTGGGACCACTTTTTTTTTTTTCCATGAATTTCCATTTACACATAATGGCAGGGTTAGGGAGAAGAGAAGGAATTAGAATCAATGAAATCATAAAACTTCATGGCCCAACTATGTGGGTCTCTACCTTTAATTGTTAAATCCACTGATGTGATAAATATCACCATTTAGCAGATTAGGATATAATATCAGCTGCTGACGAATGAGATAACTCAGTTTCGATCTTTTGACTGAACACTGATGATCAAAAATAGAGACAATATTATTCATTTGAGTTTCTCTTTCTAGTGACCAGGGTTCATATGTGTTCCAAACCAGCAAGGATTATCTCTGCAGGATCATGGTAATAGTTGGATTTAGGTGTGGTAGTGCTGGAAATGCACATCTATTTACATATAGCTATTCAAAGCACAACACTTACTTGGTCTAAGAAATTACAATTTCATCATACATAGGATACACAGGTACCAGGTGAAAAAATCTGGAGAGATCAAGAGGGTTGAGCTTATGTTATTCCCCCATTAACTAAGGATTGGGGATCAGTTCATGAGCTTTTGTTGGTACCTAAAGTCAGCTTGGACTCAGAGGTGTTTTTGCTGTTGTGGTGGTGGTTGTTGTTTGTATGTCTTTTTTAGGCTTAAAGACCTTCCTTTAAGAAAGCTTCACAGCTACTTGCCACACTCCTATACATTGTTCAGAATGGGACTAGTGGAAATTTACAATAGCATTACATTTGGAGACATGGTCTAGGAAGTACTAGATATGTCAAAGATATCATATTCTAGCTCACCTGCTCTTTCCCGGATTCAGCCTGAGAAGAGGACAGAGGCAGTCACACAGCACTACCAAGCAGGGAGGAGCAACCTGCATGAGGAGAATCTTCAACATACCTAGTTTGACTATGGCCTTCGTGTATAAGCCTGTCTACTTCCAGAGCTGGCTCTCAGTGGCAGGGATTGCACTCAGCCACAAGCTTTATCAGAAGTAAAGGCTGACATTTTGATCTCCATTTGACTATTGCCTATATTTTTCCACAATTGGTCTTCAACTCAACAGGAGGAGAAAACAGAAGATTCATTGCCCCACCTAAAATCTTGACACATAATATCACAGGGGAAATAAATAAGAAGAGGCAACAGGAAAAAGAGTGAAGCAGTAGGGGAGGAAAAAAAACCCTGCACTACAGTCTTATTCCCACTTCTCAGGCGGCCTGTGGATAAGAACAAAGCACTGGGGGACATGACGAGAGAAGAAGCCGTGTTGTTTTTAAAAGGCTTATTGAAGGAAATAATAGTAACAGAAAAATCAATAAAGTGCATGATGCAGAATAAAAAGCAATGAAGTCTGGGTGAAGGCAAACACGCTTGCATTCACCAGAAGGAATCATGGGACCAATAACAATTACGTGCTTTTTATTATATGAACAAATAAAATGTTTCCAATTGAAGCCACTGATCCCAATAACGCTGAGTGCTTCAGAATCACAAGCATTCAGGGTTTGTTTGCTTCTCCTTTTTTTTTTTTTAATGAGCTCAAGGCTTACAGTATATTATCAATATCAGTCAAGTGATATCTGCTGGCAAAAGAAGCCAACTGAGAATTATAATGCCAATTAGGTCTTAGAATGTGGGTAAGCAGTGTTCTTGCCGCAGCATTCCTGAGAGGGGTTATTTTATTACCAGACATTCAAAACAAGAAATCGGACAGAGATTCTCATTTTTTTTTCCTTTCCAGAGTTCAGAAATGGAGGATACAGGAGTATGTTAGAACTCCGTTACCAATAATCAGTATGCCACAATGAGAATTGTGCTCATCTAAAAGCACAGATATATCTCAAGTTTTCCCTTCACCATCAAACCCATACTCTCCCTGTGTAGCTTGTGCTACTTACCAGTTTGACAGGATCTGGAAGCACCCAGAAATGATGCCTCCTAACATACCCCTATGTGGGATTATTTAGACTCTGGGCATGCTCATGAGGACCATGTTGATTGGATTAATAGGTGGGAAGATCCACCCTAAAAGTGAGCAACACCAGTTTCTAGGTTGGAGACGTGGATGGAATAAAAGACAAAAGTAAGCCAAGCACAGGCATTTGTCTTCCTCTGCATTCTTGACTGTTGATACCCTGCTGGAGAGGTTGTGGAGAAAGGGGTACACTCATCCATTGCTGGTGGGAATGCAAACTTGTGCAACCACTCTGGAAAGCAGTGTGGAGGTTTCTCAGGAAATTCGGGATCAACCTACCTATGGACCCAGCAATACCACTCTTGGNGAAGAAAATGACTTTAAATGATGGAGACCTTTAAAGAGAAAGTGAAAAGCTCCCTTAAAGAAATAGAGGAGATTGTTTGTAGTAGCCAGAACTTGGAAACAACCTAGATGCCCTTCAAATGAAGAATGGATGAAGAAAGTATGGAATATATACATATTAGAGTACTACTCAGCAGTAAAAAACAAGGACTTCTTGAAGTTTGCAGACTGTTGATACCCTGTAACCAGTTGCCTCAAGTTCCAATTTCCATGACTTCCCTTCTACGAGGGACTGTACCCTGGAATTGCGAGACAAAATAAGCCGTTTCTCCTTTAAGTTGCCTTTGTCAGAGTATTTATTCACAGAAACAGCAAAGGAAAGTAAGATGACCTCCAAAGGCAGGGCTCTAACAATGCCACTGAGGAGGAGACTGATTGTGTTGCTAGCTGTCAATCACTCGGATTACCACTGTTCAGAGCACGTGCAGATTTCTCAGCTGCCCCTACTCCCCACCCATCATTTCCCAGATAGAAGATGCACTTTACCCTTTGCTCTCTCCATCTCTATATCTGTGAACTGACCTGGTTATATGGGGAACGGCTAGTTCCTTCCTGTGTGGTTGGTGTCAGCAGGTCCTACTTTACTATAGACATCTTTATCCAGACATTCCACACTTTCAACGCAAGCCGAAACCTCTGTGGCGATTGAGGTCTAAGGTTTCCACCTGCCTTGATCTGATTCTACTTTGAAACTCACCTCGAGAAGAGCTCTAAGACCCCTTTCCTCTGCTAGTGAGGAGGAGTAAAAGTCCAGAGAGGAAAATGATTGCCATCTTTGCATGTTTTGGCATCTGATATCGTACTAAACAGAATTTGGTAACATGAAAGCACCAGAAGGGATTGATGTGATCAGAGATGGGGGGGTACAAAAACACCAAGAATTTCTCTGCTTTCTCTTTACATGAAATGATTTATACTCTGAACTCTGTCTTTTTCCTTCTATTGGATGCTTACTCCACAATGTCCCTATTTAGGTGTCATTTCCTAAGTGAATTTGTTCTATTCTCTCTCCTCCTTTGGTTTTCTTCTTTCTTTCTTTGTCCATTAGCCTCACCACACACACACACACACACACACACACACACACACACACACACACACAAATAGAATTCATTCTATTTCTGGGTTATGTAGTCTCTTGTAAGCATTCCCCTCTTGATAGCTCCTACCGAAGCAGAAGTCTAGGTACATGTACAGAAAGTATGTGAGGTTCATAAGCAAAGATGGTGTCATAGCTTTCCTGTGAGTTCTGCGTTTTAGTAACTCAGTAGATTGGCAGCATTGGCAGTAAGATGATGAGAGAAGAAAAAACAAATGAGCAAATGAATGACATTTCCTTTGGTTCATTTGTATACATGCTGTTAGTTAGCAAGAGCAATAAAGAATCCTTGAAGAAAGATTTGTAAGAAACTTTCTTCTTGTCCAAACCAAACTATCAGAAGTCATTTTATTCCTTTCTCCCACATCCTTATTTTCTCTGTGAATTCCTTTCCATAAATATCTCTCACTCCTTTGCTTTGTTCTTTGTGATAGTATTTCCCACAGGCATTCATCTAGACCTTTCCACTACTACTGTTCAAACAGCAGACTACGGCAAAGCAAGAGCACAATGGATGTGTTTCCAGAGATAACTTTAGAATGCACTTGATAACAGTTAGAGGCACATGATATATGACTATAAGTTAAAGTGATCTGAGATCTTAATAAAATAAATTGGAAAAGGATGTACATACAGAGTCCTTAACATTCATGCTAACATCCGATGTACAAAGACAAACTCCCCTGTGTAACTTAGGGGAATGTTTTAGAAGATTCAGATGTCCCGAGCACTGTTGGTGCTGACAATAGCATTAAACAATTTTTCACAAGGGGTGGAAATAAAAGCAGATGTCATAGCAAAAACCTTTATGTGTCTATATGGTGAGTAAATGAAAGACTCAGCTATGTAGGAAGGATGGTTGTGACTTGAAGAGGTGCTAGGCAACTCACAGAATCCCACATGGTTGTAAGTTTCTGCCCAACACTTTAATAACACGAATAGCTCATTTTAACTGGTGTTAAATCCCCCCCCCCGGTCTTTTTCTATTTCCGACTGAAAGCAAATCACCTGTTACCAATTCCTGACAGTGTATGGTGGTTTTAGCTTCAGTTCTGGAAGCCTGATTTTTGGGAACTGGTGAATCAGAGAAAGCTTTACTTCACTTTCTAGTATGAAAGCAGTCTTGGTGTTTCTCTTATTTACTGTTCCTTCGCTGGCTCAGCAGGGTTCGGAATTTCAGGAGAGGTACAGATGTTCTTAGAAACTGGGCATTGATTAAGCCTGATCTCTCTGGCATGGGGTGAAATGGAGACTGTTTTTACACTACAGACATCCCGAGAAGACCCTGACTTCTTTCAGCTCTAATAGGAAGTCTAATTAGATTTTGAAGGTTGTCTGGCATTTTGTGAAGGAAAAAAAATCAAAGATACAAAGGACTAAAGACAAACAGAATTTATTTATTTGAAACAGACTTTATTTCTAAAGAACCTTAAGCCAATGCCTGATTTGAGTCTACATCACCACCCTTGACATATAAGTGTAAACAACATAAATCAATAATTTAATGCAGTCTTCCTAAGGTCTTATCACAATAAATTCAGTGATTTTCAGCTTTCATTGGGATTAAACAATCCACTTTAGTCTCTTCCCCTTTCGTGCCTGTCAGACCTCCTTACCAGTATGTCCGATCCCTTACCTATCAATTTATATTGTTCAAGAATCTAAGAGAAAATCGTAGCAGGATTCTGTCAAAGCTTTTAGTATTCATACCATTAGATTCCCACAAAGAAATCTCTAAATATAAAAGAACAAAGAAGGCAAGAGAGCTTGAACTCCGATGCTGTCTATGATGATTGGACTTTATGGCCCACACCTATAGATTGCCTGGACACAACTCTGAAAAAAAGAGTTGATGATAAAAGAAGGGCATCATTTTTAGTTTATTGAATCAACCAAATGCAGTCCAACTTGTTCCTTCCATATACAACCAGGAGCAGGAATCAAATACTGCTCTTCCCTCTGCAACAAGGTATCTCTACAGGCCACTTCCTGTTGGAGAGCCCATCCGAAGTCCCCAAAATAATATTTGACATCTGAATCTTTAGCAAACATCATCTGATTCAGAACCACACGGAACTGATAGAAGGCAGCAAGTGCCCACCTGTGGTCGTGAATGATGTTACCCTCCTCTGTAAATGGATTTAATTAACACCTTTGCCTTCCCCTTCAAAGACGCCATCCATAAACACGAACAGTGGGGTAGTAAAGGGGGGAGGGCGGCACTGGATATTCGCAATCATTTGCGGTCTGCCTAGCTTTCATTATATTTAGTCTCACCAGACGTTGAAGCCTGTGTTTGTTAGCTACTTTACATCAGGGAGAAATCACAAAGTACAAGGGTTTTAAATAGCTTCCCGTTGCTGAGCTCCAGAGGGTCATACCATGGTCCAAGCCAAAGAGTGAGGGTAGAACTGTGTCCTAACACTCTCCCCCCCCCTTCAGCCAAGGGATGTGACTTCAGAAGCCACAGCCCTTGAAATGGTCTGTTGTTGATAACCTAGATGTCACAGCGAGAAAGATCACTTCCCACACAGACAACAAAGACCCCAATGGTACTTAGACTCAGAGGCTGGCAAAAGAAGCCACAAGGGCCAGGTGTTCACAGCCTACCTCGTCCCCAATAAACTACGCAGGATGCTTTGTGCTAGCAGCAGAGTAATGACGCTAAGAGGCTGAATGATTAAATGCCAGCCTGCCAGCCAGAGTACATTTGTTTTCTGCTTGAAAAAGCCACTTTCATTTTGTATGACAGCTTTCTTAACTGCAACATAGCTCAGAAAATGACAGAGAGCGAATGAGAATAAGTGATTGTAAACTGGCAAACAACTATTTGCTACTATTTGAACTACCATTAAACTGTTCATTCAATTTCTAGGCAGAGGCTATCACTCAGCGGTAGGACTGGAATATAAGCATTATTTATTCGGTAGCATTACTGTGCCATCTAATATTAAGCCAAATCTTTTAAGTGAAAATCAGAGTATACGAAAATTGCCTTGACACTCAGTGACAAAATGTGATGCCCAACCTTGGCTTTTTGCTTCTCGACGTCCACTCTCAGTGCTATTAATGAGATGCTGAGATTCTGTTTTCACAACATTATACCCACAATCATAATGTCCCCACGAGCAGTTTATCCCGACCAGAAATTGCTTGTACCAAGCAGAGTTGAAATTTTACTTAGCTAACTCTGAGTTTCATTTAATAATGTTTATTTACTTTAGGGATATGCCTTCTCACAGTTTGCATAATCTGTATGACAGAGTTGTTTTACTTTGAAGAACTAGGCATTGTTACACAAATAACAAGGTCAGATACTGGGTGCTCTGTGTACTTTATTTTCTGTTAACCTGTGCATCTTCTTAATGGGGTAAGTTGTCTGGCCTCGTGATAGACAAAGATGTTCAGGCTTATCAAGGTTAAATGATTTACCAAAATTGTAACGTTTGACCCCAATTATGACAGTTCATAAGCTTACAGTATCAGGGTGCTTCTCAAAGGGAAATACTTGCTATCGGCATTGCCTAATTAACCAAGAGAAAAAAAATTCAATTATTCAAAGTTAATCAATTACTATTTAAGATATAATCTTTTTAGGTAAATGTGTCAGAATTAGAGTTCTACATGAAAGTTAAATCATTATTTTCTATCTGATGTTTGTGTATGTAACATAGCAATACATATATTTTTTTAGGGCGTTAGATATAGGGTTTCGCTGTATAAGAACCCTAGCTATCCTGGAAATAGCTTTTCTAGATCAGGCTGACCTCGAACTCACAGATCTGCCTATGTCTGCCTCCCAAGTGCTGGGATTAAAAGCGTGTGCCACCACCACCTGACTAATACATATTTAAAATACAGACTACATTAAAACTTTTGTTTTTTAAAATTAATTTTCATGGATTATATTTTGCTCATATTTTCTTCTCCCTCAATTACTTCCAGATGCTCCTCACTTCCTTACTGGCTTTCTTTAAAACAAATGACAAATAAACAACAACAAAAACCCCACAAAAATAAAATATCAAAACGAGTGAGCAAAAGATCAATAAGGCAAAAAGTTCCAAAATGAAACAAATTTCCACAAAAATCCACAGAGTTTGTTTTGTGTTCACCAACTAATGCTGGGCACATGGGGTCTGCCCTCAGGTGTTGCTAATAAGATCCAGTGACACTTCTTTGGAGAAGACTTAGTTTCTTTTTGCCAACAACTATCAATAGGAAATAGCTTCTTGGTTAGGCAGTAAGACTTCAAGTCCACTTTCCATTCTCAGTGCTGTGACCCCCGTCTGGCTTGTGGGCCTGTGTGTGCTGCCACAGTCTCCACGAGTTCCCGTGTGCACAGGTCCTGTTGTGTCTAGGAGACACCGTTCCTTGGAGTCACCCATCACCACTGGCACTCGAAATCTTTCTTCCTCCTCTTCCATGTAGACTCATGAGCCTTAGAGCAACTTCTAAAGTTTTTCTTTGAGTCTATACTCACTAAGACTTTGTTTGGTTTCTGCTTTCTTTTTTATTTATTGATTGATAATTTCATACATGTATATAATAAAGCTTCTTAATCAAATCCACTCCCCTGTCTTTTCCCTACAATTTCTCCCATATCCTCCCCACCATGATTAGATTTTAATAGCATGTGTGTTTTTTTTATTAACACATGGTTTAACCCACAGCACTCATAACTGGTGAGTTTGTGTGTGTGCCTGAATGGCCATCTCCACCAAATACTGTTTTATTGAAGAGGTCCATATGTGATATAGCTGTTCCATTTAGAACCAAGTACGCCATAATCTCTTGTTCTTTGCACATCGATCAATTGTTGGTCTCATTATTAGTTGCTGTCTACTGTAAAAAGAAGTCTCTAATGTGGGTCGGGAAATACACTAATTTATGGTTATAAAGATAGAATTTAGGGGGCAGTTTATTATTATGTCCTTTTACCAGAAAAGGTTCTCACCTATGGCCTATATCCTACCCAGACACCGTTTTTTTTTTCTTTTTGCCCAGTTAACAGTATAAATCATGAGTTATATATAGTAGAATGAGCTTTATATCCAATCAGAAAATGGTTACTCCTAAACATTTGTTCCACTGGGCATATTTTGCCAGGATAGTCATTATTGTAGCTCTTGGGGTAGAGCTATATAAACTCTTTTCTACCCCTGGAGCAGCAAGTCATATACAGTGAAAGCTAGCCAGTAGTGCTGAAGCTTCCAAGTTTGTACCAGCTTGATCTCTCCATGTCCTATACTCAGGCATGTAGGGTCTTTAGGAAATAGGGCCTTAACTAGCAATTTCTGAAAAGTCCTATCTAAAAAAGAAAGAAGGAAAGAAAGTTCTATCTAAAAGGGAAATAGAACGCCATATCCCCAGAGCTCCTGGCATCTCATAAACACCGTGTTAGGTTCCAGGAAGTGTCAAAGTAGCACTTATCATTTCCCCCAACAATATCAAGAGAAATGCTCTGTTTTCTAGGAACAAGCTGGGTCTCGATGAGGGACATAAAAGGTTTGGAAATGACAAAGAGAAAGTTAGAAGGATTATTCAATTTTCCAAGCATCTTCTTAGAAGACAACCTACAGTGACAACAAGGAAAGCAGGCACTGAATCATTTAATTCCTAGAATCAGATGCCTCGATAAGGGAAAGGCTGTAAATAAAATCTCATCTTTCCTTGGGAGGTCATTACCTAAATTAAAGTATTTCTTGTTTTCAGGTAGTTAGAGAAAATGAACCAGAACCAACGAGAAGAAAAAGAACATAGGTGAATATAAAATCAAGGTGTGTTGTGTGGCAGGATTATATAAGTGTCACTCTTATTGTACTGAAGTTGACCTAATGGTAAATTACAAATTGCATTTCCCCAACTCCTTATGAGTCTTTAAAGAAGACCAAACAGAAAATACCTTTCAGAATGTTTTTGAACAAGATGAGACATTAGCTGTCCTGTGAAATGTTAAGAATATCCAACTTAACATATTTGGGAACAGCTCAGTGGGAAAAGTATATTAACCTTTGTGCTACTTTCTTTAGAAGCAAACACAAGATGAAAAACAACCTCAGTTGTAAATTGGATATTTATCAGTTTTTCCACATTTCTTATAAAATAAAAATGAAAACTCATTTCAAGAAGATGAATTCTGGAACAACAAAATATAAACAAATGCATAGAATTACAACTTTTATGTAAAATTCTAATTACCCTATTGTTTCTACTGAAGCAGGAACTAGACTGACAATTAAAGATTAAGATTTATTTAAATGTTATGTATATATTTAAAGATGTTATATTGCTTTCTATGATGGCTGTATTATATGAATCCAAAGAATGTCAGACATGACTATTCAGAGGTCTGGCAGTACCAAATCAGGGAATGAATAGATGATTTGTATATAAATGAAACACACACACACTTTAATTAATTATCTATGAATTAGAAATACAACAAAATCTAGGACAGTTTGAACAAAAATGTTCAGCTATACAATGAATCTGAAAAAGAATAGCAGAATGATGCACTTCATCACACTGTATCAGTAAAGACACAATCATGTCTGATATTCATGATGATTGCCAGAGAGAGATGGTGACAGGAAGGGTTGGGATATCTGTGTCAGGCATTTTGAGGCACTAATAGCACATTTCCCAGTAGGAAGAGCTGCTTGCTCCATTTAAGACTTTGGTTGCCATTAACTCTTATGACCAGAACTGCTGTAGTGACAACTAGGAGCTTCCCAGAGCAATAACAGCAGGAGGCCCAGTAATGTTGGCAGACACTGTCCTTAGATTCCTCTATATTAGACGATGCACACACACATACTCACACCACTCACACACACACACACACACACACAGGCACTATTGTTAGTGTATGAGTTCCTCTTCATTAGACATGAGTGCCTCAGCCATTGAGATGTTGTCCACAGGGTGAACATATCAAGCACTAGAAGAAAAGATATCTGTACATCCTTATTGGATTTTGCCATGGAAAATTCAAAGAGTAGGCACTGCTTTTGGAATCACTAAGTCTTGGTTGTGTAGGACCTTTACACTCTTCATTAGCACTGAAAGCATCTGACACAGTTTCATGGATACTGTTGTCAGGCCTTCCCAGGAACTAGAAGCACAACACTTCATACAGTTATTTCCTTCCTTTGAGTGCATATCTTTTTCTACCAGTGATAATCTGCAATGTACAAAAACATTAATTACTCAATAAAGTGTGCAGAAATTAATGAAAAGCTACATGAATCACACAAATGCACAGGTACATACACAGTTACATGCACACATAGAGAAGGTCAGAAAGACAGAGACATGAAGAGATGGACACAATATACATACCCACATCAGATACAAAGACAATCTACAAATGACGGTAGTCATCCAGTTTTCAATTTCAAAGAAACAGAAATTGATAAGTTTCCAGTGAAATAATTTAAAATAATGCAACAACAATCAGTGAAAAATAAGAGCACAATTTTTAAGGAATGCAGGGAGGATTGTATAGAAAGGATTAAAGAGAGGAAAAGAACAGAAGAGATATAATTATATTATAATCCCAAACATAGGAAATAAATGATTTTGAAAGTCTGGAAAGATGGCTCAGCAAGTAAAGTCAGTGGCTCATCTTTCAAAGGACCTGGTTTTAATTCCTGGTAGCCATGTGGTGATTTACATACAATCATCTGAAACTCCTGAGCTAAAAACCTCTTCTGGTCTCTATAGGTACCACACATATACATGTAACACAGAAAACATGTAACCAAGAATCCATACACAAGAACTAAAAATAAAAATTGTATATTACTTTCTGAAGGTGACCTATGGGTCCACAAGGAAGCATGAATGAACATTTCCCTGAAATCAAGAAAAATAAAAATATAGGATCTAAATATCAATTGAACAGATAAATAGAAATCTTTATTTAAAAAGTAAAGAGGAATAAGGAATGAGAATAATTATACAATGAAATGAATTTAAAAATTAACATAGAAAATCAAAGGATGCTTGATCAAAAAGAAAAAAGAATCTGAAAATTCATAGGAGTATAAAAAATATTCGTCCAAATTACACAGTAAGTGAAGGAAAGCAAAAACCCCCACAAGATATGAGAAAGTATGTCCTGCAGTGAGACAATGTTGATGTAATACTTCAGAGATGGATGGTGGTGGCAGAATAAAATGCTGATTTGAATAAATCTATTACAATTTCCCCAAATCTATAGAGATCAGCAGAGGTACATGAAGCATAGAGTCACAGTTTGAGATACTGTCTATATACAAATTCAACCCAACAAGGAATTTAGCAAGTTATATTAAAACTGAAAAAATTAACATGATTATTAAACAGTAAGAAAAACAAACTTCTGCAAGAGAATGCTCAAGTGGTTGCGAGCTCTTTCTAAAAGCAATTTTGCATGTTGGGAGAAAGAGTAGATTAGGACATATAACCACTGTTGAAGAAAACTGTACAAACCAGGGATATTTTTTTCTAGCAGCCTCTGGTTTCCTCCAGAAAAAAAGGTGGAGCTAATAACTTTCCCAGGCAAAAAGCTGACAAACATTGTCGCCACCAGAACTGCCTCAAAAAAATGCTGAAGGGAGTTTTTCAAACTGAGACACAGTGGAGTTCACTACTTGTATAAAACCAGTGCGTTTATAGAGCTCACAGGCAAGGAAAGCACACAGACAAATTAAGAGTATTAAAATTCAGTTTGGGCACTGTGTGAGACACTTACTTCAGGATAGCCAAAGCTACCCAGAGAAACACTGTCTCAAAAAACCAAAATAAAAAAAAATAAATATACAAATACATAAATAAATAACTAAAATAAAAAAAGAATACTTCCTTCAAATTACTACAGTAACTTGATATTGAATAGCAGACATGAACATGTAAATTGGCACATTGATCTGGAGGGATGACCCAGCAGTTAAGAGTGCTGGCTGCTCTTCCAGGTGATATGAGTTCAGTTCCCAGCACCCATGTAAGGTGGCATACAACTGCCTGTAACCCCAGCTCTCTCCAAAGGGACTGGAAACCCTCTTCTGGACTGGGCAGGTATCCTCACTCACACACCACTCTCACCTCACATAAACCAAGATTAAAATAAATATTTAAAAACTTCACAGTGTGACATTAACAGATAAAGTGTAAGAGAGGAATAAGAGGGTGGAGCTTTATTTTTCATCAAATGTATGCTGTTGCCTGACCTAAAGGAGAAGTTGTCCCATTTTTTGTAAAAGTTCATGGTGATTCCATGATTGTAGAACCACACAGAAACACAGACACACAGACACACACACACACACACACACACACACACGGGATGTTGCATAGGGCAGAGAGACAAAGAAGATCAGCAACATTGAGTTGGTTACTCTATCAATTTAGCAAAATAATAGTTTTTGGTTCCCCTCTGGGACCCACTAGTTTCCCCACCGTGGGTTCTTTACCAGATTGGTAGTACCAGATATAGGTTCTTTCCATCGAATCAACCTTTGTTGTAGTAGGAGTGGCAGGGCTGCTTCCTGCCACCTGGCCACCCACAGGGCTAGCTTTACCCAAAATAATTATACGGAAACTGTATTCTTTTAAACACTGCCTGGCCCATTAGTTTCAGCCTCTTAACCCATTTCTAATAATCTATGTAGCACCACGAGGTACACTTACCAGAAAGATCTTAACCTGCGTCTGTCTGGAGTGAGAGACCATGGCGACTCCCTGACTCAGCTTCTTTCTCCCAGCATCCTGTTTTGTTTACTCCACCCACCTAAGGGTTGGCCTATCAAGGGGCCTAGGCAGTTTCTTTATTAATAAGAAATCACTCCCACATCATTTCCCCTTTTTCTGTTTAAACAAAAAAGAAAGGCTTTAACTTTAACCTTAACTACTACTATAAAGTAATTGGTTACCTAATAAACTGTGTGCCATACCAGTCACTATTGGAGCTCACATGGTCACAGCTGGGTAAGATCACTGATGACTTTTCACTGAGGAATTTGAAATTAGCTCCTGAACAACGGCTAAGGAGGACTCTCACAACTGACCCTGGGCTTTGTACTTGATAAACTAAGAACCCTGGGAAGAGCATTATTTCTGGTGTGTGGTTACTCCAATTTGTATTTCTACAATTATAGATCAGTGTAGCTCTCAGACCGCACGAGAGAAAATTCTGTGTTGTGAATTAATGTCGAATCTCACAAACGGTAAAATTGCAAAGAAAGTATCTGTGGAGTACTCACTCTCAAGAGGAGAAGCATTTATACCCATCCCCCCACCCCCAAGCTCGGGGACCATTGTGTAGGAGTAGCTGGGAAGATGATAATAGCAGTTGTCCTATTGACATGTCATAAAAATGGTGTTTTCTGGAAATGGTAGAATTACTGTACCAATGGACTAACAATAGCTCTGGTTGCCTGTACAAGACAAAGCTAGCCAACATTCCAGCAGGGCTCACATGTCCCACCTCAGGCTTCTAGGGAGTGGGGACTCAGTCTACATTAAGAATAAGGCCCTTTAGGTGGACCCCACTTCAGTGGATGGTGATGGCCCTAAGCAATGCGCAGCGCAATTTGGAATTGACATGGGGTAAGGAGGAAGTTTGGGTTTAGGGAGAGGATTTTGAGGGATTTAAGGGGATAAGTGGTGGTGAATATGATCAAAATATACTGCATATGTGTCCTTACCTATCAGAGAACTAATAAGAGAGTTTATTTAATTTTTTAAATAAGTATTTGTCTTTGAAAATGTATTAAAATACGCAAAACTTTACTTAAAAAAAGAGAAAAGTCTAATGCATAAAAGTAAAAATTAAATAGAAGGCATTACAACGCTTGTGAAAATATAGAGATAATAATTATAATAAAACAGCTGCATATGACAAAATATAACAATAAAAAGATAATTATCTTTATTTGTATCTGATGGTTATATGCAAATTATTCAAGAACAAGTTGGATATGTAGAAGAAAGAGATACTTCCCTGTCTTAGTTTCCTATCCTGTTGCTGTGATGAAATAGTCTCACAAAAGCCACTTTAGAGAGAAAGAGGTTGGGGGATTGTAATTCCAGGCCACATCTATCATGGCAGGGGAAGTAAAATAACAAGAGCTTGAAGCAACTTGTCATATCACATCTATAATCCAGACAGAGAGGAATGAATTAATACATGCATGGTAGGGCTCAGCCTGCTCTTTACTTTCCATCCAGTTGAGGAACATATTATTTTATAAGCTTACTTAAAAATGTATATTATTATACATATATAAATATAAATTATAATATATAAATATATTTATAAATTTATAAATATAAACTATATATATACATACATATACATACACATACACACACACATATATAGTTTATACTGAATTAGGCCACATGCAGTGATGAAAATGGTCCACCTAGGAGCCCATAGACTATTAAAACTCCAAGTGTGAGGCATTAAAAAAAAAATCCTTCCAAGTTCTTGGTCGTGGGAGACTCTTAGCGCCCTCCAAAACAAGATGAGCTTAGCCATAGCGCTTTTTTTTTCTTCCATAGCACGAAGGCAAGACCTTGTATCTGAAGATAGCACACAATTTGGACACAGGGCTTGAAGGAACCAAGCTCAAAATGACCTTGAGGTCTAGCTTTCTGTGAGAGCTGTCAAAGGAGGAAAGCGATCAATAGTACTACTCAGAAATAAAGCCTACAACTACACTAGTAATCCCCAGTAAGATCCCAGGGGTGCAGTAGTAGTGCTTTCATCTTGAGGGTAACCAATAGCTCTCTACTCAGACCCAAATTCCTCTTAATAGAGGGGAATTCATGTCAGGTATTCCAAACTTATCAAGCGACCCATAGCTGGGGGTTCATAGACCTTAATAGAGAATCAGCTGTGGCATTTTCCTAAACAAGCATAATTTCTAACTGCATCATAAATATTTATCTTTTACCTTAAGATGAGTGTTACTCTCAGTTTCCATCAAAGGAACTCCTCTTCTCAGCAGATGGAGACTTTTAGAGGGATCCATACCTTAGTAAGACAGGAGAGAATAAATGACCACATAGATCCCATCCCCAGTTGGTGCATCTGCAATGTGATTCCTTATATCTGTGCTTCATGGAAAATAGCAGAAGTGGGCAAACTGGCTACAAGAGCCAGAGCACCAGGCTGCCAGCTTTGAGATAATGTCTTGTAGAAATTTATACCCATGAAATCTCAAAAATATAGTTGCCTAATATGTATGGAGGGAATCTCACAAGATCCCACACCTAGATGTATGTTACAAGTGTAATGGCTACTGAAAAAAAGTCTTTTTCCCCCCAAGGTATGATCCCTGAGAGAGATTTATCCATTCTTAAACACAAGTACATAACACCAATGCTAAATTTACTCAATAGGTTGTATATTGTGAGCACATGTATGTCTATATGTGTAAAAATAATAATTATAGAAGCCATGAACTTCAGGGAGATTAGGGTAAAATTGGCACAAACATGGTGCTCAAGAATAAAACTTAAAATATAAAATGAAATAAATAGAACTCCTAAAATTTACATGATATAACAAAAGACCCCAAATATTGAACAGGATCTTGAGTCAAGTTATAAAGCATTATATTCCTTGATTTCAAATCTTATAATAAAATCAATTCAATGAAAGTTGAAAGTCTTTCTGCAGAATAGTTTCATCTATAATTTAAATATGACTGTGATAGGTATATATCCGAATAGACCCAAAATTAAAATTTTAAAGAAATGTCTTTATTATGGCTATTGTAGTTTATCCCCTTTATCCAAGATAGTCAGAATCTTACCTGTCTTTGGACAGATTATTTATATAAGGAAAAGCCCATATCCACTATTTAACCATTGAAAAGAAAATCATAGGGACTAGAGAGATGGCTCAACAGTTAAAGGCACTTGCCCTTGCAGAGGACCTGAATTCCATTCCCAGCACCCACATGGAAACAGTCATCTATGAGGCCGGATGTCCTCTTCTGGCCTCCAAGGGCACCAAACCCTCACATGGTAAACATAAGAAGATGCAAAACACTCATCCACATAAAAACAAAGTAAATCAATAAAGATTTTTTTATATCCTACTAATTATGATTATACAAAAGGAACTGGAGAAGAATATGCTAAATAAAATAGAGCAGGAAAATAAACAAATCCCCTATTGTATCATTTATACTTGGAGTCTGGAAAAATCAAACAATCAAAACCATAGAAACAGAGGACAGAATGAATGTGGCCAGGAGACTGGAGAATAGAGAAAAGGAGATTTTGGTTCAGGGGTGCAGACAATCAGCTATAAGTCCCCAAAATTAATATGCTTATGGGTGGCTATAACTGATAACACAGACTTTCATGCTAAATGTCTTATGAGAAAGAAGGCTTTAAATTTTATCCCCACAACTCAAAATGGAATAAATATGGCTGCATATGTTGATGAACTTCATGTGGCAGGCCTTCTGTATCCTATATACAGATAAAATAATCAAACAAGTCTTTTTAAATATATATCAATAATAAATAATATTGAAATAGGGTAAGAAAAATGTAAAAGGAGAGCGACTATAATCAGTGGGAGTCTTGTGTAAAGTTAAGCTTTACACTGTAAATAAAATGTCCGTCTGTCGGAAGGGCATTCTGGTCACTCTGCAAAGCTGATGCTGCGGTGTGTGCTGGTGCGACCTAGGCAAAGACGTCACCTTGAACATGTGTGTGCATTGGGACGCCTCTGTCAACAGAATAATATGAACAGACATTTCTATCAGAAGCAATTCTTATTTTTAATATCAGTTTCCCCTAGTGTATGTTCAGATTTAACCAAGACCTCATCTTTCAAGGTTTCTTTCTATTTCTCATAGCTAATAAATCTCATTACTTCTTTCCGGACCCTTTTGAACTCATCTATTTTGAGGGGACGTGACCTAAAATACGCACAGTGCCACAAATAAAAAGGAATGCTATGTGGTAAAACATATTTCCTATTCCAATGCATCTGGACAGATAGTGCTAACCAGGATTCAGGATTGATGGGCACATTCATATCAAGGCATCAGAGAACACTGTCAAACATGCTAGAATTATTTAAAATCTAAGCTTTTAGTGTGGGATACTGTTGGAGCTCCATCTCCAAATTCCAATAATAAATGGATTCTAGACACACGAACTGATTTGGAAGACTGCCTCATCCCCCAGCTAGGAACATCATTGATTTATTCTGGCAAACAAAGGGATAATGTAAAACATCTAGGCAACTTTTGTTGTTGCTGTGTGAGTTTCTTCAAGCATTTAAGATAGGAAGTGTTGAAATTAGGAGCGGCAGGGCTGCGTCCCCGGCACCCGGCCGCCCGCATGGCTAGTTTATACCCAGAAATAATTACACGGAAACTGTATTCTTTCAAACACTGCCTGGCCCGGATAGTTCCAGTTCCTTATGGCTAGCTCTTACATATTGTTCTAACCCATTTCTAATATTCTGTGTAGCCCACGAGCTGGCTTACCAGGGAGGATCTTAACCTGCGTCTGTCTGGAGCGGGAGAACCATGGCGACTCCTCACACAGCTTCTTTTTCCCAGCATTCTCCTCTGTCTACTCCGCCTACCTAATTTTCTATCCAATAAAATGGGCCAAGGCAGTTTCTTTATTAATAAGAAATCACTCCCACATCATTTCCCCTTTTTCTGTTTAAACAAAAAAGAAAGGCTTTAACTTTAACATAGTAAAATTACATATAACAAAACAGTTATCAAGTAAGAATTACAGTTACAATATTTATATCTATTTTATCTCTTATCATAACTAAGGAAAACTATAACTAACCATTCTTCAACTCCATCAAAGACTCCAGAAGGATATAATATTACCTATCAAACAAGAAATAAGAAAACTCTAGAAATGACAGAGACATCTCGCTGCCTGGACAGTCACCCAAAGTTCCTCTGTACCGTTGGGGCATCCATCTTCGGCCTACAGGCCCATAGTATCCAGCAGACATTCTCATCAAGCAAGAAATTCCAAAGACAGTTCAGTCACTTTTTGCTGTGTCCTGCAGAATGTCTCACAGACTCTTTCATGAAGCAGGAACCCCAAAAGGTCATCTCACCTTTAGGCAAGTTCAGCAGTCCTCTCTCTGCGGGTTCTCTGTGTCCAGTTTATGCAACAGTCCAGGCAAGAGCAGTTTCTTGCCCAAATGGCTATCAAACTCCATAAGGATTCTCTTCGATGCCCATCTTCCTCTTGAAATAGATTGGTGCTGCCAGGAGCAAATGTGTCTCATTGTCATGAAAAACCCTAAGTTATTAAAATATCTTAAATGCCATATTCTGCAGCCTTTGAAAGATATGAAGAATGCCTATCTAACTAAAATATCTCTCTATATATCTAGAAAATCTAACTAACATGACTACAAGCTTAAGTATTAGCGATGATTATCCATTAACAACCTATATTTCCTAATTATACATTACATTTTTAAATGAACTACACAATCACAATACCTTAATCAAGATCAAAAATACATATACATATAACAAAATTGACCATAAAATCCATACCAATGCAAATTATTCATATCTATATCATATCCCCCTTTAAATGTAAAAGAACATTTATAAACAATATTTGGGAACATGGGCGTAGTTTTTTCTCTACAAACTGCTTCCTGCTGAATAGGGGCGTCGTTAATTAGGTTGTTCATGATATAACCTGTATGCTAGTTTCATCTCAGTTGGCAATTGAGCGAAGCAATTTTTTGAGGGTGTTCACAGCAACCTTTCAGGAGGGCGTGGTCTATCATACCAAATCGGAATAGATGCAATCCACAGGGTCTCATCCTCTGCAAAAACAAAAGAAGACCCTCTCCAAAGCATCATATCCTTAGACCCAAATTCTGAAATCATAATACCCTCATGAAATCCATTTTGGTTTAGCTTGGCAGCCCATATAATGAAATGTCTCTCTGTACTTAGCTCCTTCACAGTCAAAAATTTTAAAGAAAACACAATGTACATAATCCAGACTCTCTGTGAATTTTCCATTTTTACGTGGCTTATTTTTCTTTATTTCTCTTAATCTATAACTATCTGTACTTCTGTACTCTGTCTCTTTAAAGACTTTACCCTTTTTCTTTTTAAGACATTAACTTTATTCTTTATATTCTTTTTCTTCTCTCTCCCAAGCCTACGTACATTCATCCAACAGTGTCTGAATCTGTTTTATTGTGAATCTGTAACTTTTTTACTATCCAGGAGCACTTTATTTAGCGCCTTTAAATCACTAAGCGCTTAAGAATCTAAGCTGTGACATTCCTAGGTCAAAAACAGGTACTGTATGCTGGCCCCGCCCAGTCCAACATGGCGGAGCCGCTCGTGCCTCTGATCCTTGCACATTGCACCATTAGCATGGCGGAGCTGCTTGTGCCTCTGAGCTGCGGCACACAATGTCCCCCTTTTAGGCACACAGCAGTCTAGTTGCCATCAAACAAATCGTAGCACTTTAATCCAAATGCTCCATTCATAAGCTCTGTCTCCCGCCGGAGCCAGACAGAGATCACAATGGCGGCACAGCCCAGAAAGCCGGCATTTTAAAACAGCCAGTTTTTTCCTGCTGCCGAGTCAGGACAATTTCTTTGCGGCACGCAACCCAGAAACAGCAAAAAGCTGTCTTAAATTCTCTCTCTCTCCTTTTTAAGCCCTCTCAGGTTTTTAAGTGGATTTAGCCCATCACGTCTGGGCGCCATCTGTTGAAATAGGAGCGGCAGGGCTGCGTCCCCGGCACCCGGCCGCCCGCATGGCTAGTTTATACCCAGAAATAATTACACGGAAACTGTATTCTTTCAAACACTGCCTGGCCCGGCTAGGTCCAGTTTCTTATTGGCTAGCTCTTACATATTGTTCTAACCCATTTCTAATATTCTGTGTAGCCCACGAGCTGGCTTACCAGGGAGGATCTTAACCTGCATCTGTCTGGCGTGGGAGCATCATGGCGACTCTTCCTCTAACCTTCTTTCTCCCAGAATTCTCTTCTGTATACTCCGCCTACCTAATTTTCTATCCAATAAAATGGGCCAAGGCAGTTTCTTTATTAGTAAGAAATCATTCCCACATCAAGGAAGTTTGAAAAAATAAAATTCATTATGATGAACCTAATAAATCATGTTCAAATTTCAAGTTTTGTGTAGGTAAATCCAGTTTGATTGAGTTTCACAGGGCTAGGAGATGCTTTAGAAGAGCCATGGCCATAGAACCAAAGAAAAACTTGAGGTACTACAGTTTGCCTCAGTAGGGGAAATAAGCCTAATGACCTAACTTTTATCCCCGTGTCTAGATGGAATACATAGAATGTGTGATTATACCTACCAGAAAAGGTCTCTGATTGACACACTCATACTATGTGATATGTAAGACACACACAAATACACATACACACACACCATATCATTAGGTGTTAAAGGGAATTAAGTAGTGACAAACTGTTAATTACCACCTAGAAAAGATATTAATTCTCTTACTGGATTTGTTCACTAAAGCAGTCATAAAAATTGACACTAATTTTGTGACTTAAAACAAGAAAAAAATATATCCACTTCTAGTCTGGAAAATCAAAAGTCCAAAATTCAGGCAGTGTAGGAGTTGCTTTACAGAAAATTCTCTGAAGGAGAATTGGCTTCTTCCTCTCCCTGCGCTCTTGCAACTGTAGCCAGTTGTGGTTGCTTCTTCTATACAGAAATTTCAAAACTCAAATTCCACTTTTGCCAGGCCTTTTTTATGTCTTGTCACAGCTTTTTCCTCTGAGTATTTCAGATTGTCTTTGCTTCTCTTATAAAGACACAGAATTGATTGGGTTTGGTACCTACTCCAAGTCTATGAAGGTATCATCTCATGAACCTGGAATTCATAGATCCACAGATACCACAGGTTAGGATTCAGAAATATTTTTGGAGGAAGGATCAATGCACCACCTTCATAGTTTACCTATAAGGGCTAGTCTAGAATTTGAATGGCAAATGTCATTAGAAATTCAGATCCTCTTGGCCTTGGCCTTTTCTCTTCCTCCTTTCACCGTCCTCCTCTCCTCTTTCCCTTCTTTCTCCTTTTCTTCATTCTTTTCTTCCTCGAGCTACACTTGTTGTTTTACTTGGGTTTCATTTTGTGTTTCTATTATCAGGATGGCTGAGTCTGGATTGGTGTCAGATCCAGGGTACCAATACTGTTGGGAGAGGAAGACCGCCTCCAGTTTCCTTGAGGGACAGCTTAAGATTTGCTTACTTACTAGTTTTGTTCATGTCAGTCTCTGCAGAACCTGGAGCAGTAGGTGATAAATTGAAGTTTCATTTAAAACAAATATGGGCATTAATCAATTGGCTAAGGCCTGGCTCCACATGGGCAATATTAGCTACAAGTGAGCCCAGTTGGAAGAGACAGAAGAAATGGATACAGAGTATATTATTTCTTTGTTGTTCCTGAAATGAAATCATGACAGGGCTGAAGTGATGGCTCAGCAGTTAAGAACGCCTGCTTTCCTTGCAGAGAACATCTGGGTTCAGTTTCCAGCACCCACATGGCAGCTTACCACCATCTTTAACTCCAGGACCAGGGGATTGATTCAGTGCTCTATTCTGATCTCCACAGCCACCAGGCACAGGATCAGTACATAACAAAATATTCGTACACACAGAATTAAAGTCAATGATTTTTTTAAGCGCATATGTCAGTGAGGGATCTTTACAACAAAAGTTTAAAGAGCAATGAAACAAACAAACAAACAATAAACAAGAGAGATACTAGAGGACCAGAGATCTCTCATGTTTATAGACTTGCACTTGAAGACCTAATAGCATGAAGTGACTGTCCTACCAAAAGCAATCTACAGATTTGATAAAAAAAAAACTGATTAAAAACTCAAGGTCTTGCAGAAAAAGAAAAAGCAATCTTAAAATTCATATGGAAGAATGAAAGGCAACAGGCTAACAAAGAAATCATAAGAGAAAAAGTTATACTACAGAACCATGGTAATAACAAAGCAAACATACAGATCAATGAAACAGAATTGAGGAAAAGCTATAAAGCAAAATAAGTATAGCTACCTACAGCTGGTCCTTCTTGTCAGACTTCCTTTGGACTCTCAGCCCTCGTATAATAACATACAGATTTATTATTAATTATGAAAGCTTGGCCTTAACATAAGCTGCCCTTATAACTTAAATTAACCTGTTTCTATTAATCTACAATCTGCCACATAACTTTTTAAACTCTCCTTGATTTTGTATGTCTGATTTTCTCAGTGTCTCCCTGGCATCTCTGAGATTCCTCCCCCAGAGTTTTTACTCTGTCTGGAAGTCCCACCTATTCCCTTCTTGCCTAGCTATTGGCCATTCAGTAAATTACTAACCCAATCAGGTTCCTTAGGTAGGTGAAGTAAACAGCAACACATCTTCACAGAGTGTGATAAAATATCCCTCAACACCCACCTGATTTTTTAAGATGTGAAATTTTATCTTTATCTCGGACACCTATAGGGAATCAATGGCAATTGTATTGAGGACTTCAAGGTAAGACCTGAAACTCTGAAACTGCCAGAGATAAAAAAAAAAAGGGGGGGGGATACTTCAAAATATAGTCATAGATGAGTACTTTCTGAATAAGACTGGTCATTTAGTAATTGAGGACAGTTATCCACAAGTAACAGCCCAGTAGACAGAAAAACACCCACAGATCACAGAGTAGCAACAATAATATTGTAAAATTGTTGTATTATTGAAAGTGATATATAGATTTAAAGCAATCGCCATCATACTCCAAATTACATTATTTACAGATCTGGAAACATGATACTAACATTCATATGCAAATGTAGAATACCTTGTGTAGCCAGAGTAATGCTTAATTGAAAGAGCAATGAATAATGGAGACAACACAATATATTATCTCAAACTATTCTGCAGAGTCATCATAATAAAAACAGTACACCATCAACTCAAAACCAGGTAAGCAGAACAATGCAATGATTAGAAAACTCAAAAATAAAATCACAGCAATGAAATTTTTAATGAAAACATACACAGGGGGAAAATCCAGCCTTCATACAATTGTTCCTTGGAAAATGTGGAAAATTTCAACATCAATAAGAAATAACTTAAGCACATATTCATCCTGTAGCAGAACAAAAACTGGATAAAAGGCCTTGATATAAAATCTGAAACCTTGAAACCTCTAGAAGACAACATATGAAAAACAGTTCAAGACAAAGGCATAGATAAGAACTCCCTGTAATGTGTTCCAATTACAAAGGAAATTGGGCTAAAAAAACAGATAAATGAGATTTCATGACAGCAAAATCCTTTTGCATAATAAAGGAATAGATCATCAGGAGATAGCCTATACAGCAGGACAAAGAAGAGTTGGAAACTATAGTTTAGACAGGGAAAATATCTTGATTATATAAAGTCTATAAAAAAGGAAATACCAAGAAAATAAACCACCTATCAACAAATGGATTAAGGAAGTGGATAGATATTTTTCAAAGAGAAAAGTACAAATGGTTAATACACATATGAAAAAGTACCCAAGGAACATTGGAGAAGAGAGGAATATAACAAGAAAGACAATAAGAAGCAGAAGATGAGGGAATTTGCTATAAGATTGTCTCCCACTAACATCAGAAACGATAAAATCTCATCTGACATGACTTCCTTAACATTTACTGAATAATGAGGACACCAGGGAACATGAAAAACTAGATGGTGAAAACTCTGTGAGTCCTCAACCCTACACAGAAATCTATAGGGAACTGAGGAAAGCTAGGTGCGGGAGACGTGGCCTTTCCCAAGGAAGAGCACACCAATTGATTGTCCAGTGTTAAATGGTCACTTTAAAAAACATGCATGCAATAAACACTGTACGGACTGAATAGGTCATACAAGGAATATCTGTAAAGGGATATGCATATATTCATGCAATAAAAATTAATGTAAAAAAAGAGATAATGAATTGAGGTTGCACAAGGAAAGGTATATGAGAGGGCTTGGAGAACAGAAAGGGAAAAGGGCAATATTTTAATTAAACCATACACTCCAAAATAAAACAAAACAAAAAGTGCTCAACATCCTTAGCCTACCAAGAAATGAAAATTAAAAATACTTTGATATTGCTTCTTACCTAGTCGTAATATCTGTCATCCAGAGAGCAAATGGAAATGTGGAGAAAGAGGGCCTCCCCTCCTGGCATTAACTTCTAGTCCATACATAAGCTGGAGCAGCCACTCTGAGAATGGAATCCCCCAAGATAAGAAGATAGAAATAAAGTATTACCCATGAGCAGCACTTCTGCCTGTAACATGAAGGGCTCCAAGTCACCATACTCCAGAGATGTTTAACATCTGTGTTCGTCGCTGCACGCCACTACTCGCAAAAGCTAAAAAAATTAAGTCACTCTTGACTTCTCTCAACAGAAGAATGGATCAAAATATATTGACTCACAAAGGTGGTTTATGAAATCATGGTATGTTTCAGAAAAAAAAAATGGATGGATATGGAAAGCACGGGATTAAATGAAAGAAACCAGTCTGAGAGACAACTTGTGTATGTTTTCTTTCTTATGTGGACTACATTAAAATCGTGTATTTATGTGTGTGGGTCTTAAAAATACAACAGGGGCAGTGATGGGGAGGGAGAGGTCTTAAGGAAGGGAAAAGGAATATTTTAGAGGAGCATCAGAATGCGTGAAAGGGAGCAATTTGACAATAGAAAAACCAATGGAAAGGACCAAAGGGAAGGAAGAAGTCCAGCGGGTAAGGGAAATGTATAAGAACAAAATATAATGACATGTACTCATGAATATGTCATATGCTACTTAAAAATAAATTTCAAAAACAAAAGAAATATGTTTCAGTTAAGTTCTGGTATATAGTGCAGTAAATTGTGCAGTATGGGATATCTAGCAGTCAGGTACACTTAAAAGAAGCACAGGTAATATGTAATGTCGGTTTTACAGAACACCAATTACTATCCATGTTTTGTGCTATAAGTTTGACCATAATCTCTTCTTAATCTTGTTCTCATGACATTGCTAAATAAATTCTTATGCCTTCTCCATATCTTACATTGTAGGTTTACATGCAACTCATTCCCATACAGGGACAAGGGACTAATTCAGTAAAATAATAATTATTAAAATATTTAAAATTAGATAGCCTCTTAAAACTTTGGTAATATAAGAAAAACTTGTAACATATTTCTTCTCAAAACACTTTAAAAGTTAATCTGCTAAGATTTTAGTTTATATAACATATTAATATCATAAAATCAGAACATGTATGTTACAAATTAGTGCCTTTGAAGCTCATAGTATTTAATATTTATGCAAAAATCAATTAGTTACAAAACAAATGGTATAGAACATCTCTCAATATGTGTATAATGCTCATATTTGAAAATAAGTTATAGCATTTACTTCAAAATATATCTTGATAGATTCATTCAGACATTTGAAGGCTTAATGTCAGCCATAAAACCTAACCACAATCATCATTGTATCAAAGGTATAATGGGGAATGTGAAATAATACCATGTTTACACGTTATTAGCAAGTCAGCCTTTCAGTAGTATTGATTTTTCCATGAAGTGGGCAATTAAAATAAAAACTAAAGAGCAAATATCTACAAAGAAGCATGCAGATGGTTATTTGAAACTTTACAGACATTAAAGATTTCCCATTCCTTAGCATTTACTTGAAAATGAAATGGGATCCTGAAATCTGTTCTTGTCAGTTCAACAACACTTATGGACAAACAGTCTCTATAAAGACAGGACAGAATCAGGGAAAGAGGAAACAAGATGAACGTGTTCCTGTCCCTGCCCTGGCTTGATGATTCCATCCTTTTTTTTTTTCTTTCTTTCAATTACCGGTTTGTACTTTTGTTTCAACTACTATGGCTGAAGAATTGATATATAAATTGAGTAGTCCCTACAGGCTGAAAAACATAGGTGTTTCTTAATTAGTCAATCAGCCAGGTGGAGATGGGAAAAAACCAATTTAGTGCAGGAAATATTAACCAAATGAGATGTATGGTTAAAAAAATAAAAAGGAAAGAAATGCAGTTGAGAAAGTTTAACATGTCCACATAATTCCTAAAATGATTGAGGATAGATTAACTACATTGCTTTATAGAAAACAGGTGCTTTGACAACCCAGTGACAACAGAAAACTTAAGAGCATTTACATTCTGTCTTATAGTCATAGGTTTTTTTTGTTTTTTTTTTTTTTTTTTTTTTTTTTTTTTTTTTTTTTTGGTCAGGACTGCCAGACAGTTCCCAAATAACCATACAGAGGCAATATTCACTATAATTTTCTGGCCAATAGCTTAGGCTCGCTATTAACTATCTCTTAAAAATTAAAACTCATACTTCTTATCTATGCTCTACAGTGTGATAGTACCCTTTTTTTCTGCATGACATGTTCATCTTGCTTCTCTCTGTGTCACTTGGCAACTCCTCATGACTCTGTCCTTCTTCACAAGGTCTTAGCTAGGATCATCCTTGTGGATTCCTAAACATTTTTCTAGTACCAGGTTTCTTGCTAGCCCCATAATGGCTCCCTCAGTCAAAATAACTCTTTCCTTCCTCCAACTCGACTATCCTGTTCCCTCAAGTTCTCCTCCCCCCTTCTCTTCCTCTCTCACCCTCCCTTCTCCCCCAACCCCCTTGGTCCCAGTTTTCTCAGGAGATCTTGTCTATTTCCCCCTTTCCAGGTGGATCTAGTGCATCTATGTATGTTTTTTTTTTTAGGGTTCACCTTGTTACTTAGCTTTCCTAGGATCATGAACTATAGACTCAGTATACTTTGTTTATAGGTAGAATCTACTTATGTGTGAATACATACCATGTTTATTTTTTGAGTCTGGGTTACCTCACTCAGGATGCTTTTTTCTAGTTTCATCCATTTGCACGCAAATTTCAACCGTCTTGTGCAGCAAAAAAAAGTAAGATCCAGTGTTTCCAGAAAAGAGTAAAGGTCCATCAGATTGTGGCCACTTCTCCCACTGCACAAAAGCTAACAAGTACACAAGGACTTCTTTACACACCAAACTTCCCATATAAAGAGAAGCTGGTTATTACAATTGGAAAGAAGTCTCCAATTCTTTGCAAACTAGAGTGTCAATTCGTGAGATTTATGCCTAACAGGTACAATCTTGATAATAGCTCCGGGATTCAGTTTTCTACCTCTTTCTTTCACATTCCCAAGCCTTACCTATTTTGCTCTTCCCACATCCTAAATACACATGACACTAAAATCCTAGTTCTCTCTGGTTCTATTTTGTTTGCTAGATGCTGTTGCCCTAGACTTTCTTTGCATGACTACATCAAATAAAATAGGGAAGAATTGCTTTTCTAGATTGCTAGCTGATTGTTCTTGACATAGTGTGCCTTTTGCCTATGGCCTGGATGAAAGAAAATTTAGGGAAGTAAATAGCTTCTTTTGTAAGCTGCTGTAGTGAAGGAAGATTCTGCCAGCAAGTGTTGTTGTAAGGAATAAAGGTACTGAGCACATAGCCATGAGAAGCTGCTGCAGTAAATCATGATGATGTTACAATATTTAATTTTAATTTTTGAATGCATTAATATGATCATTTCTCATCAGTAATGAGGCCTTGATATTGTGTTGGAAATTAGAAAGGGATACACCATTTATAATATGCAGTTAACATGATGGTACCTGGTTATAATAAAAAAAAGAGTTTTAGTCTGCAAATGAGAAGTTATTGCCTCTAATTCTAGGACCATGGACAATTCACGGTTACCATTGTCATCAGCAAGATCATTATCATTACTGTGAATCATTCTCATCAAATAGCATTCACTTACTTCCTTGCTCACAAAAGATGCTGTATTATCATTCTCTGTTTATCTCAAACATGTGGGAAATAATGTTTTTTAGAGAAATTGGGATGTTGCGAGGATAAATGAGTTCTTGCAGGTGTATTTCATTGTATGCCAAAGAGGAGCTCCCAAAGAGTCAAGTGCGCATTGAATTTTTGTAAATTGAATCAATTTTAAATGTGCTGAGGGAACTTGATATTTAAGAGAATGGTGTAGCAAATCTTCATTTCGAGGATGTGGCTTAAAAAAGACTCTAGTCTCTGGTAAGAGTTTGCTAAACTTATATTTTTTCTTCCACTTTCTGTAGTTCTTAAATAGGTTATGTGATTTGTCCATTTTCAGGGACACATCCTTACAAATCCAAGAGGATTTTTATTAATGTGAATATCATCATCTAGTTATTGTTGTTGATTTCCTTAGGATTTTCACTCTTCTTATTATATATATAAGTTCAGGTAATTTTATATTAGTCATATTGAGAGATTCAAATAATAAATCTTCAAAAAACACAAAAAAGCTTAGAAATAATACACCTAATAGTTACCAAAAATACACTTTAACAAATTTTATTTGCCAACACACACACACACACACACACACCACCACCACCACCACCATCACCATCACACCAGAGCTTTAGGGTTATGGGACAAGGGGAGAAATGCACTGATGCTCTGAACAAGTAGAAGTAGATGGTTATTTTCCTGTTGATCAGCATCCTCAAGTTCTCAGTGATGAGTCCTCTGGGAGGACAAGTCTGCATCACTTGCTTCTGCAGACTTGGGGATACCTGGCTGACACTCGCTGGTACCTCCTGCTTCTGTCTCATTGCCAGGTAGCAGATACTAGATAGCAACAGTCACTTTCTCATAGTGCTGGGCAGGTTGGGTGACTTAGGACCCAAAAGCTCTGAGAAGCTGTCTAGTCTATCCTGAGGCAGCAGTTGGCTATTGACACTGGTTTCCATGGAGACCCATGTGTGGATACCTGACATGGAAGCATATCTTTTAGAAATTCATCTCTTTATTCTCAAATGTTCATCTTATACATAAACCAGCTGCAGCACTGCTGGTATGCCAACTTCTCCAATGTCAGTCAGTGAAGGTACAGCACAGAGGTAGCTCCACATGGGCGCAGATGGTCCACTTGAAAGGATTTCCCATGAGAGCCTGACAATCCTAGAGCAGTGGTTCTCAACTTTACTAGCACTGTGACCCTTTAATACATACAGTTCCTTGTTCCTCATCTTGTGGTGACCCCCCAACCACAAAATTATTTCATTGAAACTTCATAACTGTAATCTTGCTGCTGTTGTGCACTGCACTGTAATGTAAATATCTGATATGCATGTATGTAAATATATGA
The DNA here is from genome assembly GCF_014885135.2 of Alexandromys fortis. Classification (NCBI taxonomy): domain Eukaryota; kingdom Metazoa; phylum Chordata; class Mammalia; order Rodentia; family Cricetidae; genus Alexandromys; species Alexandromys fortis. The sequence goes on along the minus strand of NW_026067954.1, from coordinate 730,597 downwards.
TGTGATATCATAGGTAGTATAAATATATGAAATACATATCTGATATGTAACCCCTAAGGGGGCCATGACTCAAAGGTTGAGAACCACTACTCTAGAGGTTACTGGTGTTTTATTCTAATAACCCTAAAACAAAACACAGCAGACAGCTTCATTTAGAGCAGAACCCTCGTTGTCAGCACAACAAACATTTTAAGCCAAATAATTCAGCCTTATAGGAGGGTTGCAAAGTGTCTTGCAAGACATCTCTAGCATCTCTTGCCACTGGATGCCAACAGCTTGAAAATGTAATCAGGGGCGGAGAAAATGGCTCAGCTGAGTCCAAGGCAAACATCAGCACCTAAGTTCAGATCACCAGCACCCATGTAAAACAAAAAAGCCAGCATAGGTCCAGCATGCCTAATCCCTAAAAGGGATACCTAAAATTCCTTGGCCAGTTAGTCTTCCCTGAAATGAGTGTTTGCCTTGCTTGAGAAGAGACCCTACCTTAAAACCCAAGGTGGAACAGTATTGGACAGCAACCTCTTGTTTCTACATATATATACACATATCATATGAAGACTGTGAACACCACATATATAGAAACATGTTTTAATTTGAAACACGGTGTATTAGCACAGAAGGGACATAAAAGCTGCAACACTCATGCAAGCTAGGAGCTCCCAAGACAAGCTGATAACACACGATGGTTGTGCAGCGTCATTACTGGGAAGCTAACCTCTCTCGTGCTGAGTGTGCACATCAATATTCCTTGTTTGGAGAAAAAAGGGTCAGTCCATTTTAGTGTTTAAACCACATACTTATTTAATGGCTCTTCAGACTAATGTAGAATTTCCACAAATGAGTTTGAATTTTAAGCTCTTAAAATTTAAAATAGACGAAGAAATGCTCATCTGAATCTCTCTCTTGAGACTATGTGGATATGTATCCGACTTCTTTTCCTCCTTAATCCAGTAAAACGCCATTGTATTTTTGCCAAAACTGTGTGTACTTGGATATTACTAGCCCCGCCTCTGAGACTTCTTTGAGGTAGAGGCTAGCTCACGCTCCATCTGTACCCTTTTCTCTCCTTTCATCCTCTTTCCACTCATTGTTCTAGTTTCCTTTCTATTGCCCTGATAAAAAAAAAATACTCTGACCAAAAGTAACCTATGAGAGGAAAGGCTTTTTTTGGTCCGAAATTCCAAATCATATTCCATCACTGAGGAAAATCAAGACAGGAACTTGAGGTTGGACCTGTTTGCTATTCCAAATAGCTTTATATCTGATGAAAGAACTCACTTTTCAGCCAAAGAAGCATAATAAATGAAATGGATAAAACCACTTGTTACTAGGCTTGCAAGCAAGCTTATACTTAGCTACCTTTCTTATAGGACTCATGAGTACCTGCTTAGAGATGGTGTCACCCATAATGAACTTTGCCCTTCTACATCAGCTGCCAATCAAGGCAAATCACCATAGACATGCTCACAAGCTGATCTGATCTATGCAATTCCCCAGTCAAGGCTTTCCTCTCAAATTGGCAGTTAAGGCTAACTCTAACGAGGATATCTATCATATGCAGGAACCTCCTAGTGAAAATGCATTTTATATTCTTAACAGGAAAAAAAGAGAGTGGAGACGCAAATATGTTTAACATAATAGCAAAATATTTCATATAACAAAACATTTAATATATTTAATATAACAACAAAAATAGCTAGATTATATTTCCTAAGATAGTCTTTTGCTTATAGATTTCTAGGTCTATTACTACCCTCAATTTTTATGCAGTACACTTTTATTTAAGAGATCTCTGTATCTATGTTCATAAATTTAGCTCTTACAATCATATCTAAAGGCTGCCAGTTCTAGAGACACTAAGTTAAATTTCCAAACAACCCAGCTAGTAACAAAACAGGTCATTCCTTCTGACTAGATACTGAACAAGATATGCTTTCCACATTATTAAATTCTCTTAGGGCTAGAGACACGGCTCAGCAGTTAAGTGTACTTGGTGCTCTTGTTGAGGACCCAGGTTCAGTTCCAAGCACCCGTGTCCGGTGGATGGTAACTATTTATACCTCTAGCTCCAGGGAATCCTACATCCTCTACTGTTACTGCCACATGTGTGAGCTCTCTCTCTCTCTCTCTCTCTCTCTCTCTCTCTCTCTCTCTCTCTCTCTCTCCCCCCACACACACACACACACACAAATAAATCTTTTAAAATATTTTTATTTCCACCTTACTGCGTTTGTTTAGACTATTTTTGTTCAGACTATCTTTTTACAGTTTCTGGACATTGCCTGTAGAGCTTGTTACCACTGTTTTTTTTTTTTTTTAAGATTTATTTATTTATTATGTATACCACATTCAGTTTCAGGAAGAGCCCTAGAAATGTTGGGTAAATTTATTAACTGAATCACTTCCAGTCAGTCTGGAGACTATCCCATCCTAGGTCTCCTTGGGCATGTATTCTTAAAAGCCATATTTGATTACAGCATCAGAGAAATTCTGAGCTGAAATGAGTTCTAGCTTACTTAAAACAGGGGGATTTCCAGACAGTGGCAAAAGATCCTGTCCTAGAATACTGTCAGAAAATTTGTTGGGGAACTTGATAAAGACATGGATTTCGAAGAATGCTCTTGGGAGCAGCTGTGGGATAAAGCCAATGAGTTTGCATTTTGGTTGTTTTTCATCAGTTTGCTTGTTTGAGATAGGATCTGAAGCCCAGACAGGTGCTTAACTGTGTCTCTGAGATGACCCTGAACTTCAGAGTCTGCTACTTCTACCTCCCTAGTTTAAGATTAGAGAAGTGTTTAAGATTAAACAATGGGATTACGGGTATTTGGGCCTTGTTCAGGTTTTATGAATGCTATGCTACAGGTACATCCCCAGGTTATCTGCATTTTAAAACAAATATCTCTGACTTATCTAATTCTGGAACCACTAGTGTGGTTTAGTCCTCTTATTTCAGAAATGGCCTTGCTGAAAAGAAAAAAAAGAAAGAAAGAAAGAAAGAAAGAAAGAAAGAAAGAAAGAAAGAAAGAAAACCTAGTCAGAATCCCAGATCTCGAAACTCCCTGGCCTGCTGTCTTTCCTCCACCTCAGTTCACATTTCCTTCAAGGAAATTGTTTCCCATTCCAGGATGGTCTGTAATAAATATCTTGTTGGTTTTGCTTGATTGCTGTTCTCTGGGTTTAAGCATTGAAGCTAATTGATAAAACCTGATGACATGGTCTTCCCCCAGATGCTAGGTCCAGTTCTATCCCACAGCTGAAAAACTCTGAGACATCCCAATTCAGGGGCTCTGCATGAAGTTCGCTGAACTGTTGACCCTATTTGTGTTTTAAAGTTTCAACCCATTTAATTTGCTAAAGTCTTGAACACAATTTCACGGTTATCACATCCTAATTGAGGATTTTCCTCTATCTCCCCTCATGTTGCTAGAGTTTTAATTTTATGCATATTGATTAAATGCTCAGAGCTCATGGCTATAAGATACAATTAGAAAATTATTCAAGAAAGCACAGGACTATGTGCTAGATATGTGTTTGCTTCTAAAGATTCTCATCACCTATTAGTTTCTTGGTTTTCCCATTTGGAAGCTTCATAGCGGCTAGAAGGAACCTGGCAACCTGTTTCAGCCTTGAGTCCTACTTTCCGATTCACATTCTTTCTATGATCCAGTGAAACACCAAGCTGTATTTTTGAATGAGGATGGAACTCTGGGAAGCACACCTAAATTCCCTGTAACGGGTGCATCCTGAACACCAGAGAGCTGCTGACAATGCTGAACCTGGCAGGACCTCACCCTCGAGGATCGCTGTCTGAAGAAGGGCCAACAACACTTCATTATGATGGCTCTTCAGAACGGATCGGCACTGAAGAAATTCCTGCACTTAGGCAACCGTCATGCATGTGACCTCTAATATGAATGATGCCCCTTTGTATTATTTCCCCGCCTGTCAGGGAGAGGCCATATTGTCCTGAATAACACGAGTGCTTTCAACAGCATGAATTCTGTTTTTCCATCAGTGTTCTCACAAGCTTGCTTCAGAGGGAAGAATTAAAACAACCACCACAACAACCAGCAAACAAAATCCCCAGCACAGATGCTCTTTTAGAAAAATGACGAGGCCTTTTTCATGACACATGCAGGTGTTCCTTTAATCTGTACTGTTGCTTGTGTTTGTCATCTGCCCAAACCTTCTTCCCCTTCACTCCATGAGTGACAAACCCTTGACCCTTCCCTTATTACTTAGGGTCTGCCTGTGTACTTCTTTCAGGGCCAACTTCTCAGGCTTTGAGAGTAGATGTATCTGCCTCTGCTGGGCTTTGTATACCACACCACACAGTGCTGATCGCACTGAATTGCATTTGTCTCTTGGTACATATGCTTTTCCCTCTGGACCTCTACAAGGTCTGGACCATGTTTCAGTTGTTGTGACAGAGTTAGAACTATGCAATTGATCTCTGTTTTCAGTTTCGGACACAAAACATCCCCAGGAATACTTTCAACTTTTTAAGTCATGGGACTGATGCCGGCAAGTTTTGTTAATTTTGTTATAATATTTCATGCTGTCACAAATAGCTTCTGTGAGCCTTGGAAACTCCAGAATGGCAAGACTGACTCCCATATGCTAATGAGATGAGCAATGGCTCAGATTCTATAGAGCTTCAGTAACGGAGCTGGTTGTCAAAGGAGATTACTCATGCAATTAGAACAGAACTTTCGTACTCACTCCACTCAAACACACACGCACACACGCACACACACACACACACACACACACACACACACACACACACATGCCGACTGGGAGATATGTGCTATAGACTGAGTCCAACCTTCAGTAATCAATGGTTTACATCTCATAATGACATAACTGAACTTCTGTAAAACCTTAAACAAAAAGACACCTGGATGTCTCCTTGATCATCAAATTTATCCATGTGCTAAGAACGTGGTCCATGTCCTCCTCACAGCAACATTGTCAGGCCCCAGAAATCCTGCTGAAGAGAATGAGGACGGATTGTGAGAGACAGAGGGACAGGAATCACAGGAAAATCCCCAGAATCAGCTCATAGGGGCTCACAGAGACTGAGCCTGTAACCAGGGAGTCTGCATGGGACTGATCTAGGCCCTCTGCATATTGTGACAGTTATGTAACTTTGTCTTATTGTGAGATCCTTTTACAGTGGGAGCAGAGGCTGTCTCTGACTATTTTGCTGGCTTTTGGGCCCTATTCCTCATACTGAGTTGTCTTTCCCAGCATTAATACAAGGGGAGGTGCTTCGTCTTACTGCAAATTGATAAGCCATGTTTTGTTGATATTCATGGGAGGCCTGCCCATTTCTGAATGTAAAAGGAGGAGTAGATGGGGGAGGTTTGGGAGGTAGAGTGGGAGGAGAAAGAGGAAGGGAAACTGTAGTCAGGGTGCAAAATAAATAAATAAATTAATTAATTTAAAAAATAAAATTTATATATGACTCCAAATGACTAGACCATGTCCTACAGTAAAGCATAACTTCTTAACGACACTTAAAGTTATAATCTATATATTCAGTAGCCAAACAAATGTTATGGGCATTTTCTTATCATTAAAAGAAAAAGATCATTTTTTATTAAGATACTCTATATTTCGAGTAAGCATAGGTTTTAGTCTGTTGATACAGTGAAAGCTTCGAAGACTGTTATAGGAAAAGGTAGCATAGCAATGTTCACCATCCTGTGAGAGCTGGATTTGGACTTGCTCTGACTGTCTCAAGCTGGGACTATATGTACAAAGTTTCTATTTACAGACTATTTTCATAACGTCCATACAAAACATCATATTCTGTGAAACTTTTTCCATATCCATTCTTAAATCTTTCATTCTTAAATCATTGGCATTTGATCCTTTTCAAACGCCTGCTCTGTTTTCCGTGATGTGTAACTTCCCTATCCTGCACTTGAACTTAGTTTCTTTCCAGTTGCCATTCTTGGTACCTGGACAGCCTGGGGGAGAGGTCGTTACACCAGGAGTAGTGTTTCTAACGTCTTCTTTCCTGTTGCATCAGTTGTCCACTAAAGCAAGATGGACATTTTACAGGGTGCTGGAAACTTAGCCCAGGGCTTCATTCATGTTAGGTAAGCATTCTATTAACTTAGCCACAGCCCTAACTCTGTGGTATTGTTTAAAGGCCTAATCTTTTAGCCCATTTTCAGGTGCATTGTTTACATAATCCTCCCTCTGTTGTTAATATTTTAACAAATACATAAAAAATATTTTCAGCAGAAAGTCTATTATTTACACAATTTCTTGCTGGCATAAAGATGTTCTTCCAAATATAAAAAAGTAATTTAAGCCAGATTATTGCATTGGTCTTTTTAACTTTAAGTTATGTAAAGTAATTGTTGAAAAAAATCACATTTTTATCTGGGTGTGGTGGCTCAGGCCTTTTAGTATCAGTATTCTGGAAATTGGGGCAGATCTATTCTCTGTTAATTTGAGGTTAGTCTATCCTACATAGTGAGTTTCAGGCCAGTCAGAGCTGTATAGAGAGACTGTGTCTCCAAAGCAAATCAACTAACAACAACAACCCTAACAAATAAATCACATTTTTTTTTTTTGTGAAATGAGCACACAGAAACACAAATATGCACTCGTCATGTTTGCAGATATGATCAATATGTTCATCGCCGGAGGCAATACTGTGTGCAGAGGTTAAAGTATCTGTGTTCTCATAGATTAGCTTTTCTTAAACCAGTGGATCAGTGTCTTGCTTCACACTTGGGTACTAGATCTTAATGGTCTTACTCGTCTGAGGATGGTGATCATAAGAGCACCAGCTCCCTTTCATGATGCCTTGGGACTAAAATTTCTCTCTTGTTCCCTTATCTATTCCTTGGCCTTTCTAATAAAGACCCAAGGCTTTCTTTCCAATGCTTTTTGGTTTGTTTCTCTTGCTTCCTTTGCCATCATACAAAATTAGCTTACCTCCATTTCTTTTCTCTTGAGTGATTGTTGTGCTATGGGTGTGCAAGAAGTTATATTCTGTAAGGAAAAAGAAAAAAAAAAGCAAACGAGTCTCTCGTGGATCAAGGCCAGCCCTTGTGCCTTCTGCAGTGCTTTACAAGGTGAAACCAGAAACAAGAAATTATTCAATTAAGACTCTGTAGTTCACTGCTGTAGCAACAAATAGGCTATTTTGGAAGCAGTTCACCAGCCTCTGAAGGAGTATTCCCTCAGTACCAGTGAACAGAGTTGTGCCAAAGTACCAATTTTCAAGAGTATTCAACTGCAGAAATGACACTTCAATATGCGCAAAAGAACCTACTCTCGTTGTTTGCTGAGCTAGAAAGAAAGCTCCTTTCTCATTTTGGAAATCAATAAAGCTTTTTCCTCTCTTCCGTGAGTTCTTATAGAAAAAGCTACCCATGCTTCTGAAGATAACTTGTAGGAGACAATTATTGAGATGGAACTAGCTCTGTTCTCCCTGTGGGAGGTCATCGTCAGTCTGTGGGCGATGAAGAGCAGGCACTCAAGGTGCTAGGCTCAAGGATCTGGGCTCTTATAAAGACTTCACAATGGAGCTTGTTGAGGAAGTTTGTTCTAAAGCCCAGGGTAAGATCCCTTGTGATTCCTCATACCAGGTAATCACCAGATTACAGACAGGACAACAGTTTGAGTTATGGGGATGGCGTTTGAATAGTAGTTCATAAGTCAACAAAGGACCACAACCTGTATCCAAGGAAGGGATTGCTAAACACACAAGGAAATCACAGTCTGTGAGCAGCTGGCTCTAAGTGGAGCCCTACGTTGATGTGACTGAGAACATAACAAACAGCAGCCCTTGAAAGCGACATCACCATTCATTCAGCAGGAAGGGCCTCCTTGAGATGGACGTAAACACTGCCTCTTATTTTATGTGTTCTTTTGTCTTGTGTATTAATTGGACTTTGTATTGCTGCAGCAAAGAACCATGCAAGTTGGGGATAAAAAGGTTTCTTTGACTTTACACTTCCATATAACTGTTCATTATTAAAGGAAGACAGGACAGGAACTCAACTGGGCAGGATCCTGGAGGCAGGAGCTGAGGCAGAGGCCATAGAGGGGTTTCTTCTTACTTGCTTCTCCTGATATGCTCAGCCTGCTTTCTTATAGAACCCCCCACCTATGGGTTTATGGATGGAACCACTCTCCGTGGACTGGGCCCTCCACCATTGATCACTAATTGAGAAAATGCCTTAGAATTGTTCTCATAAAGATATTTTTTTCTACGGGGCCTCCTTTCCTCTCTGATGACTCTAGCTTGTGTCAAGTTGACACACAAAACCAGCCAGTACACCCAGCTGGTCATCTTATATTCAGGTTTCCCAGATGTACATAGGTAGAAAACAACCCTTCAGTCTTATTGGGAGGACTAGATAAGATCATACCCTAAAAAAACTGGAATATAGCCACATGGACAGGAAGCATGTAAGGGGTAGTAGCATACTGCTCTTCCATTGTACAGTGTCTTGTCATTTCTCAGAGTGGCAAACCTGCATACATTCTCCACTTTCTCTTATCATAAACATGGCCATAAGAAGTCACTTTCATTCAGTTTCACTATTCAGGTTTACTTCCTCACAGAATGGGTTATTAACCACATAATTATAGACAAGGCTGGCCTTGAACTCACAAAGATCCACCTACCTCTGCCTCCTGAGTGCTTCAATTAAAGGCAAAGGCATGCACCACCACCGCCTGGCTATATACTATATTTTTTAATTTATTCTTTAATTAATTAAATTTTTGAAAAGAAAACAAATAATCTTTTTTTTCATTGTACTTACCAATCCCAGTTCCCACTCCCTCATCTCCTACCTTTTCCTTTCCATACTTCCCCACGCCACCCCCCACCCACTCCTCAGAGAGGGTAAAGAACATTGCTTTGAGGAAGGTCCAAGGCCCACCCTACTATATCTAGGTTAAGCAAGATACCCATCCAAAGAATGGAAAGACACACTTGAACACACACACACAAACACAAACACATACACACAAACAAACACACAAATCCATACCACCACCATCACCAACAACAAAATAATAGGAATTAAAAGTCAATGGTCATTAATATGTCTCAATATTAAAGGATTTAATTCACCAATAAAAAGACACCCTAACAGAATGGTTGGGAAAAAAGGGTCCATCCTTCTGTTGCATACAAGAAACACATCTTAGCATCAAAGACAGTCTTCCTACTAACAACCGAGCTATAATATTTAGATATGGCCTAGCAACAGCAGGGCCTTCCTTCTGCCGTATCACCTTATTAAAAGTTTAATGTCTGTAGAGTTCTCCCATCCCCAGGTTAGTTATAAAACGGAAGTTGAATAAAAGTTTTAACTTTCATTGTGAGAAAACCCATGTAATGAAGATTGTTTTTAATTAATAGTTAGATTATGAAAGGTTGAATGTCATCATTTCTTGGAATTAGTTCACCCTTGTAACTAAGACCTCCAGAGGACAGGCTGGTGTTAAAGAAGGTGGTTTATTAAATTGACCTCAACAATGTCTAGAGCTCAGCTGTTTTCATTCTTGTTCTAATCTTATAGTTTTAACTTTTTCTCACGATTTTTATCATGAAAATTAATATTATACATGAATGCAAATTTGGATTTCTAAAATAAATACAAACTTAATGTCTTATAGTTAGTTCTAGAAGTCAAAAGTCAACAGATGGGTCTTACAGCTATAATTCCAAAGTGTGCACGGGGTTGTTTCTCTTATGGAGACTCAGTTGCAAATCTGATCTTGGGTCCTCTAGTGTCCAGAGGCTGCCTATATCCCGTGGCTGATGGTTGTCTTCCAGCAAAGTATCATTCTGACTTCTCTGTTCATCATCACAGAAACTTCTGGAACTGGAACTTTGCCAACCTCTTTCATTTTAAAATGGCCTTTGTTACAGTGGATCTACCCAACTATCCCAGGCAATCCCTCCATTTTAAATTTTCTTTAATAATTTACGTAACTCCCTGTTGTCACAGATAGATGACATACTCATAGCTTCAGAACTAGGATGTAGAGACCTTTAGAGGGACAATGGCTCACATCAATCTCGCTGTAAGGTTTGCTCACCTTTTTCCAGTAGCCTCACATTTTATTCCACACCAGTGTCGAATAGTAACAAACCTTCACACACCATCAGCATGAGTGTGGAAAATCTCTTCAACGCACCCCGGCGTGATGCAGCAATATGTGAATCCATATTAGTGGAAAAGTCATCTTTCTTGGGGTTATGAAAAATTAGAAGATGAATTATATGATTTCAAAGTAAAGTGGCACAGAAGGCATAGTAAGGCAGCTATAGATACATTGTTCAAAGCAAGAAAGTAGAAGGAAAAAATGAATGTTTGGTCCCAAGCAATTTTGAAAGCCAGCCAAGCAAATAATGGTTTTTAAGTCTACGTACAATTTTATGTGGCTTATGGCTTCCTTACATTTGGCTCATGGATTTTCTGTGTAAGTTCACATCTTTGTGAACTTTTTTTTTTTTTTGAGCATCCTTTTTTTCTTACATCCATTGAGTTGTAAGGTCAATAGATTTTTGCAGTTCTTACCTGCCTGTATGATATCCCCTGCTATCCTGCCATTTCTCTGTTCCTTTTAGTTCAGTTTGGCAGTGTTTTTCACGTATGGCAGTCTCAAGGCCCATGTTGACCTCCCATGTACATATTATTAACCCAGAGTCTTCCTGGTGGAACCTTCTTGGACTATTTTTTCTTCACTTTTTGCTTCAGCTCAGGCAGAGCAATGGCTCCACAAGTCACATGCCTAATCTTAAAGATGCCTGTGCTTGACTGAGTATTCTGATCCTTCGACCTTTATAAGGTATGAATAATATGATCACACAGTCATATTCATTACTCCTACTCTAAATATCCTAATTCCAATATGCATAATAGAATAAACTGATATTGTCCTCATTGCCAAGCACTGTGGTTTTTATGCATGATATCTGTTCCCTTGGTGTCTTCCATCCCTCTCATATTTTACTATAAGAAGAAATTTGGCCACATCTTCAAGAGTTAGGTAATCTCCTCAGTGAATATCCAAGTTCATCACAAGTTCTGCTTCTCACATAGCTGGAAAGTATAATACTGAATCTTATGTCACAGCAAAGAGAATCTCTGTTCCTCATTTTCATGTTAACCCTCACAGTCAATACCATGTTTACCTATAGTTGACTTAGGTCAGAGCAGGGTTTTCTTATAACGCTCTTTAAAGTGCCTCTAGTCTCCACCAGTTGCCCAATGTCACAGTCATTTTGATAATTTTAAGCATTTTTTGTAGTATCTCTCCACTTCCTAATATGAAAGCCTGTGCTGTCTTTCTGCTACTTCTTTGTAAAGTTACCACTATGTTACAGCCAAAGTTAACACAAATTTGCTATCTTATAATTTGGAAGGTCAAATACCCAAAAGTGGTATTCCATTGCTGTGATCCACGGATCTTCGGGACTATGTGTTTTGTGAAGGAGTATAATAAGCTTATCTTTTTCAGCTCTTGAGTCTGACACATTCCTTGGCTCTTAATTCCTCCCAGGAACACTACCACTTTTTGCCTGAACTTCTGCTTTTGTGATGACATCTCTTTCCCTGAATCTCCCTGTTCTTTTTTTTTTTTTTGTTTTGTTTTGTTTTTTCTAAGACATCATGTCATTACAATGGGTCCCTCTGGAAAATCAAGCGTAATCTCCTTATGCTCTGGCCTTGGTTTTTCATCACATCTGTAGGTGCCTTTGTTAACAGATAAGTCAACATTAAGGACCGGAGGAAGAGGACATAGGAATTTGGAGTAGAGGACTGTGGTCAGGAGATTTGGTGTTGGGAAACCTAATACGAGCTCCAAGACTTCTAAGTTAGCCCTTACTCTGAATATCATACTCCTCCACAAATGAAGTCTTACCTGGATTCTCCTAATGTGCCTCCATGAGAATTCGAATGCTATTTTTTTCCTATTGGGGGAGATGAGGGCCTCTTCACTTTAACTTGCTCTTGGGCTTAGATCTAAATTCCTCGTCACAATCAGAAGAGCAGAACATTTTGTGTGACTAATGTGACTCACGATCCATTTCCACATTTCATGGTCAGAAATATGCAAGGATCATGCCCTCAAACATCAGGAAGTGTGACCAAACACAGAAGTATTCCGAACTAACAAAGCAACCAAGTGAACAGAAACCAAATAAAGCTAGAAATTCTGTATAAAGGAAATTTCATTTGAAATTACTCATATAGTCCTAAATTATCATGCCATTAAAATACATGAAGGATTATATATTATACATATTTGTGAGTGTATTAATATTTATCTATGTGGTGTGTGTATGCATGACTATAACATGTACCAAGTACACATATTAAGTTGTATTTATATACACATGTAAATATATTTTATGGTTTATTTATCTAGAAACATTCTCTCTATCTTAATAAAAAGAAATGAGTGGATTGTCCTATATAAGAAACTAAAAGTAACTGTTTTAGACTCAATTGAATCCATTGCTGAAATTCTTAGGTGTTTATCCTTATTCATTTTTTTTTCAAGGAATTCTATGTTTTGATGTTTAAAGCTAGCTTGCCTTAGCTATTATTTATTTCATTTTTCTTGTAATAATGTAATCTTATCTAAATAATTTTGTGAAAGATATAATATAAATTGGAGAAAAGACAATATTGTATTTAAGCATCCTCAACAGGGATCAGTGAATGGATAAAAAGATAAAGATTTTAAATTGGAACCATTAGGTATAAAATAAAGATAAGTAGAGAAAAAAATAAAATAAAATAAATCCCTTAGGTCAGTAAGATGACTCAGTATGTAAAGGCACTTTAGACTGCTGTGTGAGTTTGATTCCCAGGACCCACAGGCTGGAAGGAGAAGAACGGCTTTCAAAGGTTGTCTTCTGACCTCTGCACGTGTGCTGTCAGATAGGTTAATGCCCCCAATAAAATATTTAATGTAATATAAAGTTTTAAAAAGTGAAAAAAACTCCTCACTACATGATTGCAAATTAGACAATAGCAATAACTTTGTCATATTTATAGTTCCACATTTTACGTAGATAATATATAGACTGGGTGTATAATACAATTGGCTTCCTTAAACAAATGAATACATTGTGGTTTATCACATTTTCAAGTTCACATGATTAGATTTGCAGCAAATTGAAATTCATATTGCAATAGTACCATCTGAGTAGATTCGACTGTTTTTGCAAGTAAATTTCTGAACTGTCACATCAAAAGAGTTCAAAACCAGACCACAATAATGTGAGAACGGGAAAAAAAAATGGGGGGAGAGTGATTAACTCTCTGAAGTAAGGTAAGATAAGCAATTCAGTTCCTCAACTGGAACACTGAAAATAATCGCATGCTTTAAACTGGGCGTATCTTTTTGGTCTAATCTCAGAAAAATCAAGATTTCACATGGATCCTCCACACTCTCTTACAAACATTTAACATGGTATATTTGGATGGAAGAAACAACGTACTAGCTAAAGTGTCTTTGAAGTCAAAGTCTAGACTCCGTGTAGTTTCTCGCCATGCTTTTAAACCTCCCAGCAGTTTCTTAATACCAGATGTCTTAAAGACTATGTGAAGACATTGATGATACTAAACTACTTCCCATGAGTCCCATTTCTTTCCTCTTCTCATCTTATATTTTGATTTTCTTTCTGCTAATGAGAAGGCCGAGTGGGAAGTGTGTCTGACACCTTAGTAGGGAAGGAGAATGCGGTGTCTCAAGTATAAGCCACGGATCCTTTGGAGTTGACAATATTAAAGCTGTTTTCCACAGAGCATCTTAACACTAAGCTGAAGCAGAGACTGTTGGAGAAAGGAGTACCAAAGAGTGTTAGTTATCATCCATCAGCTGTGGGACACAGCAGTATAAAGGAGGAAGGGAAGCAACGATACGTTGTTGTAGAACCTCCTTATTCAAGTCAACCGGCTGATGGCCTGGACTCATTTGGGCATGGTATTCAGATGATTAGATTTAACGTATTGGGCTAAGTAGGATGCCTTGACAGTGACAGTTCTCAACCCATGGGACATGACCCCCACAGACTCACATATCCAATATCCCACATATCAGATATTTACATTATGATTAGTAGCAGTAGCAAAATGACAATTAAGAAGTAGCAACAAAATAGTTGTATGCTTGGGGGTCACCATGACATCAGGTACCATATTAAAGGGTCAGAGATCTGGGAAGGGGAGAATCTCTGCTTGCTGAGACCCCAACTACACAGGTTACTTTGGGTTCCTATCTGGCACTAGGTGATAACAATTGTCTTTACTGGTCTTGGGAGTAGCCAACTTCATGTCTCTCAAGGAGTGATCATAGTTCTGCCATCTTTGCTCTCTGATACAAAGGTCATGTCCACAATTTCAGCCATCATTTTGTACATCTACCTGGAAGGTAAAGATTCCTGTCTGAGTAAAAAAGCATGTGTCCCTAATGCCTGATTATTCTTCACAACAAATTCTGAATGTCACAAATTTCTTGAAGTTTTCTATCGTCGTCGATCTTTCAGAAGGATCCATGGCCCAATTAAAACCATGCTCTTGATTTCAACCCTACATTTCTATTTTCGCTGCTGGAAGTTCTGATTTTGAAAAGTTGGACATCAACAAAGCACCTAAGCGTCTTTAGAAATTTGGATGCAGTCCTTAGAGGTGCTGCTTATGTTAATATTTTCTGAGTTGAAAGGGATGAGCATGGCTAAGAACCTGAAGGATCCTTGATCAGCTTTAGTGTTTTCCGGGTGGGGACCTTATTCTGTATTATTCACAGTTCTTTTTTTTTTTTTTCACTGTTCTCTTACAGACAATCCACCATATCCTTCACAGCCTTGTGAATCTGAGTGACAAGAAAGAGTGAAGGAGAGATGGAAGGAATCAACAAAATGGTGCCATGAAGAATAAGAGACAAGTGCAGCTGAACATTTTCCCGGTGGCTTCTACTCGTCAAGTCAATCCATTTGTTTGTTAGTTCATTGTTTTAACAAAATTGCAGAGCTGTTTTACGAGTCCCACCAGCATTTGCAAGGCCAGCAGAGATGAAAGGCACCGCAATGTTTCCTGTGGAGGCTGCCTGATGTCTCGCGGAGAAGGTAAGATGTGTTGAATAACTAGGCTTGAAACAATTTTCTGAACTTTCACTCGGTACATGAATTTCCTGTAAACACCCCCCCCCGTGTGTGTGTGTGTGTGTGTGTGTGTGTGTGTGTGTGTGTGTGTGTTCAATACACTCTTCCATCATGTCCTGTCCGGAGACTGGAGGAGTACATTTTCTTTTTCCCTGATGAGAACATTCTATGGATCGGCATAGTTCTCATAATAATTTAAAATTGTCCCTTTACTCTTTTCTTCCAACTGATGAAAACCTTTTTGAACCTTGAGAATGAAGTTTGAGTCAGGCTAAATCCCAGGTTCATGTTTCTTGGGAGACATCAAGGCACCCTGAATATGGTGAGTGCTTTAAATACCTAAGCAACTGACTCTACTCTGGAGAAGAGTGACCATGGATGAAATAAAACGCGCACTGAAAAGACGCCAGTGCCAGTTACCCTCAGGAAGCAGTCTGACACTTGCTTAGGGTGTGGGGCGTTTCTGGATCTCCCTTGCCTGATTCTAGAAGTGTGTTGCACTAGATATTTTTCCCCTAATGAAAATTTCTCTTTTAAATAAAACAGAAGACAAGAAAGAAAGTAAAAGCCTGGCCACTTGCCCTATCCGAATCACCCGCCCAGGTTTTATAGTCACATAAAATAATTTCCTGAATGCAGAAGATCAAATGTGATTGCTGCAAAGCCTCCAGATGCTCATGATGTTCGCTGGCTCCATTGACAAAAGTGACTTCCCACGCTTTGCCCACAGAGGGCATCCCTGCGCATTGATATGTAGACCGAACGAACGCAGCTGCTGGAAGCCTCCTCCGTCCGCTCTTTTTTCCCCCCTAAGCTTCTCTAGGCCCCCGCCCCCCATCGCGTGGATTCTTTGCCTGATCCAGTTCGTTTCCCTCCGGTCTCCACATTTTCCCTTCCAACCCTCCACTTCTCTGGATCAATGGATAGTAAGGTTCCAACTCTCAGCTCACACACCGCTGGCGGACACCCCAGTAACAAGTGAGAGCAGAGCGCTCCGCCCGGCACTCCCCCGCCTCTGTCCCCTATCCGTTTCCCCAGCTCTCAGAAGCCAAAGGAACAGCATCACCAGCGTGAATTTTTTCTCTCCAACTTTATCCAACCGACTACAAGGAAGAAGCTTCAGCGTTCTAACGCATGGCCAGCCACGGGATTGCTTTGCGTCTCCTCTCTAGCCCTCCTGGATATTCCGTTCATTGATGCCTCACAAGCTCCACGGAGAGCTGTCTCCCCTTCCCTTGCTCTCTTCGTTTCCTTGAGTTAGTTATCCAAGGTGCTATCGGGATTCGGGAGCTCTTGTACCGAATGGAACTTTTTGCTGCCTCTTCTTGCTGCTGATTGTGTCTCTGGACAAGGAAAAAAGGCTTCCCAGGCAGAAGAGGCGCAGGGGAGGTGGAGAAAGAGGTGGAGGAAGAGGACGAGGAGGAGGAGGAGGAAGCCGAAGGGGCTCGGCGCGGGTGTGTGCATGTGTGCATGTGTGTGTGAGTGCATGCGTGTGAGTGCCACCGCTGCCCAGGACCCCCGGCCCCGAAGGTGTTGGCTGAAATATGGAGAATAGTCTTGGATGTGTTTGGGTACCCAAGCTGGCTTTTGTACTCTTCGGAGCTTCCTTGCTCAGCGCGCATCTTCAAGTCACTGGTAAGAGCTCTGTTCCTTTCTTCTCTACACTCCCCCACCCCTTACCCCCTTCTTCTTCTTCCAGTTTCATATGGAGAATAGAATTAGAGTGTAAGAGAAATAAAATATTCGGTGCTCACTCTGCCCACCGTTTCCTCGCAGATGATAAAAGAAAAAAAGACTTTTCCCCCCTGGGGGCGGAGGATACTGGTGGGTTCGAGGGCATCCTTTCGCGTTTTTCTTTCAATCTGGTGCTTTTCTCTTGCATCTTTGCTTTTGCAAATACTTGTGTTGATTTGGAGGACGAGCTTGCCAAAGTGATGGGGACGCTGTTGAAAATAACTGGGTTGTATCCTCAGAGCCTCAAAAACCTAGGAAGAGGGATGTGGATGGGGGAACAAGAGCAAGCAGAGGATGACATCCAGGGAACCTAGAGCAAGTCTGTGCGGGATGTAGGGCTAGGGTTGTTTGTGTGAATATGTGGGACCCTAGGTTTGCATTTCTGTACTTGCTGATTGCTAATCAAAAGAGGGACAGAACGGATGTATGTTTGGAGTACTTTGAATGAGTGCATAGCAGTGCCTAAAGAGGGGCAGAGCTGCAAGGAGAGATGCATATTTGAAATTTTAACGGTAGGCGAACGTTGTTTGCTAGCTAAGTCTCCAAATATCTCCAAGACACCTCCAAACTCCAAATGATTGATGTTCTGGGAAACAGGCCTCCTGGCCCTGGCACTTGGCAAGCGTAGTTTCTAATTAAAAACGACAAAACTGTTGAGGGGACTAGATGGGGCTAAAGAAGGAGAAAGAAGGATCTGAGGGCTGCAGTCTCCGAATGCGGAGCTGCGGTTTCTGTGGCCAAAGGAATAAAAACCAGCGAAGTGCTAAGATTTACCGGTTTTGCGGGACGCCACCACAAGTAGGTGGGCACTGGGTATAGGGAGCCTGTCTGCTGGGGAAAGACAGAACAGCTGCTGTGTGAGCATGCAACTCCCTCTGGAATCGACCTTTCCTCAGATCCGAAGACCGCCCCGGCTGGGGCCAGGAGTTGGACAGGAGCGCCCCAACCTGCGCCTTGGAAATTAACACGGAATAAAATTAAATCACAGCAGCCAAGTCCCCAGCCTCCCTAGAGTCCTAAACTCCGGCTGTCTGGTACTGGCTGCAAAACCAAGGGTTGCGAATGCTTCACGGTGGCAAGGGATTCAGGCCATGAAGCAAGCGCCCAGCCAGCTTCGCCACTAGCCAGCAGGATTAACGTGAGCACACACGCGCTGGGCTTTCATCCTTCTCTAGGCAGCCAGAGCTAGCCAGCGTGTGTGTTTGTGTGTGTGTGTGTGTGTGTGTGTGTGTGTGTGTGTGCTTGCTGTGTGCACTCCTCTGATGCGCACCCTCATCACAGTTGCCCGCCCTACCTCCTCCCTCTGGGCGGTCCCCTCCTCCCTGGCTCCTCTCTCCCAGAGCTTTGTCCTCCGTAATTATTCCCTTTGAAGGTGGGAGGTAGGTGTGAAGAGGCAAGGGGTGAAAAGTGTCTTCAAAAATTCCCTCCTTAAACCGCAAATGCTCACCAGTGGAGTAAGCAGAACCTTCCTTGTGCCCAGAAGATTGACTTGTGCTCTCTCTGGCACTTTGGGAGCATCTGGACAGAAAGAGGGAAGTTTAGAGACATTCCCTGCTAAGCAGAAAGCCCACAGAAGAGAGAGGGAGTAAAGATTGAGGCTGATAATATTGAATTAAGTAAAGTGTGCAAAAATGGACAGTGTTTTCTGTTACACAACATTTTGAAGCCATTCCCAAATGATTACTACCCGGTACCGACTGGTGGTGGATGAGTGGATAGATCAGATATGTCATATTAATCTCCAAATTAAATCTTCCATTCACTTAGGTTTTTTTGCTTGTAGTCAGTTGTTTACTACTGTTTTATTTTAATTCTCGTCTCAAAATTTTCTCTTCATAGACGATTCTATGCAGAAAAAATTTAAAGAATCCTAAACAAAAGTATACACGTGTAAGGAAAATACCAATGGATAATGCTTGCTGATCTTTGTTCTAAACTTCTCTACATTTCGAAATTCATTTTGGGGTCTTTGCGCATGAAGGTGATGTGGTTTGTGCAGGTCCCCGGAAAGTGGGTGGTGCACTTTGAAGATGTTGCTAATTCAGCTTGCTCCAGGCACCTTTGCTCGTTTACCTGAATATTACCCTTTTCCTTAGTAGCAATTTTTGGGAGCATGGCACGGAAGAAGCATAGTTCGCTCTAAGAAAGGACCAGTAGGAGGTGCCCTTAATAAGGCCAAATGTCTAGTTCATCGGCATTGAAATTCCGACTCAGCAGAAGGTTTTTAAAGACTTTGTTGATCGGTAACAAAGGATTATGGAGACCAGCACAATAGGTTTGGTCCTTCCCCTCTTTCTAGGCAAAACGTGGAAGTTGTCGATTTGAATGTGATTATTATGCCACGACAGAAAGGACATCCCTGAACAGTGTCTGTGTGGAGTGAGGGCTTGAAGCTGAGAGCAGAAGAGAGTGTCTTTTTAGTTTGCTCTTGTGGGGTGCCCTCTTCTTTTCTTTTCCTTTTTCCTTTTTGTTTTTTCTTTTTGATGTGAGTCCTGTGCAGAGGCACCAGGTAGAGTCCCAGGATTTCAGGTAAGAAGGGAATTTCAGACATTAAGGAATCCCACAGGAGGTTTACCCATTAATTATTTAATTATTAATATATGTTTGTGTTACGTTTGGTGAGAGTTTATGCACTCTAGACATAACGAAGTGAGGCTTGTTATTGGCTCTATCCAGCCCCCTTTTTACTCTGACAGCCACAGTAGGTCAGGTGCTCCTTCTGCACTTGCTGCTCTATGGAAGGGGGGTGTCAGGACCTGGGGTTGCCTGGGTAAGCAGGCCCTCCTCTGTTCTGCGTGTGCTGCAGTATAAATCACCAGTGACCTGCCACAGTATCCATTTTCCACCCTGCAGCAGCTGCCCTCTGAGTGATGAAGCATGTGAAATGGCCCGCACATGTTATATGTGAATATATTAGGCTCAGTGCATTTGCTTTAATGCTCTTAACAGCAAGGCTACTGTGAGGGCCTGATAGACACTTTTTTTTTTCCAGGAAAAGATTTATAACTTCTTAGTGCGTGTGTGTGTGTGTGTGTGTGTGTGTTTGTGTGTGTGTTCCATTTACTCCCCGCAAGTTAACCTCTCTGCAGACTTCCTTGCTTCATTGGGGAGGATGAACTTTTGTCTTGAATGGAACACAGCCAGACTGTTCCTTTGGAGTCTTGTCTAAGCCAATAGGAATCTGGCATTTGGAGTAGGGGGTTCATTTGAAAAGCTGGGATAGTTCGCTGCTGTTTTTATTGCTTGTTTGTCTCTAGAATGAAGGAATAATGCACCATCGAAGGGAATCCCAGCACAGTTACCTCAAAGACACTTTTTATGAGAACGTTTCTCTCTTCTTGGTTTATGCCTCCCACCGTATATATTCAACATTCTAGGATTTCTCCTACGTATGTGATTGTTCCTGAGATGTTACTAGCAGCACACAGTAATGCCAAGTAATGTAGGATGATCTCTGTCCTCGGCACACAGACTGCTTTAAATCCTGTCATCTTGGCCCTGTTTGTCTTGCTGGCCCTGAATGCAAAGAAGAGCTGAAGTTTGTGAATCGCGTCCTTCCTTGAGAGACTGTCCTAAGATGATTGTTTAGAGCAGATAGTCTTACAATTTTATGAATAATTTTACCATCTTAAACTATGTATATGAGACTTTCTCCTCAGGACTTTTCCCTGTTAGGTTAAATAGTAAAGGATATGGTTGCCATGAATCATTGTCTTTCATTAAAGCATGATGGTACTTGCACAGAAAGCAGCTTTTCCCAGTCCCTGCCTTCTCCAAGTGTGTCCATAAGGGCGCTCATGACTTCATTAGTGACATCGTGTTGGCTTGTGTCCAACTCTCCCCAGTTGCCACAGACCTGGCCTGGATTACCATCAGAAACTCATGCCAAATTAGAAACAGGTTGCTGTGTCTGGGTATTTGTTGCAAACGTATCTTCTCAAATGATACGTTTTCATATACCTACACTGATAGTCTTTTAGATGACCCGTATATGTAAGTTTCAGAAAACCTTAGTGTTGCTTGGGTTAAAAGAATAATGACACAAAACCACTGAGGATTGCTTGATGAATTGCTGATAAAAATCATCATATAATAGAAAATATCATAACCTCTGAAATGGAATGGAGAGTATGGTGAACATTCAATTAATAAAATATAAACATGATGTTTCCTTTTCTGTCTTTTCTATGACAGTTTGACAGAACAGAGAAAGTCTTGGGAATTTCATGATCCTATTGAGTCCTGGCTTGGTATCATTGATTCAGGGTTGGAACACACCAAATTCAATATTTGGACAATACCCCACGAATTTTTAAGCGACCTACTATGGTCTGCTTTCTTCTCTGTTGGCTGTCCCTAGAGAATTCAGCTGCCTTCTCTATATCATAGTATGATATCAAGGCCACCCTCTAGATGCAACCCAGTAAAGCCTTTCTTATTGAGAAACCAAGCCCTTGTTCCGTAGGCATTCTGCTTAGCCATGTTATAATTACACTTTGGAAGACTTGGGATTTTTTTCTTAAAAATAATGTTTAAAATATTTTTGAGTGCTTCTTTCAGTGAAGAATAAACTACTCAGAAAAGAGCTAAGCAATACTGTTAGACTAGGAAGCTCACCTGTTGCCTCCGAGCCAGGACTATCAGCATCCCAGAGTTCACAAGCTTTGAGAAAGGAGTGAGCCCTCTAAAGTAGTGGGTGATGCTAACCGAGGCAAGTGATTTGGCCACCCTGTTATTACTAAGTTGAAATAGAGAACTTCATTCTAAGTCAATACCTACTCTTTTCAAAATTCAGAGCATTTCTCAGTGTCCTTCTAATATCCATGGCATTGCCCTGTCCCAATATATTTAAGATACTTTCCCTCAAACTAAGACCGCATAAAGTGGATATTCAACTTGCTGATGAGAAAGGATAGGTGATCGGATTGTTTTCTCTGTAGACCAATAAAAAATTCATGAAAGAAAATTACATGTTATATATGCCAAATGAGCAACAGCAAAAAAAAATAAGTGCAAATTATTATGCACCTTTATAATCACAGCACTCAGGTAAATTGCAGCACAATTTCATACCGCACATTTCCTTCTCCCGCATGAGTGTTATCTCCCTCGCTGTGTGCTTCTGAGGTTCAGCACTCTACTAGTGTGAAGAAACACAGGTTGGCTGATTGGTGATCAAAATTGCATTAGAGCTCTAAAATTCTCTGACAAATTTAGCCTGAGGTTTAAAAATCCCCTTTAACACAACTCTTAAGTAAAAATATTTTTCCTTGATAGTTCAGAAATGTCCCAACTTTATGCTATGGTATGATTTAGAAATATGTAATAATGTGTATGACTGAACCCACTTCTATTTTTATTATTGAGGATAACTTGCCAATGGTCATATGAGTATATATTGCTTTCTATGAACAAGTTTTTTTTTTTTTTTTTTAACAACCGTAGTGTTCATAGCTTTCATTTCTTGGGGGGAAAGTCTGGCACAGAAACACAGATTTATTGATTATATTTCTCTAGTATATATTCTTGCATAGAGCCATAGAAATCTTGTGGCTATAGTTCTGCAAGATCAGTCCTTTCAAACACTCCAGCAGAACATAGATGGGACAGATGTTGAGGTGTGCCAACTTTAAGCCATGGATGTGTGCCTGGGTGGCAGCTGAGTTGATAGGTTCAGGTTGCTGGGACAACTACCCTCAGGTGAGGGGTGGAGCCAGCTCTCCCAGGTTCATGGTAGTGGGTGGGGCTAACTTTCCCAAGTTTGTGTGGGTCAGCTCTTCTGTGATCCTGCTGCCTCTGTCTCCTTCAGCAAATCCTACCAGCGTGCACCACCACAGCTGGTGCTGTAGCTTCTCTTGGATACCGTTTACACAGAATTCCCTGGGCATTCATTGCAGTTTAGAAATTTTTTCCTTGTTTTCTGTAGTTGGCATTTCCTTAGGCTACCAACAAGCTCCCAAATAAAGACATGGAGACTTATTATGAATTATGAATGCTCAGACTTAGCTTTGACTTGTCCCACTAGCTCTTATAATATAATTCGTTTCTCTTCATCTACATTTTGCCTTGGGCCTTTTTGACTTTCAACTGTATGTCCTACTTTCCTGCTTCCTCTGTGTCTGGCTGGCTGACTACTGGGACTCCCTGTCATCTCCATTTATTTCTTCTCCGAGCCTAAATTCTTCCTGCTACTTACTCTCCCTGCCTGAAAGTCCCACCTATACCTCCTCCTTCTCCATTGGTCATTCAGCTTTTTATTAGACCAATCAGTTGCATTAGGCAGGCAAGTTAAAACAGCAACACAGGTTAACATAATAACAAGTGCAACACATCTTTACGTAGTTGAACTAAAATTTCACAACAGTTTTCTTTTACATGCAGATCTTAAGGAAAGGCAATTTCCAGACTATCTAGTACAAACACGTTCTGTTGAACTTGTTGGCTCTTTAGAATATATGTAATAAAATATTACCCAGTTGAGTTGTAAACTGATAAGAAAGATTACCAATATAGTTTTATTCTAGGTTGTCTAAAATGTGCTTAAATCTATATTTACATTTTCATAGGAACATAAAATAATTAGATGTGATATAAATGATGCTGACTCGGGCCATTTGTTTAATAAGTGAAGTTTCATGTTGGGATTTAGATTTTAACCAATAGAGTTTAGAGAAATTTTTCCACTCATTTGCTGTTTAAGGTGGAGAATATGATTTAGCCTGTTTGTCTTCTATTCAGGTCATCACCCTGATACCATATTTACATTACACTGATTGTTTCAAAAAGCCTGAAGATATACATTGCTTTTGTTTAATTTAGGACACAAGTTTCTAGTTGTGACATATTAAGAAAATTGATACTGTATTCAGAAAATATCTTTTCTTTACATTTTTATGTCTAGTTGAAACTTTTCCCTGTCCCTTTTTTTATTTTATTTTATTTTTTCTCAGTTTTATGGAGATTGTCTTTCATGCAAGAAGACTGACTCTAAATTGGGACCCAAGTTCCTTGTTAAAGGAAAGAGCCCTAATTTATTTAATTAATAGGCTTGTGGTGTTTCTGAAATCTGATATATTAATTTGGATGTCATTTGTTTTTCATGAAACATAAGTTTCCATGTTAATGGAGGTGTGAACCACAGCAATGTTAGTGTTTTCTTGGTTACAACATCACATAATTTACTTGCATTATGAGCTTCACATATATACATATAGTGTCTGGAGTAATTAATAGTAACACTAAAGATAATAATAGTTATACAAAACACCATTGACAGGTTTTGTGTGTGTGTGTTAACCTTTTCAATTTGTAACATTGCCACAAATGCATCTTTCTTTAACATACTGTTTTGTTTCCTTGCGTGTGCTTGTAATCAAAGAAATACATTTTTTATTTGCCTTATGGCTAAACATTAAGTATCTGAGAATACCTGTGTACGTGCATATGGCTACACTCAATCCCTCTACTGTGTAGTATCCATGACATTAATTGATTATAACTAACCTAAGCTGTTGTTGACAGACTCTTTTGAACTCCAACTTTTCTGTTATCTATCTTGATGGTTTCAGCATTTTTCTAGACATTGTCCAGTAAAAATTAATCACCATTTCCAGGCATCCATGTAGGTATGGAAATTCTGAGCCATATAATGGACATCTTTATATTAATTGTCAATGGCATACCACATTTATTATAGCCCCACACCAGGAACATATGAGCATTTTCTTTGTTTCATGTCTCCACCAATACTTGGTATTTTCATTTGCCTAATTTGCCTTCATCTGGTGGATGTGAATTAACATCTCATTATGGGTTTAATTTGCATTCCCCTGATTGCTAATAAAAGTGCACATTTTTTTTTCTCATAAATTTGTTGGCCATTTGTGTTTGCAGCAAGATACTTCTATGATTCTGTTTCTCCAACTGAATATCCATTTTATCTTAGTCATTTTATTGGTGGTTTACTCTGTTTTACCTACTAACCAACCCTTTGATTTTAAATGTAGATATCATCAGTAGTCTAACTTTTAGTAAGTTGTTACCTTATATTACAGCAAGTTTATCTTTCCCCAGGCACTTCTTAAGCATTTTCCCAAAATGCACATTAATTTATCTAGAAAAAAATGCCCTTAGTCACTTTAAGATTATTTATTCTAATGAGAAACCTTTTTTCTTTCTCTGTATCTTTACTTACCCTGTCTATGATGTCTGTATAGACATCAGCTTATAAAGAAACACAGTTCTGAGGCACCAGGCTTAATTGTAGGCATGTTAGGCCTCTCCTGAATGTAAGGGAACCAAAGAAAGACTGATTGCAGTCCTAATGGTAGATACCAAATCTTAGTAAAAATGCATCCTAATCTGGTCATTTGACCTTGAATATGTTTCCAATACAAATAAAATGCATAGGGGAAAAAAACACTGTCAAATTTACAGCGTATTTGATTGTTGGTTTAAGACACCCTGCGCTTGAAGAAATATATGCCTTCAACTTTTATATGGGTTCTTAATTTATTCCAGTTGGTCTCACTGAGCAGGTTAACAAAGGTCTCTGGAATAAGTACAACATTTGAGTACGCTGGAAGTGGCCTCTAGCAGGTTGCGCTCTGTGCTGACTCAGAGATGTGAGCCATGGCTGAGGCATCTAAGCAAGCCTCTGCATCGTCTGCATCGAGACTGCTCCAGCCATTGTTGCCATGCCTTTGCTCAGCCTCATGGGATTGCAGAAGAATATAAATTAGAGAGACAATCTGCAAAGCTTTGCCTTTCATGTCTAATGTCTGGACAGAGATGTTCCCCACAGGACAATTTCTGCTTATTTTCTCCCTGATCTGAAGCATCTCAAGGGATGGTTTGTTGACTCCTTCCCTTGGGAAACATTTCATCAACACAATAGTTTTTGCTGTTGGAAATTCACTTTGTGATTTATCTTAGATAATGGTGTTCCAAATATTCTTCTCAACACCTGTGTTATAGAACCAAAGTTCTTGTTTTTCCTTTGCAATGACACAGCCTTTTCTATGGTCCAGAGAAGGCTAAATCATTTTAGCTCTAAGTTGTTTTTGTTTCCTGGAATCATCTTTATTTAATCTAACTATAGCAAAATAGTTCACTTAGTTTTTCCTCTTATCCCTCCAGAATCTTAATCACACTTACATTTTTTAAAAAAGACACTGAACTCCCTCTAGTTTATTTAGCTCTTTCATTTAACCAAAGGCCTTACATTTCGTGTAATTTTCTCAATAAGATTTCCCAAGTAATGCATTGTAAAATGTAGGTTCATCATATGCTCTTCCCCTTGTTATGCCCAGGGATTTGGGTTTTGTCTTCCAAAACTTGGGCTCTCACTTTTCATGTGGTTTCTCAAAAGCCCAAGATAATTGTTGAGCTATGATATGATCAAATGAGATCAAATATTTAAATCAAGATCATCATTATGGATATTTAACAGGGATTATGATGTGCTAAATGGAATGTTTTAATGTATTTCTGCCTTTCATGAGTTATCTTTAAGTCAATGAGACAGGCACATACATCGATGAGTGAATGACATGTAGGGTAGAACGAAGTGTTCGTTAAGAAAAAAACACAAAGTGGGGAGACTGAAAAAATGTCAACTATAATTTTTACACATTCTACCGTTAATATGTTAAAACTGGCAAGGTTGGATGACAGAACCAATTCTCTTATCCCTATATTCTTAGAATTCTTAGATTGACTGAGGTTTTCTTTATGTGTGTGTGTGTGTATGTGTGTGTGTTTTCTGTTTTGTTTTGAAGCATTGGGTGTAAATAGTTGTCAATCACATGTGAACTAAGCCATATTTAAACTAAGTTGAAAGCAATGGCACATAGGTATATTTATCCAAGAATTTAGGGGTTGAAATATGGAAAATTATGATTATGAGAGCACCTTGGACCAAAAAGTGAGTTTATGACTAGTTTGGATTACAAAGCCAAATTATGTCTCAGTTAAAAAAAATAACCAATAAAAAGAAGATAAAATAAGGGGTGAAATGAAATGTAGTACAATGTAAATAAACTAAGGCATACATGTGAGAAGAGTGAAATTTATCATGGTTTTTCTTTCAGATCTTGGCAAGTTTTCTATAAACACATTGGCACACTCCCATAGCTCTTACACATTTATTGAGTGGTCCAGGCACCTTGTTTAGGTGGTGATGGAGTTAGGAGCCCATTCGAATTAGCAACAAACAGAAATAAATCCACTACCCTACAATGATAAAGCACTGAAAACAGTGAAGGCAGCCAAAAAGCAGATTGTGAAAACGGGTTGAACTGGCAATGGAAGAATAAATTAGAAGTTAAGAAGCGGGTATTTGATAGGGAGCAGAGGGAGAAAGGCAGTGAGAAAAAGGATTGTCTCAACCCCGTGGTAGGAGAACTCCCATCTTGCTTCAGGAACCCACTGTAGGGTAGTGATCTAGATGACGCTGCAAAGTCATCTTTGTCCTGCACCAACAGATTTTCACACTCTGGGAACTTGCAGAATCTGTTGGAATGAGCTCATATCAAGGAGCATTCTTTACCATTTTTATATTATTTAAAATTTAGGTAAACAACACCTGATCTAAGGTTCTGCCTAGCTCTTTGCTTTAGCTCCCTTTAGCCTTTCTCTCTAGCTCGAGTCCATTCCCTCGTGTCTGGCACAGTAATACTCTCTGCCAGGGGTCCAAAAGCCACCACGCTTGGCAGAGATCCAAAGTGGGCCACAGGAACCAAAGGACAGAAGGCCTACCCCAAAATGATACCAGGTATTTAGTCCAAGTAGCATGTCAAACATCATACAATTTACATAAATTGCATAGAAAACTTTTGCCCTAATTCATCAGTCAGTTATGAATTTATAAGCCAAGTCTGTCCTACTTGTGTACTGTTGGATTTTATGAATAGTCATAATACAGTTAAAGAGAAAGAGTTTTAGAAAATATGGAGAGCTAAGAAAAGGTAAAAGTGTATTCATGAGTGTGTTCAGGAAGCCAGTTCCACTGGGAGAGAGAGAACAGGATTTCACTTGTTTGTAGTACTAGAATTGACATGGGGGCATTTCCTCTTTGTGTAGCCTCCCAAAAACTATGTACCTAATTTCTCTCAGGGAACTAAAGAGAAAAAGTGAGACTAAGCTTTGTTTAAAAGTGTAGATCATTTTTACTTCAGTATGCTACATCCCACCACATTTTCTCGGCATTGCTGTTTCTTCAAATATTGATCAAAAACTCAGTGGCTTGCAACTACATCATATTACTGTACCCAATCATAGTTTTGCTATTGAGTCAGTTTTTACCTCCAGGGTCAGGCTCTGTGGTCTCTGGACATGAAGACAGAGCAGACACAATCTAGAATATAAAACAAAGCTACCCAAGTGATGGGTTTGACTGAAACACTGACGGCCACTGCATTACACACCCCCATCTTTTAAATGAATAGAAAATCAGCCTCTCTGTTCCAACCCTAAACTCCAGTGCTTAAATATATAGAGTTTATATTTCAATTCACTTGTAATCACTATTTCATAAATAGAATCTGTTGTTAGCATAATTTGCCCTGTATTAAGATGGATTTTACAAATGCTACATTCACAAACATAGGCACCCATTATAAAATCCTCTTCAAATGCATTATTTTGCTTGTGTGTGTAAGAAATATAACAAATCATACTTTACTAACAATTTTGACATCTATATGGGTTTAGTGAGTCTAGGCTCGTGCCTTTCCTGGATTTAGGGGTTTAAACCATAACACCTAGTAGGTCATTCCTCACTGTAACACTGGTCAAATTTGGTAGCCTATAACAAATTTCTGTGTATTCTACATTCAAGAAATCATTAATTACGACTTCTTTTTATTTTAGCTACATGCGTTTTCTTCAGAGGTATTGAATTCGCTCTCTGGCATGAATGCCTAGAAGCTGATTCTTGCTTTGTTAACAAAAGGAATAGGTAGATTATATCCCTGTGGTCTTTTCTCTTGGGGAGCATCTCTCTTTTGGATTCTTCCTCAGTTTAGGCTCTCTTCGTACTAGTAATTTAGAATCTCTGCTAACTATCCAAGTATAATTGGTGTTTTTAATCTTCAGAAGACTGTGATACACAACCACTGCACTGGCTCCCGTTATCTTAAGGTATTGCAACAGCTGTTTGAGCTATTGTCCACAGAACAAAAAATATTCATATCACCTGGGGACTCAGACACTCAGAAAACCCGGCCAGTGCCTTGACTTGCTTCTTTGGGGTGAAAGGTGATTTAGAAACATCGATCTAGGAGACAGAGATTTTTCCCAGTCCTTACAACCATAACTGGTCAGCCAAACAGAGCGGAAATGCAGTGCCCTGACCACATGAATTCAAACTTAGTTTTCACCATCTTTGGGTGGCCTACCTTTAGGTCTTACAATGGCAAACTGTCCGCACATCAAAGGGGCTTCTGGCTTGTTGTTTGCTGCTACAGTACTCTCAGAGGTCATGACATGCTTCATTTTCCTGGAGATAGAAACCCCTTGGAAGTTGCTTGAGTATTCAGTCTCCCTCCCTCCCCCTCTTTTTCTCAAGGAGCTAACACACTTCAGAAAGGGTCTGCTAGTCTTCATTTCCCATTTCCCCCTCCAGCCACTCTCTTCTCTCTGGAAAATACTATGGTTCAGGAGAACAGGGAGGCACATAAAAGGGAGGCTGGCGCCCTGAGTCATTTCCACCCTGTGTCCTTCAGGTCAGTTCTGAAAAGTACACACATGCTAAAAGTGAGACCCTGGTGGAAGTGACCCCAAACTGAACCTTGCCTTTTGATTGGAAATGGTCTTTGGGGCATGAAACAAACCAACTGCTCATTTGTCTGAGCTTCTGTGATGGGAAAGAAAGGGCTTAACTGAAATGTTTAGAGAGGAGTAAAGCTTTCAGGCAGGGAGCTATCTCAGCACGAGGCTTTGAAGCCTTTGCTCTGCCCTGCCTGGTTGAGAGACAAGCTTTAACCAGAGCTCCAAATCACAGTGGAGTAGGAGAGGCTGTGAGGGCTCAGCTGTGCAGACTGGATCAATCTGAATGAAAATCACTAGTGTTCCCACTGGTGAGACAAGTTTCTGCTTAGCTCATGAACTGTAGGCCCTTCTCTGGTCCTGCTAGAAAAAGAGTAGGGCTTTTGTGAAAGGTTATGTAAGGCTGCTGTTTTCCTTTTTCCCTCAGAGTTAAATTCTATTTATAGAGGGGTGAACCGCCTCCCAGGGAAACTGCATTTCCCTAGCTATAACTTAGCAAGAGAATTCAATCAATTTTCAGCAAAGAATTAAGGAACAAAGGCAGAACAAAAATCCAAGGCAGAGGTTCGGAGAAGTACAGAAAGAAAGACACACAAAAAGAACAGTATTGCACTGCCTGGGTTGCTAGAGGAATTATATGGTGAAGAAGTAGGATGTACAGTGTCAATATGGAGCTGATTCCTGTAAACTGTGATTGTTGGTCTCCCTGAATCAGGCCACTCTCGTGTAGATGCATATGGGAAGAATCTCGGTGTTTTTGTGTTTCTTTTCTACTGGGCTGTAATGTCTTCAGCTGATGTTAATGTTACTGCTCAGCAGAACACCACCAAGTGATTAGGACTCTGCTCACCACACGGGGCCAGAAGCAAGGTCTATTAAGAGGTTGTTCTTCCAACAGTCCAGAGAGTATGGGTGCCTGATTGGAGACAACTTGCCTCTTAGCTATTTATCAGGTCACTGATACCTTACACTCTAATCTTGCAGGATAATCAGAGTGAACACTCTACAGTGACGGCTTGCTTTGACCTATCACTCTGTTGATAAAGCCAGCAACACTTCTCTGTTGCCAGGAATGGATGGACCACTTTAAGTATGGAGGTGTCTTTTGGGTTCCATTGTGTGTAATAGTTTGCTCACAACTTATTTCCATATGCTGGTCATTCACGGGCTTGCACAGACTCTCAAGGTACCCCTGTGTATACTGCTTTCTAATGTTCAGCAAACCACAAGGCAAACTTCTAATTTCCTGAACTATTTAATACAAATGGGGCTACCCTCTGATCTTTTTCTCCCCACCGCCCATTTAATTCTCCTTGGTTTTTTTTTTTCTTTTGTGTGTACTCTGTTAATAATTTTACTGGCAACCTTCCAGAGTGCCTGTGAGAAAATAAAAGTCAAGAAAATCCCTCAAATGTTAAATGCAAATGTGTGAACTCTACAATTTGCTATCTCCATGAGTCCTGGTCCTAAGACATCCAAGGTATTTGTCAACTCCCGTGCTGAATATGAAAATGGGAAGAGAAGTATAAATAATTGCTTCCTACGTAATAATCCCAAGCATAGACTCTGGGTTTACCTTAGGACAGTCATTCCTGAGAATTAGGATGAGGCACAATATTAAAATATTCATGTTCTAGAAACTAATGGAGAAGTCAAGACAAGACCACAGAAATAAGAATGGCTTGGCAAATGAGGCTGAGTCTTTTATGTAAAATGATTGGTCAAATACAGAAAGGTTATTGGGGTTGTTTTAAATGGCTGTGCAGTTGGATAGATGAGAAACAGGACCCCAGAAGCATTTAGTGAGTAACCCCCCATCACAAACCTAACAGTGGGTAACTATAAAACACTTTTACACACCTTGGTGCAAATGACTGTCAAAGATGTCATGAAGGTTCAGGGTCCTAATTCCCTAAATTTGTAAAGAATCACTGAATAGTTAGATTAAAAATATATTACACAGACAGAAACCTTCAGTCTTTAACATGTAACACACACTAAAGTATTTCTGATTTTATTCATTCATGGTACAGGTGCTTATTAAATTGACATTTGACATATTATATATGACTGTACCCTATAGGAGTTTTATAAAAAATATAAAGAAAATATCTTTAACCAGGTGTGATGGCACAAACTTTTAATCTCATCACTTGAGAAGCAGAAACAGGCTGATTTCTCAGTTTGAGACCTGTTTGGTCTACAGAGTGAGTTCCAGGACAGCCAGGGCTATACAGAAAAACCCTGCCCCCCCCAAAAAAAAAAAACAAACAAAAATACCTATGTCTCTACAGTCAACAAAATGGTTGGGAAGAAGACTTGCACAGTTTGAAACAAAATAGACGCAAGGTGAGGTATCCTTGTTATTAAGATATAAATGAATTAAGTGAGGAATATGAGCAACCAATATGAAAAATATGAGAAAGCAAGCAATAGCGTCAGAATGAATTCCTAAGTGAAAAGGGGCGCAGTTGGGCAAATGAGGTGCCTGAAAAGGACGAAAGATTCCCCTATGGGACACTGTACTTCGTATTTCACTGCTGAGACCTAGTTTTCTGCTCCATGTTGGCCCAAGTTCCCATCACCAGTAATGGTGCTCTGTTCACTAGCCTTTTCTTCTTCTTTTTTCCTTTTTAGTGATTTTCATTGAGCTCCACATTTCTCTCCACTTCCCCCCCCCACCAACCCTCTCCCAAGGTCCCCATGCTCTCAATCTAACCAGAAAATCCCATCTTCCTCCACTACCCACGTAGACCAGATCTACGCATGTCTCTCCCAGGGTCCCCACTGTTATCTAGGTTCTCTGGGACTGTGATCTGTAGGCTGGCTTTCCGTGCTTCATGTTCAAAGACCACTTATGAGAGAGCACACGTGACAATTGTGCCTCTGGGTCTAGCCTCATCTCCAGCAGATGTATGAGAAGACTGGGATAAAGGGACAGGAAGAAGTGACAAGGTTATCCAAGAAGCACTGGCAGCATAAATACTTTGATTTTAGAATGAAGAGGCTCTGCCCGTAAGGCTTCTCCTAATAATTTTATAGGGATCTTGAAAAGAACGGATTGCTCAGAGAAGGGCAGGTGCCACTAGGCACTGATTTCTAACACGGAGATGTGGTAACTGGGGAAACAAATTTATACTGTGCACTGCAGCCGTGAGTCTCTTCTGGATCCTAGTGTGCCCTTCTTATTCCTTTTAGCTCAACTTGAAAATGCATTGATGATCTTTAGCATCACAATCCCAAACTACTTATGTACCATCAAAGAATTTCTGTATATTTTATACCCAAAAAGCAAGTAGCTCAGCCCATAATTTTCAATTTATATCCATTTATATAGCTCTTTCTTTGTCTTTTCTCTGAAGATTCTGATTCATATAAGGTTATAGTAACGAATATTAAATGATGATGTTGAGAATAATGTTGCTACTGGGTTGTCCTTATACTTCCTGTCTTCCATGCCTTTGAAATGTACTTTCTATCTTGACTGTTAGGAATCTCTATAAAGGGGGTCAATATCATTAGTCAAACTCATATGTTTCATCAATAAGGTCATAAAGATTGCAGGCTATTTATCTTTGCTGAGAGAAATATTCAATGTTTCATTTGTTCTTTAGGGAAGTTACCTGCCCTGGAAGAAAATCCCTGACCTGGTGTTGACTCTTAAAGCACACCAGTGTAGAACTTATTCATTCCAAAGCAAGGATATTCTAATACATTCTCCTTACTTAGCATCCACATTTTCATTTCTCACCACACTCTGCAATAGAAACAGCAAGATTTCCTCGGAGAAATAGCTGAGTCTAAGGCTAGGGTAGAAAAGGTACAAGATAAGCCTGGGGCATCTTAGAGTGCCAGACAGTAAAGAATAAGGAAGTTATTGTTTATGGTAAGAAAGAAAAACATCTATAATAATGGCAGACAGCAAAGGGACCCAAGAGTTACTGGAAATGGCTCTGGGTGGTCAAATATGGAACGTACAAGCAAGAAATTGTGTCAAAATATTTCAAATAATTCTCAGACCCCGTACTGATATAAATATATGTGTAAATAAATAATTAAATAGATTATAGTCATACATATTGAACAAATCCAAAGTATGTATATAAACATTCCACTATCATGTAGGTAGAAACAAATCTAAGCCCCCACCCTGCTGAGGATTGATTGTGTCGGGTGATCTCATTCCAAAGAGAAGAACGTGTGATCTAATGGGGGGCAGAATACTTTCAGTGGAAAACCTGGCAGCCAGGTGCCACAGTTCATTCTCATCGAGATGATGAAGATAACAGCTAACATTGATAGATTGTCTTGACAGTAGGCGCCTTTGATATGATGGGAAGAGAATGGTGCCAGTGTGACCTTCCTCCTTTAAATCTATAACTCCCTTCTCAGGAGAAAAAGATATAGCCGGTACAAGCTTGCTTTCTGTTGCTGTGATAAACAGCATAACCAAAATCAATTTGAGGAGGAAAGGTTTATTTCACCTGATAGTTTATGTTTCATTGTGAAGTTGGCAGTCAGAGCAGGAACTCAATGCAAAATCCTGGAAGAGAGAACTGAAGGGGCTATGAAGGCATGCACTGCCTATAGACGGCTGGGCTGCAGTGAGGAGGCTGCTTGCTGGTTCCTGGCCACATAGCCCTGAAATAATCACACAGAAATTCTATTAATTAAATTATTGCTTGGCCCATTAGCTCTAGCTTCTTATTGACTACCTCTTACATATTAATTTAACCCATTTCTATTAATCTGTGTATTGCTATGTGGTTGTGGCTTACCAGGTAAGCTTCAGTGTCTGTCTCAGGCAGGGCTACATGGCAACTCCCTGACCTGGCCTCCTTTCTCCCAGCATTCCGTTTAGTCTTCCCTGCCTAGCTCTGTTCCTCTATAACTCTGCTATAGGCCCAAAGCAGTTCCTTTATTAACCAGTGATATTCACAGTATACAGAAGGGAATCCCACACCACTAGGCCCTTACACATTAGTCATTAATCAAGAAAATGCTCCACAGACTTGCCTGTGGACCAGCCTAATCTAACTATTTTCTCTACTCAGGTTTCCTCTTTTTAAATAACCCTACATCCAGTTTATAAAATGAACAAAAAATACAACCCAACCAGTGTCCCCTTAACTGCAATTCCACAAATGTCTAACCCATATTCTTCAAAGCTTTCCTAAAACTGAGAAATAAGCGAACTGTACCAATAGATACTAAGAAGTCAGACTGCTAAAATACCATAGGATAACTTGCTGTGTCATCTTCAGGTAAAAACAAAATGTAATCTGAACCAAGTATGGATGTTAGTTGGCAGTAATGTACCAAGGTTGATTGATGAATTTTTTATAAGTATGATATATTAATGTCCATTTTTAATATTAACAAATACTTGATGTGTGATACATCAAATTTTCTATTTTCTATTCCACAATTCCCCACAAATTTAAAGAAGTTCTATAATAAAATATTTTCCTTCAAAGAATATCACCTTATCTCCAAAGAGTAAAATGTAAAATGCATGTAGAGTATGTCATCCTCACCAAGACGTTTCTTCCTGTTTCAGGATGATCTGTTCTTGGGTGCCCCGTCTGAGAAGTACAGTGTTGCTTCATCCATCCTAGGCATGCGAGCACTCTTCTCGGATTTGGCCACATCATTATTGTAGGTGATGGTGCCAGCTCATACTTACTGAGTTAAGGACAGACTCAGGAGGGAAAACCGTTTTAACATACTTTCTAGATGATTCTCATGTGATATGTACACATTATTAAAAATCACTCTATTTTTATGTGCATTCTTTCTGAAAATGAGGAATGGTGACACTCAGCGTTTTCAACCAGTCTTTGAACTCATGTTATGACTGTGGAGATGAGATGAAGTCCCAGTGTTAGAACCTTCTAGTAAGAGAAGCAAGGCAGTCTACCTCATTGATCTTTCACTTGCTTGTAGAGGTGAACCACACTCAATTCAAAGAGATTTCATAAGATATTTGAGAAATATGCCTGCATGAAATTTTTCATATTACCTCACCTATACAGCAGAAATCAGTTTGGATACACTGGCATTATATTAAATCTTTATAAAAATTATCATAAGTGAAAACTGAATTCATCCCCATTGCCATAATTACTTCTCTCTCTGAAACTTTGGATGCCTTCCGATGGCTCCCTTACATGTCTCTTAGGAGTTTCAGGCAGTATGTGGCAAACCTCTGATGGGAACTGTCACAAATTTGACTGACAGTTATGCCTGATGGATGCTCTCTAGGGCCTCGGGTACCCACTACCTCTTTCCAGGAAGTTTTGGCAATTCTTTGTGCATTGGTGATCAGTTGCCCTGGTTCTGACTGTGTTTACTATGCCAAATGACAAGAGTGTGAAACACCACTCAATCCTCTGTTCTTGTCTTTCCCACTATTCTCTGTCCTTACTTCTTCTCACTTATACATAGATACTTAAGTCCATTTAAATATGTATCTGCTTTATGATTTATACACCAAGATCTCAGTGTTCTTGGGGAATATATAGAAGACTTAAAATAACAATATTGACTAATATTTATGAATCTGTATAGCTAGAGTGAAATAACAACTATCACTCATGAAATATTATTTTCCCTTTCCTTTCTTATTATGTACATGAGTCAGCTTTATTCCAAGCAACACATGTCAGTTAAAATGTTATTTCCAAGACTCCCCTTTAGTTGAAACAGGTCATGTGTGAGCTGAGTTGTGGTAAATGTATAGGTAGTAAGATTTCAGAAAATAGCAGGCTCGTATCCCAAGCTAAGCACCACTGACTTCTGCCACTTGCTTCCTTCTTTCAGCCTGGACAGTGGAGAGAACTGCTGTATTGCACAGGGATGGTTGTTGGCTTCCCTCTTCGGGGTGACAGACGAAAAAGAGAATCTTAGCCCATGATGACCTTTTGACTCTTTCTACAACCCTAACACCGAGCCATTCTAGACTGGTTGTCATGTGAGGTTTTAACATTCTGTACTCTGCTTTCTGCAGCATGTAGCCACATTCAGTCCTAACTACCACATACCCCATATTGCTAGATATTCCTGACTGTGATGAGGGGACTACTTTTATACCCTTCTACAGATGGAGCAAATTAGACACCAAAAAAGTGAGAATCCTCCCATGGTTTCATGGTACTGAATTATAGAGCTATGATTTAAATCCCTGCAAGAAAGCACATGTCCTTAAGTCTGTGCAACAAATCCTGAACAAACAGTAGATGCTGTTATTGTACTATTGTTGTTTGTAATATTTGCTTCCCCTCTCCAAGTGGGTGATATTTTTCTAGGAGCCATTTATTATTTCGACACTTCTAAGTTATTGAGTATCCAAATAAAAACTCTATTTTCTGCTAATCATTTTCAAATGTCATGGTTCTCACTAACAAGTTATAAGCCAGCCCCATGCACTTTAATTTCCTCTGAAGACTCCCAGCATCACCTTATAAAGACTAACATTCCCACTACAGCCCTGGAATACTAATGCCCTGACTTAACAATCAGGCCAAGCTCTGTAATTTGCATGTGGGTTGCAGTTTCCCATTGTAGGTATAAAGAGAATTTCACAGAGTTTTGATGTATCGTGTCAATTACACCAACCAAACATTGTGCTATGTCTTCATTAAAGTAGGAGATGATAATTATGCAAACACGTAGTATGGCCTTGCAAGCTTTGAGTTATGAACATTCAATAGTGTCTCTTTACTTGTGCTTAAGTTGGCATTTGTGAGCAGCATATAATCAATTAATCAATAAGCCGATTTTCCCTTAAAGAGACGGTGCATCATTTAAGAAGAAGAAAAAAAAAAAAGAAAAGAGAAATAACAGAGATTATTGTATGATTTCATGAAAAGAGCTGCCTCAGCAAAGAAACTGGCTTGAGAAACATTGAAAGCCTCTTTCAGGGATGATGATTTTGCTTAACTAAGCCAAAAGTGAAATTGGATACAGACGCTCAGTTCCTGAAGCATTTTATTATTTTTCAGCTGCTAGAAGGAAAGCACCAATTTGGGATCGCTAGTACAGATGCATTGTTTATACTCAGGATTAGGGGTCTGTAAGTGGATTCATCTATGAAGTGCAAAGCAAAAATAAACTAATCCTAAATCTTACAGTTTAAAACTAGTTGATGCTTCTCTGCTCCATACAAAGATGGAATCCTGTATTTGGTTGCCTGATTTGTCTCACATGACATCTCAGCAGAACAGAGCAGTACAGCTCATATAACAGAAGTGGTGGTCATATGAGGTCAGCCTAGACCTTTCCGACATGTTCAATGTATGTATTTATGTATCTTCATTATATCTGCTATTTATAATATGCATTTACACTGTGATATTTTGGAGATTTTAGTGTGATAATTTTAGAGATTGCAAGTTTTTTGGAGGAAGAAAACTGCTTTATTCCATTCCTTTAGAGCAGAGCACTGTTCATTGTTATTTTTTCTGTTTTCTTATTTTTTGGTATTTTTATTGTCTATCACCTACACAAATAGTATGGAGCTTGGTAAATATCTAATGTTGTATCACATTAAAACAGAGCTGTGGGCCATCAATATGGCTCAGCAGGCAAAGGCTTGATGACCGGAGTTTGATTACCCAGGGACTACAAGGAAAACGGAGAGGACTGACTCTTGAAACTCACCCTCTGACCTTTATAGCTATGCCATGGTGCACTCATGCCCATACACTGCACAAATGCATTCATTCATACATATAAATAGACGAATAATTAAATACGCGTTAAAACGTGTTAGTAATGTTGTCTTGATAACAATGAACACAGGCACATCTGGAAGGAAAGAAATCTTCAAATAAGTTGCTTAGTTGATTAGGCAACATAGGCTATGATCAAGGTGAAACTGCTGTTCTCCATCAAGATTATCCCTCACGAGATATAAAGTGTTAGGTATGGATTTTCTTCATTTTTATGTGAAGGGAAATCGTTGGTTCTAAGGACTTAGAAATTCCCATTGCCATCAAGATCTTGGTTTTTCTAGTACAGCCAATGGATCAGAACAAGCATCATATGGAAGGGTATTAGAAATATAGGTCCTCGGGGCCCATCATTCCACAGTCAGGATTTCAGGTAGGGCTTTAGTTGGCATGTATGCAGACAGCAGTTTATGATGTCCTGGTTCTGGCATGATGCCCCCTCATGACCTGACGACTCTAAGGCCTGTGAGTTGCGCATAAACTTACGATCTTGGGTAGAGAAGAAGCAGCATCATGATAGCTTTTCTAGATCTCCTTAGAAGGACTGAGGGCTATGTTCCGAGAACAGTGCCAGGCTGACAATCACCATCAAGACTTAGCTTTCATTAGTCCACTTCCCTGCATTTTCATCCTTAAAGTCCTAAGACACTAATGTCCACATTGATTTGAAGAGTTAGCATTCCTCTTCCAATCACCTGTCACTGATTTGGGGTCATTTGATGAGATTTCAAGAGCACATAAGGACTCCAGTCAGGTAAACCAAGGCATGTGTGAAGAGAATGGCTCCAAGTCTGTTTACTTTCTTCCTCTCTCTAACCAAGGACTTCGTTGCAACAGTGACATCATAGTGCAGAAAACACCACAGAATTTATAGCATCTCCTCCAGTGGGATGCAGGGGGAAGTAAAGATGAGGTTGCTTTTTTCTGCTATGATAACTTCACTGGAGGAAAGTATATTAAGTTTAAGATTCTATTAGCTCTCTGCAGGGAGGAGAACAAAGGCATTGCTAGTTCCCTTCTTATTCATCTCATGGGCATTTGTGCCATTAATGCTTCATTTCTCTGTAATTTGTATAAAACACATTTTTAAGCAAAAAAAATCACTTTTCCCATTAGTACACAGAGTTAAGTGAACTTCCTATGGTCCTTTAGCTTTCCTTTACTGAAAGTCAGTCCTGATAGGACCAATCAGAAGTGAGCTGAACCACTTACCTAATTATTAGGGAATAAATTATTGGTGAAAAGTAAGTCGAGAGCTATTCGAAGAAAAACTGGCATCTCAATGCATTCTCCTAATCCAAACTTCCATTCCTTCTTGGTTCATTATATTTCCATTGCTATCCAGGACTGAAATTTATTAGATGAGTTCAAATGGTATATTCAACACCCTAAGTGAAATAACTTTGAATCACTGCCTGAAAATTACTGTTTGCCATTGCAATTTGGATCTCTAAATTTTTGAAGCTGTCTTGAGACTTTTTATTGTATTGAGGTTTCTGTTAAACTTCAGGCTGGCAAAGATTTCTCTGTTTTGTTTCAGAAGTCTTTGGGGGACAAGGGACTCTTATCCCACCTTCTCTGGTACCAAAAATTTGACCTGCAAAGATGATGAATTTTAAGAATAAAGCAAAGCTGGATATGGTGACAAAGGCTTGTGATCCCAGCACTTGGGAGGCTGAGGCAGGTGGCTGAGTTTAAGGCCAGCCAGGTCGACCTAGTGACTTCCATGACAGCCAACGAATTGATGCCTAACTTCCTATAAGTGATGGTTCTGAGAGAATTTTTCATGAGCTTGTCTGCTTTTCTGAAGTGCTCTAATCTTGAACCGCAGTTGGTCTCTACTGATGGCAACACTTTGCTTCTCCAAACAATATAATTAAACTCTTGACTGAAGGAAAAAGAAAGAAACATGCTTTTGGCTGTGTGTGACATTTTATTTTGAGAACCTTCTGCTAGCAGAAGCTAATCTGTTACAAGGTGGAAAGGTCAGCTGACATCTCATGTGCTAAGTCTGTTAGAGCAGTGTCTGGGAGACTTTCTACGTGAGTGGCAGTTCTAACTAGAGGTGACTGACAGTTCTTACGAATGCCTGGGTGATGCTTTTTTCTCCTGATGGGTGCTCTTGAGCAGTTGTAGTTTTATTTCTCACAGGTCAAGTTGATGAGTTTCCAAAGTCACCCACTGTCCCCACTGATAAACAGCCAGACTTCCTCATCTCTCCCTGCCTGACTAAGCTTTCTTTGTTTTTTTTTTTTTTTTTTTTTTTTAAGTTGGAAACATGATCAATAGGGATATAGAAAACTTTCAGTTTGAATCAAGTAGACCTCCATCACATTCCAAGAAGAGGCTGAGGAGGATTGCAACAGGTGTTTGAATCCTGCAGTGGAATCTATCTCCTAAAAAGTTTTCTCTTTTATTTTATTTTTTCTCCTAAAACCTATGCTTGCATTAGTGGAAAAGTAGAGATTTGGAGTAGAATTGGACAAAGTGTCTTTTTGTTCGTTTATCCCAGAATCATAGGCTGAGAAAGCATTCATTATCATGTTGTTCACAGTAGACCCTTTATTAGGGCTGTATTGTGGTGTTTGTAATCTAATAGATTCAGGTCTCATCATGGAGTTTGTATCCAGACCATGTTCATCTCCTATTAATCAATAACATCAGGTCTTTGATTGATTCTTTTCTATCTAGGAAATGAGAACCTGAAGGTGGCAATGAAGTTAATGAGATTATGCTTCAAAATCTCTAATTTCTTTATTTCTTTATCTCACCTGTCTCAGGAGGAACAGAGTTCAATTCTCCTTCTTGAAAGACAAATGACAGTTAGAACTTGGATACGTACTTCCCTCCCAACAATTGCACCTGTGTCTTCATTGACGAGGAGACTCTGTCACTTGGAAAACTTTTTGGCAAAGCTGCAGCTCTTAGGAAGTTCTATAGCTAGGAGGCAGGATAGGTGTGGAAGACAGCAGGCAGATGAACGAGAAAATAGGCTCAAGTGATAGAAAAAACAAATCATTCAAACCTATTTTTAGTTAGTCACTGAGTGGAATGATTGATATTCAGTGCTAAAGTATCAAGGTATATGCTCACTGGTTGGTAAATATTTACTCTTTTGGGGCTTCCCACTCTTTTCTAGTTAAAGAATACCCAAGCCAATGAGTTTCCAAATAAAAATGCTGCTTCTAAAGTATCAAAATTGACCTCAAGCTCCCTATTGATTTTAGGCAGCCAGATATGCCTTACTTCCTCATGAGACACATACTGGCTTGGCATTTTCTTACTCACCTCCAACACCTTCTGCAAGCCTGACTATCCTGCATGGCTTCCTTGTAAATTTGCTTCCAGATACCAAAGGCGTTTGCCTAGTTGTTTGAGACTGTAGCAGCTGA
Organism: Alexandromys fortis; assembly: GCF_014885135.2. Taxonomy (NCBI): domain Eukaryota; kingdom Metazoa; phylum Chordata; class Mammalia; order Rodentia; family Cricetidae; genus Alexandromys; species Alexandromys fortis. The sequence continues at coordinate 688,802 of NW_026067954.1, read as the reverse complement.
GCAGATAAGGGTTTTCAGGTATCAGTAGGAGTGAGGGTTCTAAGGATAAGTGAAGACAGTAGGGATCCAACCCTAATCCTGTTGATTGTTAATGTTGAAATATATATGTAGGCTGCTTCTGTTCTGTGAAGACAACATTAAAGTCCTTTGAACCTGAAAAGTAGTCAGAGGGTAAGTTACATGACATGTAGTGTCCAGTGCTAAAGACTTCATATGAGTCTAAAATTGTTTCAGTCATTGTTATTTTTGTCTTATTTATCAAAATAATAGCATCCAATGAGGGGTTTTAAAAGGTACTCTGAAATATCATATATATTGTATACATATATATAGCTCCAATTATGTACTTATACTTCACCACAATACACTATACACACACACGCACATACAACCATTGCATAACATAGGGTAAAGTAATATATTTCAGATATGGCATAGTATATCAGTGAATACAATAATAAGTTATTATACATGCTTGTATAACTAAAGATTTTGCAGTCTACTATGAACATAGTTTTCATGTGTAAACATTGAGAAAGAACTTGCAAGTCACTTCGTTTCAACTTTTTTTTTTCCCAAGCGAAAAGAATTCCTTTTATAATATTTCTCTTCAAAGTTCTGTAACCTCATCCTTGACTTCACCAGGGACAGAATCCCATGGCCTTATTGTGATGCTCTCTCTACTTTGCAGTTATTATTTGCCCTTGACATTTCTGTCTTCCTCTTCAATCACTTACTTGTTGAGCCCTGTTATGTACTCTTGAGCTTGCATAAAGACAAGAAAAGGCTGGCAGGACAGCAGTAAGAGGCTGGATGAATCCAGACAGTTACTGCTTTCTATGGGGAGCAGAATTGCCAGGTCATGAGATCGAGTGGATGTCTTAGATGATCCTTTGAATTTATCACAACTATGCTTTTTTCAGAGATTCAGAGACTTAGGTTGTGTGATTATATGTCTGTCTTCTTTCAAACTGAAAATATTAGAGATGTAGACACATTAGAAGTGATAAATTATGCTTACTAATCTTGTGCATTTTATGCTGGGCCACAGTAATTTCTGGAAAAAAATATAGGTGGCTGTGTTTGCAAACAGATTGAGTAGGAAACTCTAGAGGTTAACTTCCTACCATGTGTCATGTTTGAAGCTGTGCCCTCTTCACTTTCCTTGCTCTCCGGTTTTAAGCTGATTGAATGAGTTGCTGGTGATCAGGGCTCAGATGTCTGGGAAAAAGTGATGAAGTGTGTTGTCAGACCACCCCCGGCACTGCAGCCGTTTTCTGCGAGGTGGTTCCCACTGTTGTGTTCTGTTAACTGCCTCACTCGTTCTTTAGGTGTGGAGACAAAGAGATTACAGCAGCAGGTGACAGATGCATTCCCCGAATACTGTTTAGTGAAAAAGATGAAGAGACCACACAAGGCTGCTTATTACATGAATAAGGATTTAATTAAACATTGCTATTATCTCTGAAAGGAAAAGATACTGTCCTCTATCTTAAAACATCCTAAGATGAGAGTTTGAGGAGTCCCAATAGCGATAGCTTAGGGGAGACTTCTGGTCAGATATATCAGTGGTGAGTACGGCCACAGAACATGTGGTGAAGCAATGTGGCAGTGTGACTTTCACTTGGGTTGCAACCAAGTGCATGCTTCTCCACTCTACTCAAACATCATCCCATGGAAAAGAGCTGATATCCAAGACTTGGAAACCTATGGACTATCAGGGTTCAGCAAACGCATTCCATAAAAGGTCTGATCAACAATATTTTAAACTTTAAAAATTCACACAGTGTGTGTAGCAACTATTTAATTTTGATATGGAGCTAATAAAACCACATGCAATCCATAAACTAATGAATGTTGCTTTGTTCTCATACAGCACCATTTATAAAAATAGAATATAGTTGTAGCTCATAGTTTACCAGCTCTCAGATTAGATTCTACTACTGGGTCTCACACTATGTTTAGGAAGTAAGGCGTCACTTTGTTGGATCTCTCTTCTCAGAACACAATTCTTCCAAACTTTTTTTTTTTGCTTTTTTTCTTTTTTTTAATTAATTTATTTATTTATTAAAAATTTCTGTCTCTTCCCCACCGCCGCCTCCCCTTTCCCTCCCCCTCCCCCAATCAATTCCCCCTCCCTCGTCAGCCCAAAAAGCAATCAGGGTTCTCTGCCCTGTGGGAAGTCCAAGGACCACCCACCTCCATCCAGGTCTAGTAAGGTGAGCATCCACGAAACTGCCTAGGCTCCCACGAAACCAATAGGTCCAGTAGAATCAAAAACCCGTTGCCATTATTCTTGAGGTCTCAGTAGTCCTCCTTGTCCGCTATGTTCAGCGAGACCAGTTTTGACCCAGGCTTTTTCAGACCCAGGCCAGCTGGCCTTGGTGAGTTCCTGATAGAACATCCCCATTGTCTCAGTGTATGGGTGCACCCCTCGCGGTCCTGAGTTCCTTGCTTGTGCTCTCTCTCCTTCTGCTCCTGATTTGGACCTTGAGATTTCAGTCCGGTGCTCCAATGTGGGTCTCTGTCTCCTTTCATCGCCTGGTGAAGTTTAATATTCAGGAGGATGCCATATGATTTTCTTTGGGTTCTCCTTCTTATTTAGCTTCTCTAAGAACCCGAATTATAGGCTCAATGTCCAACCCCAGCAGCACAGACAGTAAGGGCCTCATTGAATAAATGGGACCTCCTGAGACTGAGAAGCTTCTGTAAAGCAAAGGACACTGTTGCTAAGACAGAAAGGCAACCCACTGACTGGGAGAAGATCTTCACCAACCCCACAACTGACAAAGGTCTGATCTCCAAAATATATAAAGAACTCAAGAAACTAGACCGTAAAAGGCTAATCAACCCAATTATAAAATGGGGCACTGAGTTGAACAGAGATCTCTCAACAGAAGAAGTTCAAATGGCCAAAAGACACCTAAGGTCATGCTCAACTTCCTTAGCGATCAGGGAAATGCAAATCAAGACAACTTTAAGATACCATCTTACACCTGTCAGAATGGCGAAAATCAAAAACACCAATGATAGCCTTTGCTGGAGAGGTTGTGGAGAAAGGGGTACACTCATCCATTGCTGGTGGGAATGCAAACTTGTGCAACCACTCTGGAAAGCAGTGTGGAGGTTTCTCAGGAAATTTGAAATCAACCTACCCATGGACCCAGCAATACCACTCTTGGGAATATACCCAAGAGAGGCCTTATCACACAACAAAAGTATATGCTCTACTATGTTTATAGCAGCATTGTTTGTAATAGCCAGAACCTGGAAACAACCTAGATGCCCTTCAATGGAAGAATGGATGAAGAAAGTATGGAATATATACATATTTGAGTACTACTCAGCAGTAAAAAACAAGGACTTCTTGAAGTTTGCAGGCAAATGGATGGAAATAGAAAACACCATCCTGAGTGAGGTAAGCCAGACCCAAAAAGAGGAACATGGGATGTTCTCACTCATATTTGGTTTCTTCCAAACTTTTGCTTCACTTAAATTTTCTACATTTTCACATCCTTGTTAATGCCTATCATTTTTAGGTATGTGGAATGAAAGTAGAAGATTTCAGTGTGTGTGTGCTTTGTTTAAAGTATGAATTTTATCCAGTAATAGTGTCTCCCTTTTTGGAGGATTGCTGGGAGATGCGACCCACACTCATCTTCTTAGGCTCCCACACCTTAGTTCCTGGGTCATGCTGTTCATTATTGGCTTTTCAGAGAAGAACTAATCTTTTTAATTTACTGGGTAAGTATTGATGATTGCAGTTGTATCCTGTCTCAGACTGACTTAGCAAACCCAGAGCCAGGCTATGGCTGCTTCTCCCATTTGACACAGCTACCCCCAAGAAGATCGATTGGTACAGCATATCTGAAGAGGTTCTCTAAATCCAAACCAGCAGGATGCTCCCACTGAGAAGGAGTTGAAATTGGCTATATAAAGAGAAGCCTGAGAGTGTGATAGCGTGCTATGTGATTTACAGGTCTTCCTCCAGCAGGAGAGGCCTTTCCATGCTGCTCAGAGTCACAGGAGTATTGATCACCGAGGCTTTGTCTATGACTCCCTATTCTGTGGATTGTTTGAGTCCAGATGGTGGCATCTGCACTTGCACTAATAAGCAAACCATTATCCAAACTTTGTGGATGTCAGACCTTTTTCCATTCAGAAAGACTCTGCTGTTTGTGATCGGCTTAAGTCTACCCTTGACTGGAGACAGACAGAGGAATGGAATTTCTTGTAACTCCAAAACTACACACTCTAGCTAGGTAACGCACACACACACACACACACACACACACACACACACACACACACATTGATACACACACACTGATATACACACACTGGCATACACACACATAGTCACAAGTAGGCTTTGACTTATGCTTGTTTAACTTCTGAAATTATTCAAGGGTCTTGAACCATTTATCCCTATCTCTTTGTTCTTTGTGGACAAGTCCTCAATTCCATAGGGTTTATATTTCTTTCTGTTTTCATTTAGAATTGGAAAGTAGTCATTTTGGGAGGTGGTGGTCATTTATCATATGAATAGGTAGTGTAGGCATAATAATATTTAATATGAAACATGCTTCCTCTGCTAGGAGTCTGTTTCCTTAGCCCTACAGTGGTTTTGCCACATTTGCACATGCCACCAAGTGACCAAGGGGCAAAAACTGTATTATCAAGTCAGAGTTGCTGGGACTTATACATCATGCCTGACGAGCATGAAAAAGTGGGTGGTTTTCCCCCACAGATTTTCTAATGGTGACTGAGATGCTTAAAATATTGACTTAGGTGCTAAGTGGTAATGTTTTGTAACCTTGACACTAGTTAGAGTCATTTTTGAAGACAGAACTTTGACTGAAAAAAAAAATTGTCCCACAAGAACGATTTGTGGGTAAACCTATAGGGCATTTTCTTGATTTGTGATTAATAATTTTCTTAATAAATGTGAGAGGCCCTAGGCTATTGTTGGTGGTTCTAAACCTGGCAAAGTAATCTCTAAGTGTATAGGAGAACAGGCTGAGAAAGTTATGAGAAGCAAACCAGCAAGCACAGTTGTCCACCAATGGCCCCTGATCTTGACCCCAGGTTCCGGCCCTGGCTTCCCTCAGTAATGAAATATGACCTGAGGGTTGTAAGCTGAAATCAACCCCGTCCTCCTCAAGTCTCATCATAGTGTTTATCACAGTAATTAATACATCAGGATGTCCTTTCCCCAAAGTTTGGAGATGTTTAGTCTTTGGGAGACAGCAACTCTTGTTTTTATTCAGATCCTGGCATCTCCTCAGGAAATAGTCTTTGGTTTTTGTGTGTGTTGAAGGGTAGACATGAGGATCAAATGAAATAATATTTGTAAAATGGCTATAAGAGTGTTCATCGAAACACAAGCCAAAATGAGCTGTTGTTGAACTCTGATGGGATAGAAGAGATTCGTCCCAGAGAGCATCTTTCCCAAGCACAAACGTATTTTGGAGCATCTAGGCAGAAAACAAGTCTTTCTGGCAAGGTCGCAAAGATAACTTTTGAAATTTCTTCACATGAAAAATGAGGTGGATATTTCTTGTCTCTTCCAAGATGAATCTGAGAGTGATATGGTTTCTCAAAAACTATTGCAAAGTTAAATTTCAAGCAAAGAATGCAATGTAAGGTAAATGAGCTAGGAAATAGGATGGACAAGGAAGATGTGGATAGAGAATCAGGAAAGAATGTGTACAGGGTATAGTTGCATAGGAAGAATGACTTCTATATGGGAATATCACAAGAAATAGCTATATGTATACACACATATGTGTATATAGTTGTCAATAACTAAGTATAACTAGTAACAGGACACTAAATATGACTTGAGATGGGCAAGATAATAACCCTGGTCTCATCATTATCCAGTCTTTACATACATTGAAATGTCATACTATATGCCATAAATACATACATTTTTATGTGTCAGTTTAAGAGTTATGTTAGAACGAAAGTCAATGACTAGCAGTCTACAGAAAAGACAACAAAATAAGATAAGTCAAAGTAGAAGAAAACAGATTAATAACTGTAATATTAAACAGCATGCACAGTCATGATCCTTTCCTCATTAGAAGCAAGCAAAACCACTTAAAAGTGACTGCGCCATAAGAATGCATGTCAGGTTCTTGCTTTCAGTTTCTGCTTTAATTATCCTATCACATATGTTTGAGGAGCAGACACAATTATCCCACTTCAGGTCCTCCTACATATTATTCACCTGCTTAGATTTTGCCCAGGAATCCTCCATCTGCAGTTTGCAAATGGCTGGAGGGAAGGAAGAGAGTAATCTTACTGTTTAGGATTGCTGTGTGCATGTGAGGGGTAAAAAGGGGGAGGGTGAGTTCAGCAGACACCCTTGGGTATCATATCGTTCATATGAGGTCACAACGCTCACCTCACAGGCTTTGTGAATGTCGAGAATCATTAGAGCACAGGCTGGAGACCCTCTGTTGTCTTGCTATATTTATGTTTTCTTCAAATGCCAATGATAAAAAATGGTGTGATGAAAATATCTGTCTCAAAACATCAGCACAGCATTTATAGACTGAAGGGGAGCTGTTCTCAAATTCCCATGAAAGTGCACAAATCCACCCCCATATTACCACCCAGCTCAGTAACCTCTGATTGCAACCCCCAGTATATATGCAAACATTTTCTGTGATACATATTCATACTAGATTCAACCTGACTAGGGCTGAGATCATGGACTAGCAGTTTTTTTGTTGCTAACACAGACTCACTTCAATACATCTGTTTAAACCAGATGTTTACCGAATTGGGGAAAAGAAAATACCCAGATACAAAAAAATCAAATTGTAATGTGCAATACTAAAACAATGACAACTAAGAAAGCAATAAGAAGCATACTACTGGAGGAAAAGTTGGAAGGACAGGGGAATTTGCTTGCCCGTGTTGAAAGTTTCCTAGTAGGGAAGGAAGGAAAGGATTCACAGCAGGTAACTTCACAGAAAACTCTACTTATATTTTCAGAGTTGTCTACAAAAAAATCCACTATCAAAAGGCAATAATGAGCAAGAGCTGGTAAATACAAAGAACATCCCAGAGTCCAGAGTTGGATGAGAATGCACAAGTTAGTAGGATAGTCCAACACAAATACAAACTCCTGTTACAAAGGAAACAGAGCAGGGACAGGCCACCTTCTCAGAGGCCGACACTTCCTTAAGGCAATAGAGAGAACACTGCCTGTGTTGAAAGGATCACCTCAACGATGGCTTACTATTCATCTTCCTGAAAGATCAGCCATTGACACAGCGTTTAACCTTTTCTCTTTTCATGGGCTCAGAAACTAGATTAATGTGTCCGTGCTAAGAAATTTCTGTATGTTTGTGCATATGAATGAATGAACTAGTAGAATTTCAGTGACAACAAAATGTCAATAATGTTGCTGTTTGTGGATAAAAAAAACAATTAAAGTGCAACTGATTTCATGCGACTTTTATTACATATTCTGCAATAGTTTGTATCTTTCATATTTTAGTGAGAAAAGGCCCTTGATATAGCCTAAAATATAGCACTCTCAATTTTTAAAATGAGAAGTTTAATTAGTTAATGGTTGCTAAGAGCTTCAAGGGAGAGAAGTGCTCTTTAATTGCTATTTCTATTCTTTTTGCCCTTTTATACCTTCTTAAATTGTGGAAGTTGCTTAGCAGCCTCAGAAGCAGTGATTTTTAATGCCGCCTCCTCTCCCTGCTCCTCTCACTGTCTGGGTGTGCACAGCAAAGCATTGGACTCATTTACCCTGGAATCATGTGGAAGCCGGATTGATCGGAAAGGGTTCTTTGAATGAACCTAACAGGTCTCTCCGTGCTTTGTACGAGTTTCCTGGCAGGGTTCTATTTTGGACCTGATGGAATTTCAGGACTTAAGAAAGGGTTCCTTCTGAAATTCTGCACACTATTTGCCAAGCATTTGCCTCATGACTCATTGGCGTGTTCCCCACTACCCACAAGTACACCTTGGTGCGACTAGGTGCAAAATAAGATGGGGTTCATTTTTGCTTTCATCTCTGATGATGTTTCACCCAAGAAGTAGCTCATTCGTGGGTTTGATATTATTTTCCAACATTCTTTACAAAAGATATAAAACTTGACAAATGTTTTGCCCAATCTCCCAGGCAACGAAGCAGTGAGTACAGGAGTAATTGGTACTTTAATGAGTACTGAGCTGTTAAGTCCTTCAGTGAGTACTGGGTGAGCAGTACTTTAATTATGCTTCTTCTATTGCTTCAAAGTACCAAAACGAACTGTTATCTGGGACTTATAACTACTTGATACAGAAGGTCAAATTTTCACTATGACTGTCTTTCTATCTCAGAAAAGTGACCTCTGTACAACACTAGCCTTTGGCTACAGTTCTGAAGGTATCTCTGGGACTTGGTTGTGCAAGTATTTAATGCCAGTTAGAGGTGGGGCTTCCCTCTGTCCCTCACAATGCAGTGTGCCATGTAAGTGTTTGCTCACTGGCTGGTGATTAAGGAGGTCTCTAGTATAACTTGCTCTACAATGCTCTCATTATACAGTGGAGATGGGTTTGTGGAGGTTCCTCTCTGATCTCTGAAGGTGACAGAAACTGTTATAGGTGGAGATTAGGTACAGTTGTACCTGTAATTTATTTTATTTTTAAATTAATTAATTAATATTTTGAAAAACAATATTTTTTATTTTACATCCCATTTCTGGTTCCCACTCTCTCTCCTCCTCCTGCTCTTCCCTCCAGTTTCCCGTCTACTCATCTCCCATTCACTCCTCCCATGGGGAGTCAACAAAGTCTAGCATATCACTTCATCTAGTACAACCTTCATCCAGCAACTGGATGCAGATGCAAAGATCCACAGTGAAGCACTGGGCTGAGTTCCCAAAGTCCAGTCAAAGAGAGGTTGTAGCTTTATTTTATATGACTATGTACATTTTTTAAAATATATGTGGTAAGTTTGGATATATATTTATGGGTAAAAAGACATGCATGGAATATACCCTTTTTACATTCATTATCACAGATGTCAAACATTTGTTTTTGACGTGATCTAGTTAGAAATAAATATAAGCATAGATATCGCTGTGTATATTTCATCTACTCCATCCTCAGCCCACCAATAGTGTTTTGAGATCATAGAACCCAAGCCGTGATGTATTTGCTGCATGTGTTCTGAATTTAATTTATGCAGCTCAGGGCAGCTTTGGGATCACTCGGAGGATGGGATGACAGAAACCTGAGATGATAAAGGGAGAGGCAGCGATTGGAAGCAATTTGTTGTTTATGGGAAATGCAGCTAAAAACCTGTAGTTAGCATCATTATCTTTACTCCCATGCCAGGTTTGATTGTGTTGACAACACACCCGTGGTTTATAATCAGTGGCCAGCCTCTTCAGCAGTAGTGGTTCCTTTGTCAGAGAGAGAATTGTAAAAGTGTAAGGACAGCCAGAGGCAGGATTTAATGGGGGAAGATTTATGCATTAATATGGTTTTAATCATATTTGTTCCTCCAAATTCATAGAGGGGTTTCTTTCCCAGAGTCTTACATGGATAATATGAAGAGAGTGGAAATGAACCCACCCGCAATGTTTAGACGTGAGGCAATTGGCCGCTAATAGATTAGGACGATAGGGTGACTCTCTCATGACTCACTTCTAGTGGTTTTAAGAGGGAGAAGCCAGATTCACAGAAGCACAAAGACTCCCATACAATATCATGTAGGCAAGGGAGCCTCGTTAGAGCTTAATCCTCCTGTGTAAGGTGCCAGCCTTCCAGATAAAGAAAGAATAAACTTCTTATAGAATAAGGGAACCCACATCATCTGTTTCATTACAGTGATGAAGGATGACTGATAATGAATTGACAGCAACCAGGAGGAAGATTGAGGTAACCTAGTAACCAAAAAGTTTAGGTTTTGTCTTTTTTTTTTAATTAATTTTTCTGCCTTCTAATTTGGCCACCAGCAGAAACTAAATGCTAAAGGGATCTTACAATTTTATGATATTCTCAACAAATATGAAACTAGTGCAGACCTAGAGGTCTCCATACTCTATACTGTTCCATATATGAGGAGGCTTTTAATAAATAAACAATGCCCATAAATCATTATTTTTCCACTATGTATTCCTCATGATATGTTTGGAAATACCTGAACACTCATGTGCATCCATGCATTGACTTTCTCAGTGGAAGAATAGAGCATCTTTGAAGTTGTCCATTTCTTCTGTGATACACACACTCGTGACTCTTCACTCCTATTTCAATGCATTGTTCCTTGCCCATTTAACGGAAAACAAACCAAGATATATTTTATCTTCTGAATGATAGTCTCAATGAATAACCCCTGCTTAATTCTGGCTTTTGATGACCTGTCTCTTTTTCTCACATTGTCATTGCCACTTTAGATAGAAAATAGGATTTCCCAACAAGGAGCCAAGAACCTGAAACCAATAAGGTATAGAACTCTATAGCATTTTCTTCGATTCTAGATTCTTAGAGTAAATTTTATAAACATATATTATTTAGAGAAATGAACCAGTGGAGCTTGAATACACTTCCTCAGGTTTTTTTTTTTTTTTTTTCTGTATCCTGGGAAGAGATTGTTTACTGGTATTCACTTCATCCTTCATATTGAAAACAAAAGTTGTTGAGCCCTTTGCTTTCAACTCATTGTTTAGATAAAACCTCCAATAGCTAAGGACATGTATCATTTCCAGGTTCTTGCCCGCCCCCCGGTATCTAGGAACATTGAGAAATAAACTAGGCACCTGTTATGTGTTCACATGAGTTCGTTAATTTTAAAAGTGTATAGATAAAGTGAAAATCTCAAATAGCTAAAGACAATATTTTGAGTCAAAGGAAATCAATGAATCACCTGTAAATTTAGATCATCAACAAACAAAGGAAAAAGGCAAAGCAGGTAATTAATTCTTTTGATAGTTTGACAGGCTTTTGATAGTTTGACAGATGCCTTGAATAAAAAGGCTAAGTCTAAGTGTCCAAGAGCCCTAAGCCAAATCCAATCCTTTTCTATGGACTAGAAAGATTAGTCTAAAGAATGTCATGTAACCCATTTTGCTAATTTCACCTGTCATGTAGAGAGTTTTGAAAAAAAAAAAAACAATGCACTCTTCTCTTCCCCAACTGTTCTCTCTCCTTTCCCTCCTTTCCCCTATATTCCTTAACAGAAGATAAGTACTTCATCGTCTTCTTTCTACGTGTGGTTGCTTGCCTCATCCTTCTTCCTTTCTTGTCCTAGCAACTGCCTGGTCCATTGACCTTCTGTGCAAAACACTATTATTACAGAAATACATAATTTGATATAAAGCTGAAAGCTGCTAAAGAAGTGCCTTGGAGGAGTTTAATATTATTTATCACACTGGTTGCAATAATTCAGAGACTTGCACATACTAGACAAGGGTTATACAGAGGTATATTCCCAGCACAGATTTTAGTCCTGTGTGTGGTATATAGCTTCCTTTTTCAAGGAGTATTTGTTAGGGTTCTGATTAACAGTCAATATCCATTCTTTATCTTCAATGTTGTCCTGAGTTCTAATCTATCCTATATGAGAGGATACCAAACAATCAGAAGAGAGCAAAATTCTGAGTGGACTTAGAACTTAAGTAAAGTGAAACTACAATACACAAATTAAAGATGTGTCTAAGGATAAGGCATTAGAAAACTAAATCTAAGATATATTTTTATTAATGATATAGTCAAATAATAAAGTTCTAGTCCTGGCTTAGCTCCTTTGAGACATTTGCTAATAATATCATATAATTAATCTTCATCATTCATTCTGAAAATTTCAAATAACTCTCCAGAAACAAGGTTGTAAGAACAAATTTTTGACATGCTGCTAAGTGCTTAGCACATTTATTTCTCAGTGGACCAAACATGGGAATCGAGGATTCATTTGAAATTTTCTTCCTAATTCAGAATGTGATTCTGGAAGGTGTATGCACAGAAGTATTGTCTTAATTTATTTTTTGTTGTTCTTAAGACAGGGTTTCTTTGTAGCTTTGGAACCTATCCTGGAACTAGCTCTTGTAGACCAAGCTGGCCTCAAACTCACAGAGATCCGTCTGTCTCTGCCTCCTATGTGCTGGGATTAAAGGAGCGAGCCACTACCTCCCAGCCTGTATTGTCTTAAAATTCTAGCTGGAATAAATTAGCCAGAAATCTAAAGACCCAGTATTCCCAAGAAAACAATGTTGTGCTGAAGGCTAAGTCAGTGCCCTCCTGAGACGATGGGAGCATTAGAAGCATTGTCTTATATTCCTGAGAATATAGCTCAGATCCTGTCCTCAAACTGGAAAAGGCTTCATCAAGTATGCTGGGGCACCAAGTCAGCGAGACAGATGTGAAAGACTGCGGGTTCTGCAGAGATTAGAAAGGGCATGGCTTCCCAGTCCATCTGGAGGTGGAAGGATTAAATCAGCACCCTATCTATCATAGTCCAGGTGTTCTTAATGTGGAAGTGGGAAAGACTTTGGGTCATGGATTTGAACAAGTCTTTCTCTCTTTTGGCTAGCTCTTCTTCATTTGTAGGTTAACAGGGTGCACCAATCTTTTAAATGTCACAAAATACTGTTAGAAAAAGATTTCAAAATTGTAATTCATAATTTAATGTTCCTCTGCCTGATTTATCTTTTATTTAAATGTCTATGTCATAAATTGCGGGACCACAGCATGTCTCATCATCTAACTTCCATAGAATGTTTCAGAAAAAGCACCTTCAAGATAAACAGAAGCCAAGTCAGCCATCATTCTCAGAATGTCAGACTGCCCAGCGGAATTCTTTAAAAATTGTGCTGGAGAAAGAGAGAGGGATTGGTTAATCTGTCTGCAAGGATTTACATTGTGTAATCACAAACTAAGTAGGATAAATGTGCAAAGAAATGACAGTATGTGCTTCTCTCCTGTACACACAAAAAAGGTACAGAAAACTCTGTTCGGATGACACTACAGAACTTTATCTCCATGGTTTTCTTTGTGTGTCTGTACTTCTTTCTTTGTGTTTATTCTTCATAGGAAAGTGCCCATTTTATCTTTTACACATTTTTAACTTATTTGAAAGCCACTCACCAATACACTGATAATATCAGCAACAATTTAGTGACTATCATGCCTATCACCCAGGTACAATATGAATATCTGTGTGTGTGTGTGTGTGTGTGTGTGTGGAGAGAGAGATAAAGAAAGAAAGAGAGAGAGAGAGAGAGAGAGAGAGAGAGAGAGAGAGAGAGAGAGAGAGAGTTTAGAGAGTTTAGAGAGTTTAGTTAATTATTTCCCTGGCCTCGTCAGCAAATAGCAGATGTTAAAAACAAATGCATTATCAGTTCTAAGTAGTTGGAGTAAATGAAACAATGAAGCAACATTCACCAGTCTTCCTGCTCAGCATTTACTCTGGAAAGGAAAAACTCAGGTCACCTGCAGGAAAACCCTCATGTGCCCATACTTGTTAAGACTTTCCCATGGAGGGAGATGAAAGTACAAGGTGCGTCTAACATTCCAAAAGCCCTCAAGAGGTCCCGCCCCTCTGCCTCCCTGACAGCATATAAAAGGCGAACCCTTGATTGTGTCTGTGTAGCTGTAAATGTATCACCTAGGGGGACTTTCCAGTGACACAGCTTTTTGCGATTCTTTGGGGCCAGGCTTGTGCTTCTAGTGGGTGCTGCCTGTGATTTGCCTGCTGTTTCACTTGCCTTTGAGTCAGGCACACTCCTGTTAGTAACAACTTGTAGTTGATGCCCCCGCCCCAACCCCTGAGGCAAATGAATGTTTATTTATATTTTCACAAGAAAAAAATCTCTCACCAGGTGCTCATGATGAGAGGTGGGAGAAGAGACGATGAGAATGAGCGGTGTAGGCAACAGAGTCAAGCATAGCATTCACATAGTGGCTGGCTTATTTGGCTGGATCCATGAGACTCTTACCCATCGCTCATGTTTTCCTCCAGGAGAGTTCCTTGTTGAGAATCATCTCAGTCCTTAGATATAAAAGCTTTTGCAGAAGAAGGCTGACTGTCTCTGCAGTACTCTGAGTGAATAACTTCGTTTAGGGACATTATGTAATTCAGGGCTTCGGTTCCAATGCTCCACACCCTTCTCTAACTGGTCTAAATGGGTAATCAAATTAACTACTGATGAGCTCTCCTGTGTTGCTGAGACAGTGATTTCAAGAAAACTGGTATATAGCAGTGCCCATGGCAGCTTTTGATTTTTAATTTAAAACTACATTCTCCCATTATAAATACATTCCAGCTGTAGCTTAGCTCCTCTACCCCTCCTCGACTTCTCTCTCCCAGAACACTCTCCCTGCAGTGTTCTCTTCAGAAAAGAGCAAGCCTCCAAAAGACAACAGAACAGGACAAAACAAGATGCAGTAAGAAAAGGCAAAAGCTCTCTTATCGAGACAGGTCTTGGCAACCTAATAGGAGGAAAAGAGTGCAAAGAGCAGGCAAAGAAGTCAGAGATACACCTGCTCCCACTGCTAAGAGTCCCACAGAAACACCAAGTTAACAGTCATTATATAGATCAAAAAGATCTGCTGTAGACTCGTGCAGGTCCCGTGCTTGGTCCTTGTTAGCTTTTATTCTAATCTTTTGTGGATCACTTAGACACAAACGCGGTCTTTACCAACTGGTGACTAGTAAAATGCGGGAGGGCTGGTGATTGGAGGGGTTTATTTATGGAGTTTGCACTGGTTAACATCCTTTTAAATAAATTTTTTTTGCATGTATGAGTATGTCGGGATAACCAGAAACAGTCTCACTGCTGGGTACATTCAGTTTTGCTAATGATAATAAGCTCAGGAACAAAGCCAGAGCACCACTGACAACTGACTGACTCTACCCATTGTTGGGAATTTCGTTTCTCCCCCCCACCCCCTGGGATTTTTTGTTTGTGTGTTTTCATTTTAAACCATGGAAATCTGAGTCCAGATACCAGTGAAAGAAGGGTTTTCAACACTAATTGCAGTATTTTTCTGTTTCTCACAGAAAAAGCAATACTTTAAGGAGAACAAAACAGAAATACGCACCTTATAGCCAGTTTATAACTTATTTTTCTTTGTTCTTTTTCCTTGGGTAGGTGGAGTTCTACATGATTTAGTTGCCAGTAGTTCTGACATTTGAATTTTGTATATTTTTACTAAATTCAGGTCCTAAAGTGTCATGATAATTTTTAAAAACAGAAAATAGATTTATTTAGAATTACACATGTATTTAACTGGATAAATATTAGTGACTTGTGTTTATTTAGCAAATAGAATGCTTTTATTTTCATAATTTTCTCAAGAAAATAATTAACTAAATTTGTTTATAAATTGAGACTACTGTAACATAACCCTCTAAACCATAGAGACTGTCTAGAAAAAATTACTGTTTCCAATGGAGAATTTTAGGAAAGTTACATGACATCATGACTTAAGTATATAATTTACATTATAACTCAATCAGCTTTTATAAGCATCTGTTATATACACAGGAACATTGAATGACATGAGAGACATATAGAATGGACTTTACAGCTAAGAGGTTGTCATCTTGCCTTGTCTGTAAGGCAACAAATTTCCATAAAGAAAATAAAGAATGATTGTGCCTGTATATGTATTGGGTGTTCCTCCAGTTGGGGTGTGTGTGTATGTGTGTGTGTGTGTGTGTGTGTGTGTGTGTGTGTGTGTGTGCAGTTTTCCCTCACTTCTTGTACTATGAGAAATAAGCATTTATCTAAATGTTGAGAGTTTATTTCCATTTCATCTGAGTTACTAGGTCCTGGAATAATCGAGAAGTATTTGTTTCTTTTGTGTACAATTTATTTACATATAAAGTAGCAGTGTCAAGCTTAGTAGCAATTTAGCCTTCGGAGTCCTACACACTTACAATTTCCTTTGACAGTTGTTTGCCTGTGGCTGGCAGCAGTATGCGTGTGTGGGTAAGGGAGAGTGGTGTTAGGTGCTGCTGAGACTATGTAGGTGTGAGATGTTGACTCCCTCCAGAGCTAGGTTTGGGGAGACAAATCAAACATACTTAAGCAGGAATTCAGAAAACCTTAACCTGGGATGCCTGGGGTTTAGTTTTCCTCTCTGTGAAATAAGAATAGAAAGAAAATCCACTCTTTAAGTTGGGTTATTATATTCGTTAATCCATGAAATTATTTACACAGTGTTTGGCAACTTCCAGCCATTAATAAGAATCAGAATCTCAATGCTTCCAATCCAAGAGAAAATAAATTGTGCCTAGAATTGGCAAGAGTAATGAAGTCACAATTATAGACACTGAAGTATGTCTCCTGGAGAATCATCATCTTTTTTATCCCGACTGGCCTTGAGGAGCACTGATGACAGAACATGTAGAAGTCTAAAGCAGTTTTGAGGCTGGCATTTCATCTTACAGTTCCCCCAGAAGGTCTGGCCTCTGGGATTCCTGAGCTAAAAGGTTTTAAGAAAAGAAAGTTACTCTAATCTTATATATTATTATTTTACTCATTGATAATTATTCCGTATGGTTATACTTCTTCAGTGGTAAAACACCGTATTTGAGGGTACAACATGGATTTAACATTTCTTCCTTTGAATATATTGAGTGTAGAACCCATGTGGGTTTCGTTGGGTCTTAGTTTCCTCTCTTATGAAATGAGCTTCTATAGTCCAGAAACAACCTGGCATATAAAACTCAGAGTCTGTGAAGATTCTGTTTTCTTGTTCCTGAAGTAAGAAATGGCTGAACCACTTCTTTCTCAATGGATGCCATTGGCTGGCTAATGTCTCATGGTTACTCTGCAGCAGAAAAGGAAGATTTTTTTTTTTTTTTGAGCTCTCAGTTTGAAGGAAACAACTGAAGCACTCACCAGATGTTAACAGAGCTGTTCTCAAGCTTCAGACCTACCATTATGGAACATACTTAGATCAAATTTTAAAAGCAAAACAAACAAACAAAAATCAGTGAGAACAGGTGACCTTATAACCTTTTCTATCAGCTTGAATATGAGTTATTAATTAAACAAGGAAGAAGGGGGGCACTAATTATTTCTTAAATAGAACAATTAGTGTTGCTGAATATATGAGTTAAAGGACTTCATTAAGAAAATAATCAAATCATGTTTGGACTGTAGTGCGCTATTTCTGTGAAACTGTGAATTGCCTTTTGAAGTCTGAGCTTGATCTTGGAACAAACAAGAATTTTCTATTCTAGATATTTCGATTTACTTAAGGCCTGAGCGATGCGAGCAGTGAGAGAAGACAGGATATTTTTTTTTTTCTGGATCTGAAGGTAGAATCTTATTTTGGTGAAAGAGAGCCTTATCCATTAGTGAAATATTCTAAGAATTAAGTCTTTGCTGAATAGGCTTCTATGGGGTCCCCTGAGCAGAGGGTGAAATTCTAGTAGCTCAAACTGAAGAACATTGAAGAACCTGATTAGGTAAAGCTATGCCTCGTTCTGGTATTGAATGTATTTAAACTAATGAGCCTATAGTCCTGCTCTTTATGCCTCTTCCCTGTGTCATCAAAGAGGTTGCTTCAGATCTTGTGAAAGGTTCCATAGGCCCAGAGGCTTCTAACTAAAGTTGGAATCATAACTGAAGATTCTGAACTCATTTCTTGTGATTGCAAGGTCTATCTTTACCAGGGAAAGCATTCTTTTGTTCCCATCTCTCCTGCTGACTACATATGCATTAGACCTAGTTTTTATCAGTAGTATTATGCTCATGTTATGATAGGATCTTTCCTAGGACATTTCCATATAGAATGTTAAAGCTTGCCAGAAATTAATCTTGGAAATGTATCTTAGGAATTTTGGTTAATAATGATATAATACACTGTCTCCCTGACCCGTTGAGATCAACTTGGACCAGCACTGGGTAGAACACAAACTGTCTTTAATTTTTTCAGGAACCATATGCATTTATATGAGGAACCAGGTTATTGGCCTGGATGAGCTAATGAGTAAAACTACAGACTACATGAATGTACACTTCCATTGCATGTCACGGCTGCTACTCTGTGTCATGTGCATTATTATATACTTGTATTTAGAATATAATAATAAATATCCAACATGTATTGCTTCTTTATACTACACAGTAGATGAAAGAGACGAATAGAAAGAAGGGTTTATGTGTTATAGTGATGTTATTTATAAAATGATACAGATTGAAACATTTTCAAATTTCCTTTGACAATGACTTATATAGAACTGAAAAACTTTCATAAAACAGTGTTTATCCTACCTACATGCATGGACAGGTGTTTTGTACAGACATATTTTTAAACTTGAACACTAGTGTCAGAAGTAATTATAACCTCCTAATGAATCATATAAGAGTTTGAGTGGCCTGGGAACAAAGGAAGATGCACTTTTGAACTCTTATTGGGAAGTGACAAGGGAAGATAATGAGAGAGTACATCTCTCCTCTATCCTCCTAATAGATAAATCTAATGATGTAAATATTCATTTACATAGTAAAAATTATCAAAAGACTATTGGTTCTAAAAGAGAAGAGAGTGGTACACCAGCGTATCTAAAATATTATTTTCTAAGACATGCATTCTGAGTTTTGTCTTACACAAATATGCCTTAAAATGGCTTAAGAAATACAGTGATATAAACAGTTTTTGATTTATCAAGTATATAAGGTAAAAATGCATGAAAATGATTCTACTAGGATAAACGAGGTCAGACAAAGAATTTAAGAACTATTTCAAGAACTGTTTATTTTGGAAGTGATCCAATATTCTAGTGTTGGGATAGCCATGATAAAAATTAGGAGCAATATTTCAGAGGCAGCCAACAACCCTGAGAGGTGTAAGAAATTTTAAAAATCGAGGATGACTTACAAGGTTCTGTCCTGGCCCTGTAGATAGATTGATGGTGACTTTAATAGATGAGACAGACAGATAAAACTGAGTGGGAAACATGGTAGATTCAAGTTTTATATAAAGTTCAATTTTTATATACCTGTGTGGGAGGCAGAATCAGTGTGAAAATCAGGCATTTTGACTTCTAAACTTTTTTGCCTATAATGTTAGTAATTTTTTTATCAAAATAGTATTTCCGTGTGTTAAAGTTTATGAACACAAAAATATACTTTAAAGGTATGAAAATAGAAGGGATACTAAGGAGGGGTACCAGGGCAGTGGGGATGAGTTCAAGGAAAGTGGGGAATTGGGTGTGGTCAAAGTGCATGATGGGAATGGATTAAGCATCAACAAAACCATTAATTTTTTACTTTACCTACACATACAAAACGGTCACAAAAAATTGGAATTGCTTCACAATAGTCTATCACATTGATGTATTATGAATTATGTAAGTATTCCCCCAATATTTGCACATAGAATTCTAAGTTCTCCGCTATCACACTGGATGCTATGGTGACTCCAGTGCTCCTCAGAATCAGTCTGCATATACCCAATTCATTCCTTGGGAAAGACTCAACAATCAAGTTTTCTCGAGTTAAAAGAATAGAAATATTATCAGCTTATGACAGACAGACAGGTTTACAGTGAATTGTTCTCCAGAAACATTGGACAAATATCAGCATACCTACTAAATTGATAGTACTTCCTATTTCATTGAACCCCATCCATCTTTATGTATTACCTGAAAAGTATGGTGAGAATGTTATCAGATTTTAAATTTTATCTTTTAATATTCTAAGGATGATTTTTTCTATTAATTATAGTTTTCTTATTCTTATCACATAATGGAAATTCTGTGAATTGTCCATTATATTCATTGAAAGCTTTTTTTTCCATTTGAATCTTATTTCTCATTGAATTTTTTCTATGCTTATTTCATCTTACATTACTTTTTAAATTTCTATGCTGGGGCTGTATACTAGGGTTTTGTCATATTAATATCAGGTAGGTCTTATGTTCCTTTGACTAGCTTAAATCTTAAATTTGTTCTTATGACTTTTGTGAATTTTAAATTTCCATGAGACCCATATGATCCTTTCATTCATTTTATACTTAAAATCACTAATCCAGAGGGTTGCATTTGCCGTTTGTCTGTGTTTCATATAGTTAGTGTGAATTTGTGTTTGCCTCTTCAATACAAAATTGTGATTAGTATTTAGCACTGCTGACTGATATTCTAGGCTGCCTGATCACTTCCCCACCGCCCTGCAATCATTCCCTTGGCTCTGGTGCATGCTCCACAGGAGTTTTCTTCTCAGTAGTCTCTTCCTTCTTTTTTTTTTTCTCATGGGGATGTAAACATCTCATCCTCTCATGTGCATTTAAGCAAATCCTATATGTATCTTACCTCCTACTACTGGGGTTGCTTTTCTAAGCAGTTACGGTATCCCCATTTCCAAGTCACGTATTTCTCTACTTCAATATTTGTTTACGCTGTTATTTTAATCAAGATTTTGAAATCACCTAAATTATCTGATTGTTTTAATAATAAGATACATGCTTTTCATCACTGGAAGTGCAGTTTCATTGTTAAATTCCTAGCTGATACCTTTATAATGGGCTTATGGGGAATACTGGATGTCCTCAGCTGCTCTGAGTGACTGATGTCACCTGAGCCCTGTGGTCATCAGAAACCTCTGGGCTCTTAGGGGAGACTTTTGTGTGATTCATCTTTTCTTTATCTCAGTGATAATTCGAACCTATGGGAACACCTGAAAACACGCTTGGTGGTGATTTGCTATCAAATGGGATGCATCATCCCATGTGACTCTGAAACCCCATGGAGACCATTATCTGACTTGTGAGAAGATTTCCACACTTAAAATGACACTCAAGTGAAATGGGATGAAGGTCGGAAAGGAAGGCTGGCAGGGTTCTTCGGATGTCACTGGAGCAGGGCTTGTAGTAGAGACTACTACATATAGGGCAGAAGCAACTGCTCAGGAAATACTAGAATGGCCTGTTTTGGACAAACCTAGCTTCTGTTTGTGCCCACTTTTATGGGATTATGTCAGAAATTAACTCCTTTGTTGGGGGAAATAGCCAAAAATGAAAGGCAATTATAAACCAGAAGAAAATACAGGTTTTGACAGCTTATTCTTATTATAGCATTTTCCTGCCACATTCTTTTTGATTGAGACCTTTCACCTCCCACTCAATAAAGCATCCATGAGTGAGATTGGCCTGTAATTCTCTTTCTTGGTTGGGTCTTTGTGTGGTTTTGGTATCAGGGTAACTGTAGCTCCGTAAAAGGAATTTGGCAATGACTTTTCTGTTTCTATGTTGTGAAATACGTTAAGGAGTATAGGTATTAGCTCTTCTTTGAAGTTCTGGTAGAATTCTGCGTTGAACCCATCTGGTCCTGGGCATTTTTTGGAAGGGAGATTTTTGATAACAGTTTCTAGTTCTTCACGACTAACAGGTCTATTTAGATCATTCACCTGGTCTTTGTTTAGCTTTGGTATATGGTACTTATCTAAAAAAATGTCCATTTCTTTTGCATTTTTCCAGTTTTGTGGCATACAGGCTTTTATAGTAAGATCTAATGATTCTCTGGATTTCCTCTGTGTCTGTGGTTATGTCCCCCCTTTCATTTCTGATTTTATTTATTTGCGTGTTCTCTCTCTGTTGTTTAGTTAGTTTGGATAGGGGTTTGTCGATCTTGTTGATTTTCTCCAAGAACCAACTTTTTGTTTCATTGATTCTTTGGACTGTTTTCTGTGTTTCTATTTTGTTGATTTCTGCCCTCAGTTTGATTATTTCCAGTCTTCTACTCCTTCTGGGCACCTCTGCTTCTTTTTTTTCTAAAGCTTTCAGGTGTGCCATTAAGTCCCCAATGTATGCTTTCTCTGTTTTCTTTAAGTGGGCACTTAGTGCTATGAACTTTCCTCTTAGCACTGCTTTCATCGTGTCCCATAGGTTTGAGTATGTTGTCTCTTTATTTTCATTAAATTCAAGGAAGACTTTAATTTCTTTCTTAATTTCTTCCTTGACCCAGGTGTGGTTCAGTAGTTGACTGTTCAGTTTCCATGAGTTTGTCGGCTTTCTGGGGGTAGCATAGTTGTTGCCATCTAACTTTAATCCGTGGTGATCTGATAAGACACAGGTGGACACTGATATTCTTTTGTATCTGTGGAGGTTTCCTTTGTTTCCGAGTATATGGTCAATTTTTGAGAAGGTTCCATGAGCTGCAGAGAAGAAGGTATATTCTTTCCTATTTGGGTGGAGTGTTCTGTAGATGTCTGTTAAGTCCATTTGCTTCATTACCTCCAATAATTCTCTTAATTCTCTATTAGGTTTCTGTCTGATTGACCTGTCCATTGGAGAGAGAGGTGTGTTGAAGTC
Organism: Alexandromys fortis; assembly: GCF_014885135.2. Taxonomy (NCBI): domain Eukaryota; kingdom Metazoa; phylum Chordata; class Mammalia; order Rodentia; family Cricetidae; genus Alexandromys; species Alexandromys fortis. The sequence goes on along the minus strand of NW_026067954.1, from coordinate 666,521 downwards.
TCCTAATATTAGTGTGTGTGGTTTTATGTCTGCCTTGAGTTTTAGTAATATTTCTTTGGCATAAGTGGATGTCAACTTGTAGAAAAATGAAAATAGATTCATATCTATTGCTATGCATAAAACTCAAGTCCAAATTGATTAAAGACCTCAATATAAATCCAACCGCATTGAACCTGATAGAAGAGAAAGTGGGGAGTAGCCTTCAATGCATGGAAGGAGACCACTTTGTAAATATAACTCCATTAGCATAGACAATAAGAGAAACAATAGATAAATGAGACCTCCTGATACTGAGACACTTCTGTAAAGCAAAGGACAGTCAATAAGACAAAAAGGCAAAAGATCTTTACCAACCCCACATCAGACGAAGGACTGATCTCCAAAATATATAATGAACTTAAGAAATTAGATATTAAACTTCTAAATAGCCCAATTAAAAATGGTTTACTGAATTAAACAGAAAATTCTCAATAGAAGAATTTCAAATGGCCAAAAGATACTTAAGGACTTGTTCAACTTCCATAGCTATTAGGGAAATGCAAATCAAAACAACTCTGAGATACCATCTTACACCTGTCAGAATGGCTAAAATAAAAAATACCAATGATAGCTTATGCTAGAGTGCATGAGGAGTAAGGGATACACTCATCCATTGCTAGTGGGAATGCAAACTTGTGCAACCACTTTGGAAATCAGTATGGCAGTTTCTCAGAAAATTGGGAATCAACCTACCTCCGGATCCATAAAGCACTCTTGAAAATATACCGAAAAGGTGCTCAATCATAGCACAAAAGCATTTGTTCAACTATGTTTATAGCAGCATTATTTGTAATAGCCAGAACCTGGAAACAACCTAGATGCCCCTCAACTGAAGAATGAATAAAGCAAGTGTGGCATATTTACACATTAGAGTACTACTCAGAGGTAAAAAATGATGGCATCTTGAATTTTGCAAGCAAATGGATGGAATTAGAAAACACTATCCTGAGTGAGGTAACCCAGATCCAAAAAAATGAATATGATATATACTCTCTCATAAGTGAATACTAGTCATAAACAAAGGACATTGAGTCTATAGTTCATGATCCTAGAGAAGCTATGTAATAAGTAGAACCCAAAGAAAAACCTATATAGACCCAGCTGGGAATCAGAGACAAGATCACCTGGCAAAATTGAGAGCATGGGGGCAGGGAGTATAAGGAAGGGGAGAAGGAGGGGGTTGAGGAGAACTTAAAGAAATGGGATAGTCCAGATGGAGGAAGGACAGAGATGAGAGCAAGGTAAGAGATATCTTGATTGATGGAGCTGTTATAGGGTTAGCAACAAACATTGCTATAGAAAATTCCCAGGAATCCCCTAGGATGACCCCAGATAAGACCCTAAGCAATAGAGGAGAGGGTACCTGAACTGGCCTTGTCCTGTAGTTAGACATGTCCTCTCTTAGGATTGGAGGCGTAGTGGGAGGGTGTGTGGAGGGAGTGGGCAGAGGGGAGGGAGTGGGAATTTGGATTGGTATTTTTTAAATAATAAAATAATAATAAAAGTGAAAAGAAAAAAAAAATAAAGCATCCACTTTCCTCTGAATGTAGACAAACAGCAGGATTAATGAGAGATGTATACCAGTGCTTACACTGTCACAGAGACCTAATCTAATTAAATATTTTTTTCCAAAGAGTTCATTTCCAAAAGTTTCATTGTTATACGGAACAGCTTTCCGTATAACAATGAAACGCAGAACAGGCTCAGAATTCTTAAACAGAAAGCTTTTCTAGAAGCCCAGATAGATACCTTCTAGGATGATAAATGATGTGTAGAGCAAAGGGAAATTAAATGTAAATGATTCAGAACCATTGCTTAAATTTCCCTGAAGAAGCAAATGCAGAGGCCAACAGAGAATATGCACTTGGCTGTGTGCTCTGTTTTCTTGTCCTCGGGGAGATGTGTTGCACGGTTTAGTCTCAAGTCTTCATTTGAAATGACAAACTCTTGGAACAGTGAGTTCATGGAGAGCCTCAAAAGAAGTCCCCCTTCCAGGATCAGAGCCATGGATCTTAAACTTATCGAGAGAATATGTGATTTTAGATAAGACTTTCATATTAGAAGTAGTAACAAGCAAGCTTTTCAGAAATGTAAATTCCTTGAACTCACAAAGTTGAGTCTAAAGTTTAACCTAGCTCCTCAATGAAGGTGGCACTTTCTTTTCCTCCCAAGTCATAACCGTCATCCATAACAAGGAACGTTTAAATATTCAAAGAGTGTTCTGTATTGCTTGGTTTACTTGGAAAGTGTCTTCAAATATTCCATTCATGTGACTAAAGAAAAAGCTATCTTACAAGTATAGAAGACCATTCATTTAATGCACATTGCCAGTGCTCATGCTAATGGCGTGTGTGCATATATGTAAATGCATATCCATCCACATGTATATATAGTTCCGCTCCTTTCTACCGCTCCTTGTTTTCAGGCCTTCCCTCGTCCCCTCGAACGCAGCCCATTCTTACTTGTACAGAGAATTGATCTCATAGCTATGAAGACTCTGCCATTGAGTTAAAACTTTAAACCTGTATGCATTTAATTTATTATTTAAAAAATATTCTTTACACAAAACCTTTAAGTTATTGCTTAGATACCTGAAAATGAGTAAAGTTAACATTCAGCAGTTTATTATTTTGCAATTTCATAAATGAGAAAACTGAGTCTGTGGGAGATAAAACAGCCTTCACATACAAACCCAAGACTGTCTGACCTCACATTACAGACTAACCTTTATTGGATAGATTATCCAGATAGTTAACAGTGACTTCAGACTTTTCAGTCCACATTCAAAGGTTTGTCTTCCATTTTGATTCTAAGATGTAACAGAGATATAACTTTCAGTTTTGTTTTCAAAATGGTTTTAAATTTAGATTCCATGCTGGAGAGTCACTAGGGAATTTTTAATAATCCTTATATTAGTTTTTCAATCAGCAAATTATGTTTTTTTTCTCAGAATGACAGTTCCCTTGTCATTTATTTTCACTCTTTTTCTGTTGGTCCAATAGGCTTTTTGTGAACATAATGGGTTTTGAAAGGAATGGTGTGATATATTAATTAACCAAGCTAATTAGCTTGAAGAGCCTTGAGTTTCAAATCCCTGAGTGTATATATTATTTCTGAAAATACTTATTGGGAAATCTCGTTTGAGATGGTTGGACAGAGGAAAAGGCATCTAAGCCACGCTTATTGAGAGAATAAAGTCGTGCTATTAGAAATCAGTGGGAAAGATTATAGGGCATTAAATTCTTAGAGCCTCGCTTTTTTTAACGTACAGTTTTCCAAATGCACACGTAGTTCATGCAAATTACACAGCATGGGCCAGAGGTTAAAGCCACTTTTCTCTAATGCTCAAACATGCCTTAATGAAAGTCAATTTTCTGTATAGCAGTTGTTCCAGACACCATTTTGGGAGCAGCAATTTTTCCCGTGCCGTACGTTGTAGTCAAGTAACTCTCAGGATTTGGACTGCACTTCCGTAAACAGGAAGTGACTTGATGGTGATGAGGTGTACAGCCCTGTATCTCACGGGCAACCAAACACGGCAAAGAGAGAAACCTCATTAAATGAGTGAGCACTGGCTCTCCTGGCTCCTCATATTGCTTACTCAGCACTGGTTGTGTGCCTGCCGTCTTCATGGAGACTTTTGAAGTGTGCAAGAGATGATGACATCATGAGTATTGGGGCAAAGGATAAAGAAATATTGTGGGGATGGAGGCTAGAAATTTTCGGATATTACGGGAGATACAAAAGGAACCTGAATAAATAGATGTCCCAGTCCTTTAGGAGTACCAGTTGTGTGCTTCTGTTTCTTTATAGTGCTGGTGGAACTTCCTTTGGCATGTGCATGCATGCCATGTGTTTGGTTACCTTCACCGCCAGCAGGAAGCAGAGGAACTTCCTTTCAAATCCTTCCAATGCAGAGCAAAAGAGATCCACATTTTCTTTTTGGAAAGATTTTCTTTTTTTTTTTTTTATTTATTTCAGTTTTGTTGAAATATAACTGACAAACCCCAACTTCATACTTAAGATGTACTTAAAATATATAATGTGATTCTTCAATCTGCATCTGTTTGGCCACCTTCATGAAAGTTCACTGTAATATTCACTGTCCAAACATTTAATAGAAAGAGATGAGATGTTAGCATATTACCTCCAAACAAACCTCTTTTCTATGAATATATGAAAGTATTATATATTTGTAAAAACTGACCTAATATGCAGATTTAAAAGAAAAACTATATAACTATTTTCACTCTCCACCCTAAATATGTTCGTATTTTTCCACTTATATTGAAACCTTGTTAGTTCTGGAGGATGGTGTGCAGGGGTCACTTTTATGAGGTGCACACTGATGGACACACTGGTGAGAACACCATTCACCTGGTCATCGGTGTGAAGGACTCTTCATAGCTCTGGGCAGAGTTCAATAGGTCTTGCTTCTGGTCTTGCTGGCAGGGAGCCCTAGAATGGTTATATTCACCTACTGCTCCTGTCCCCAGCTCGTTTCAGGGACTTTAGTAAGACACTTCTCTGCTGTCCTTTGTACACTGATGCTTCTAGAGAAGGCGAATTTCCATGTGTGTGAGGAAAGGACTTTTAAAAAGAGAATTCCAGCTCTACACTTTGGAAATGTGGTGTGAGCACTTCAGTGGATTGGGTCTTTGGTAACTATAACTCACAAACCTGGCTCTCAAGACTTGATTTTTGACTCACTAATCTCTACCACATTACTGTCCCATGGCCACAAATTGCACCACCACCAATGAACCTTGCTCCTTTATCAATGACTCTTATTTTCTTAAAAAATACAGTTTTCCCATGGTTATCTCCTATACTTTTATAGTAAATGAAAGCAGCTATGTCTATAAGAGAACTTCAGCAAAGCCTTTTGTTGGGGTCGCTGAGCTCTATGTTAACACATCACATAAGTTGCTTTCAATCTATACAATGGTATAATTAGCCCAGTTTTTTTTCTTTTCTTTTCTTTTTTTTTTTTTTTTTTTAGAAAAAGAGTTGGAGACATTATAGTATGTCCCAAGTCATACATAGCTCTGCTACATGATGGACATAGGATTTGGGTATAGGATTTTTTTTCCTAGTTTCTGTACTTTTTCCCTGGCAGACACAGAAAAGCCAAGAGCAAGGATGTTAACTCGAGACTGGTCCATCTATGAAGCTCTTATATCAGATCTTCAAGTTATTGACTCCCCAGCAGACTTTAACTCCATGTATTTATTTCTAGTTTGCCCAGTTTCTCAGTAGTAGTGAGAATAGCAGTGACTGCATGGTCTTTGAAGGTAGGCAGATCTATTTCCAAGGCTCCTCCTGCTGGGAAACAGCACTGCCTTTCCAAGCAGCCTCTGCCAATCCTTAGGGGAGCACAGCAGGGTGTGTAAAGGAGGGACAGCTGTGTGTGTGGCAGTCCTGGGATCCTGGGCAACTGTTCCACGGTCATAAATTAGACCACCCTGCCACAGGCATTCTGATTTAGTTGCAGTCATTGGGCTCCCCACTGCCCACAAAGTGTTGTAGAAGAAAGAAGTTTGCTTATTTTCGTGTGGATCAGATTTCACAGTGTAATCATTTCCCTTTGCTAATAAGCAGAGTGGCTCTATACTTACCTGGTTGGGTAACCTGCAGAGACCCAGGTGTCATCAGCTCATGATTAAATTTAGGAAAAAGGTAGAGACGTCATGGAAACGAATGCACCAACATGATTGGAAAAGAATAACAACAAAATCTTCTTTCACATCAACTGTCTTAGCATAATGGTCCCCTATTACACTAGCCAAAAATATTGGTTATTCCTTGTGTCCCTTCTTTTCTGCCTCAGTGAAGTCAGAAATCCCTGACTGTATTCAGTTTTACTGCTCCTTAGGCAAAGCACAGTATATCATATGAAGTGAGCAGTCACTGTCATTGCCTTTCTTACCCTGTTTGAAAATGTTTCCTACTTCATGAGTCTTACATCATGATCCCTTCAGTCTGTGCTAGAGTAGAATAACTTAATGCGACATGTTGATGCAGTCATATGGAAGAGCATCATATATCTTTGAAGGCCTCTGCGTTACACATATGTTGCCGTTTGATTCTCAAACTAATAATTTAAATTAATATTTCCATTTGGAAGATGAAGGAACAGAAGTTTAAAAGATTAGGATGTGTATTTCTGGAGGTGGTATAACAGTTTATGAGAGGCAAAATCAATTTGTAAGCTCTTGAAGTCTTTCCCTTAGAGTTTTCTTTTCCCTCACCTGAAATATGAATCCAAGTGGAAATTCGAAGGACCCCTATAGACCAGGCTGTCCTTGAATTCACAGAAACCTGCCTGCCTCTGCCATGGGATTACATACATTGGTCACCATACTTAAACTCAGACTGATTATTTTTAAGGCAAGCCATCGTACAAATAGTTTGAGCAGGAAAGAGAGAGCCAAATCTAAGCCTCTGATATAAAGTGCAGTTTGAACACATTCAAGGAGGTGGAATGATTGGACATGGGGGTGGAGCTGTAGTAAGTCAAGGGCTGTCAGGGATGAAGAATTCTTCCTGATTCTCCCTTCTGAGGGCTGTGGGCACATTGGCAGGCTCCTTATCAGCTTTGTTTTTTCTTTCCTTCATTAGCTTTTGGAGAGATTGTGCAATGTTTTTCTTCACATTAAATCCACTCCTCCAACTCTTGTCAGCAAACCACTCTTCATACCCATTCAACTTTGTGTATTTTTGCTATTGTTTTTTCTTTCAATCAATGAAAGCAAATTTGTGCTGTCCAAATATCCTTAGATATGTGGTCTTCCGCAGGAGCCTGGCCATCTTCCCAGTGGCGATACCCATAGGAAAATCTGTCTCTCCCTCTCCCAGCACCTGGCACTTGCCGGTAGCTAACCCCACCCAGGTCTTGGTGTGGATTAGGTGACCAGTTCTCATCTGACACGGACTTGTGCATGCTGTCACGTCTTCTGTGAATTCTTTGTGCAGCTTCCCTGCTGGTTCAGAAGACAGTTTCCTTTTGGTCTTCCATTACTCCTGGTTCTTATACTCTTTATACTCCCTCTTCTGAGCCTTGGGAGAAGGGTGAGTGGTACCCTTTAGAGCTGAAAATTTTGCATTTTAAAAAATTTTTAAATTCATTTTACATACCAGCTACAATTCCCCCTCCCATCCATCCTCCTGCTCCCCCCTTTGCCTTTCCCCTCCCCCATCCATTCCTCCAAAAGCATAAAGCCTCCTATGGGGAGTCTAAAGAGTCTGGTACATTCAGTAGAGGCAGGACCAAGCCCCTCCCCTCTGCATCAAGGTTGAACAAAGTATCCCCCTCTAAGGAATGCGCTCAAAAAACCCAATTCACGTACCAGAAGTAGATCATGATCCCACTGCCAGGGACCCCCACAAACAAACCAAGCAACACAACCGTCTCTCACAGCATTCTGCATTCTTTTTTATTTTTAAACTAAATTCTTCTAATTTTAGTTGTTTGCATAGGAATGTGCTACACATTCTTTTCCCATTCCTCTTCTTCACTCCCCCTACCCTTCCATGCTTCCCTGCCCTCCATGCTTCCGATTTATTCAGGAGTTCTGGTCTTTTTTCCCCGTTTGAGGTAACTCCATCTATATCTCTTAGGGTCCTCTTTGTTATCTAAGTTCTCTGGGGTTGTGGCCTGTAGGCTGGTTGTCCTTTGCTTTCTGTCTATTGTCTACTTACGAGTGAGTACATATTATATTCTGCATTCTCCTAATCTTTGTTCCTGAGCATAGTTTGGCAACTGGTTGTCAACAAATGTCAAAAGCTTGCCGTACTCAGACGATCTCCATAGATTGAAATGCTTTTCTTGCATGAGGAGTGATTAGATGGAATTAAAATATTTATTTATCAAAGTCACCGGTTGAAATCCAATGGGTGCCATGTTGCATTTGAATATAGTGTCATGATTAGGCAACTCTCCTACATTTCTGCATATATCATATTTTACTAAGGTACGGCTGGGTGGAATCTACTTAATGTGATTGCTCTACTGTAAGATCTGACTGTTTTTTCACCCAGCCTTTGGAAAATGTATTACAGATGCATGACAAGGGGATGTGTGTGGGATGGCTCCACAGGGACAGCTAATGCCAGACTCAAATCTGTGTATCGGCTTTTAGGCTGCCAACATGGTGCTATGTGTCAACAGTTCAACTCCCCAAATTCTTGGCATAAACCCCAGTAAGTCAAAATCAAATATGCTTTATGAAGCATACATATTGCCTGGTAGTTGGAACACGCATGCACATTCAGTTCTGTGCAAATTAAAATCTGCTCTGTCAACTATGGATGCTTTAGAGTCAGTGACAGACTCTTGGTAAGTGGCTGGTAGATGCCTGGTAGAATAATTAATTTCCTTGGAGTTCTTTGCGTACAATTTAGGAAGCTGAAATATTCCACTATTCAGCCTAATATATAAAACAAAACAAACCCCAACTAATCCATCTGTGCTGTAAGGGTGACAGTTGCACGAATCACCATCGTGTTAAAAAAAAAAGCAGTTAAATCAATTAGGAAACTTAAAGGTTTTATTGACACGTGTCGATGCTTTAAAATGATGATGGCACATAAGATCAAGCTGATGCATTGTAGTTAAGTCTTCTGGTGATATTTATTATTTATACCTAGTGAAAAGGGCAAGAGATAGATGTACAAGCTTAATACACTTTTACCTTGCAAACTGCTCAATTTAGTGGGACAAGAATTAAAACAGTGTGAACGGATAATGGAATCTGTTTACTAAATCATCTTTTTAAAGTAGTTTTCAGAGTTTTTACGAGTTTGCTTATATGAGTGAAAGGAGCTGCCTCTTCTAGATTGCTGATAGGTACCGTGTTTACAGTCAGTGGTAGTGGATTATTTATTTTAGTGTGCTACATTATCTCAAATGACATATTGATACTCAAATTTGTGTGTAAAATACAGAAAGATTGAGAAAAAAGATTGTAAAATGGAAAAAACATAAGGTTGACTTATAGCCTATAATCTTTGGCAGGATTGAAATAAAACTATGCACTACAGACAGCATCCTACCTCTGGTATGAAAATTTAGGGTGGATATGTCATTATTCTTTAGAATTGTCTCTAATCTTAGAAGGGTGTTCATTTTCTTTATAACTTTGGAAAACTGTTTGTCTTTATTGGATTGTAGATGGCAAAACAAGATCAATGGTAGACAGACTTAAAAAGGAATTAAATTAGACATCTCCTCAGTGACTTCTCTTTCCATTTCTTCTCAGAATTACTATTTAGGTTCTTGCTATGAGATAGTTAGTGTGGTGCAGGACTATCCTTGAAACTAATGGAGTTAGGATAAATTTATAACAGCTTCTAACTTCAATATCCTTATCTATGAAATGACAACATGGGATGCTCATCTATAGCAGTCAACGAACGCATAGTTCTTTCTTCAGAATAAATAGAATGACATGGAAATCCGGTGTGATGATGCACACGTAGAGTTAAACACAACAGGTATCTCTCAAATGCACTATCTCATCCTTGAATGACCTAGGTTAGTGTATCTCAAATTGTAACAACAATGAACTCATTAAAATGCAAATTCTCGAATCAGAAACTCTAGAGGACAGGGCACAGCATTCAGTTTTAACCTCCATATCCATCTTTACACAATAAAGTTTGAAGCCTAGTGGCTCAGGTGAAGACATGAAAGTAAGGTTTCCAGATCACTCATGCCAGGAACCTCTTACAACTGAAGATTTATGGCTCTCAACCAAGAACTACTCAATCCAAATTTCTAGGGTTGATAATTCTCTGTGTTTTGGCCAACTCTGCCTGAAAATCTAAAAGTTTGAAAAAACTACTGTTCTAGAAAAGTGGTTCTCAAAATGAACTACATGGTAAAAATCACTCCAGGGAGTTTTTAAAAACAATACAGATGGCTTATCTCCAAACAGCCCAATTTCCTAGTTTCTAATATGCAGCCAACATTGAGAATTACTGGACTACGTTATCTTTAAAAGCCCTGCCAGATTCAGGTTCATGATTTTCACATTAGTCTTGTTTCCCCAGCGTGTATTTGAGTTTTCGATCCGTGACATACTTCCTAATCAACACTGCTTGTTTGTATCACCCAGTGTGCGTCCCACCACTCTGCCGATGATATCTTATGAAGAATGCCTCATTGGCTGGATCTTGCACATTTTATGAGACTATGGGTTAAAACAAATGCCTTGTGAGAAGTTAACTTCTAAGCCCTAGCATCAGGAAGATGGGTTCAAATGGATCACCCCTTTTTCACAATCCATCCTTGCCTTTCTTGTGTGGTGTTGAATGACACCAGTTTTTTTTTTTACTTTTATATTTTCATTTAAATGTTTTTTATATAATATACTAGATTATATTTCCCATTTCCAAACTCCTCCCAGATCCACTTCCCCATTTATTTACCTAACTTCATCTTCCCCACAATTCAAAAAAGAAGCAAAAAAAAAAAAAAAACCCCACCCAAATAAATGAGCTAATAAAAATGCAACAGCACAAAATTTAGCAAAACAAAACAAAATACAGAGCCCATCTTGTATTGGTCAACTTCTTCTGGATGTGGGACTTGCCGTGGAGTAGATGGAGTCTGGTTGATATACTCCGTGACATACCATTTGAGAAAATATGTTTTCCCTTTGGCAGTTGGTACTAATTACAAATAGATTCTTGGTCAGAAGGGGATTATATGTCTACCTCTTTATTTTCAGCACTGGAATTTTGTCTGGTTTGATCCTGTGTAGGTCGTGTATGTGCTTTCACAGTTTCAGTGAGTTCCTATGTGCATCAGGCCCGCCGTGTTTGAAAAAAGCTCGTTCCTGAAAGTCATTCACCACTTCCGGATGTTCCCATCTTTCCGCCTCCTCTTCAACACAGATCTCAGAACCTTGTGGGAGGAAGATTGCAAGGATATTCTGTTTTGGATTGAGTGCCCCACAGTCGATCAGACTGCATACTGTTCAGTTGTGTCTGTGTTAATTACCATTTACAACAAGGAGTTGCTTCTATGAAGGGTATTGAATGACACTCTCATCTGAGTATCAACCTAGTGAGGTCGCTATGATCCCTGGCAGAATGTAATTCTGCTGATTGATAGAGATTCAAAAGAATGAAGATAGGCTAAAGGGACTGTGGGGAAAAGAAAACCCTAAGGGAACTCTGGGTTTACACCAAGAGGCTGAGGTGGCAACAACTTCTGAGTTTTAATTCATTAGATAATTTCTTGCATTTTTTTCAAAACATAGAGGTAGAGTCAAAGAGACAGGAGATTTTAGAGGCTAGACCTCACAATTTTTTTTCTTGCAACATCCCAAAGCACTTTTGTAATAATAAATACCTGTGCTAAGCTCAGTATAATTGACACTGTTTTCCAATAAAATCTGGCATGCAGAAAAACTTTAGGATTCCTAATCATAAGGGTTTTTAAGCCAAGGTTTGGGTTGAAGCCAACAGCATCAAGCAGAGGGAAGCCAGAATGAGATGTTGCTAGTGAAGGTTTGTCTTAAAATAGTTAATGAAAAATTTTGAGAGCTGTGATGATATTTGACAGATTGGAAACTCACTTTGAGAAACATACTATCCTCCTTTCAGTTCTCAGACACTCAGCCTGAGGGTAATTCTTCAGAAATAAAATACATAAGGAAACAGAAGTGGGAGAATCTGAACTGTAGGACATCCATCAGCAGTGTGAACCAAGGTTACTGAGGCAGTAAAACAGACAACAATCTTTTGCGTTTCTTTTCTGTTCATCAAGGCTACCCACCTGAGCTTGGAGAGGGTAACGCCACAATTAAGGACAGGCATGTTATGGTGCGGGGGATGGTAAAATAGAGATCAAAACATTGTACCCTGATGTTTGGATTGAAATCTTCTATTGACCAGGAAAGAGACATTTATTGATTCTGAAGACAATGATACTGTTATTCACCAAGCAATCATGGTCAGCAGACTCCTGAGACCAGCAGTGAACTATTTCAGTCTGTGAGAAAAGCCTGTGGCTTTGCCTGCAGCATTGCTAGGCATGGGGGCTATGGTTTCAGGTGGCTTATTGGGCTGTGTGCTGTTGCAACCATCGTCAAAGGGATGAAAGAACATTTCCCCTCATCACTTTAGGAAAGGTACAGATACGCAGATCAGGGACAACATCTGGAGAAGAGTTAACGGATGGGTAGACTAGTTGGCTGAGTAAACACTCTGCAGCAGCTGAAAGCAGTCAGTAGAGAAACTAGTTGAGCTTTTCTTCCTACCTAGGTTCAGCTCAGTCTGGAGAGAGGGGTCTCTTATTACCCTGGAACCTCAGAGTCAAGATTATTTCCTCAGATTTTGAGTACAACATTTGCTATGGCCAGATTTCCTCCAGGGAGTTCTTGTACTTTTTATTCCATCTGTTTTGTGCCTTGCCTATCAATACAATATACCCATGATCCAGAGCTCTTAGGTTTCTCATAGTTCAGGCATTAATCTAGACATTTTCACAATTCATATAAGTCAGACTTTACATCCAGAAAAACAATATGAAATTATTTCCCACAATATCTACGAGGGTCTAATCAACTACTTATGGGGAGGTAGGCAACCAACTTTCAGTGTATTCTGAGAAAGGAAGAGAATTGCCCTGTATGGGTTGGGAAAATTTCAGCCCACCACCACTGAGGCTGATGGAGTTTGTGTTTCCATGCCAACTGAGTCCTTTCCAGGCTTCCCTGTGTATTCATTCTTCTAACAGCAAGAAAAACAAATGCTATCATTCTTACATATTATTTAATTTTCATGTTCATCTGCAGCACAGTGAATTACTACCTGCTTGCCTATGAACTTCAATAACAGTAAAACAATCCTGAGAACCGACTGTTATCCCCAAAAAGACATGAACTCCAAGGGTTTGGATAAGCTAGGTAATAAATTGTAAAGGATGGATATTCCCTCCTATTTTCCTGGTAACGGGGTTTCTCACAGGACGCTGATTCCCAGAGTTACGTTATGCTAACTTGTTCCTCTAAACGTCATTCTTGACCCCTTTACAAGGGAAACCTGAAGGTTAATTAATAAAAGATTGTTAGTTCCTTAACATTGCCCTGTGATTTAGTCCTGAGGTGGCCAGAACATCTCCATCCTCATTAGGAAATGGCTCGGTGGTTCAATATTAATTCCCGCAGCTCTTACAATTCCCTTTGGGATTAATATTTAATCAACAGAGTGGTTGCCTTTTTATTTTACTGTAGAAAAATTTCAATAAAATAGAATAGGACATTATATTGTAATGAATGGAAAATACTGGCAAATTTTCATTTAAAATCAATAAGTTGAACCAGCAGTCATTTCATAACTGATGGGTCATCTCAATTTAATGAACAGTAACTAAAAACATATTAAACAAATGCCCGAGATGAGATGAGGAATGAAGGCATAGCAAGAGACTAATTATTAATTCCACTGCTCTGATGTTTCCTAAAGAGGGAGCTGGGTTTTGTGAAATTTCTTTGTCATTGCCCCAGACCATTATAATGGATATTCAGAAAAATCTCTACAGGTTAAAAAAATTATAAATAAGCTGCCATGTATGAAATTAATACTGTTTTAGAGGGGAAATACACTATCCTTTGCTATTGGTGGTCTCTTCTGAATGAATGATAATTTTTCACAAGAAATTATGTATGCTTATTATTTTCTATTTGTTAAGGCTTTTATAGTCCTTTGCTAAGGTGAGTCTGCATCAGAATCATTGTGGGAGTTCGCAAAACACAGTCCTCTGGGCCCCTTTTCCAGGTTCTGGTTCAGTATTGTGGAGTAAGAGCTTTAGCATTTACGTGTTTTAGTTGTCAGGTCACCAGTGCTGAATTCTGCATCCTTTCCTTAGAACTGCTACATACAGCATAGATCTAACTCTTCAATCTATTTAATGGTTTTCATTATTTTGATATAAGTGATTTTTTTCCTGGAACATGTCCCCATCAAGCACTTGGAGAACATTTGATAACTTCATGGATGATAACAGCCTGGCACAGGCTCATTTTCCCATTACTTTTCCCACAGAATGATGGCTTGGTGGAGGAGATTCACAGAGATCCTCCACAGGACAGGACAGCAGGCCAGTTTTTAATGTTGGTTTATTTTTTTCCTTCATGGAATGGCATCAAAGATCCTTTCAGGCTAACATCCTTGGAGATGCTAGCTTGACTGTTGCTAGCCAGAGTTGCTTTAGTTGTTTTTCTCTTGTATTTTTGTTTGTTTTTGTGTCTTAGCCCCTTTCATAGTAAGCAGGGATATTGTAGGATCATCTACTCCCATTGGACCAAACCAGTGCTACTGAATCTGGTTTTATACCTATCACTTATATAATATTTTTGTTCTAATTAATTCCTTCATCATATTGGCATCAAAGTAAACTATTTTCTAGCTGGTTCTGGATACATCTGTCTATGCTGAACATTGAACATCCATCAGTATTGCTTTATAACAATAAAATATTTAAAAAAAAGAGTTGAATAGGTTTGGGTAGGAGTGGGAACAGGAACACACCACAAATCCTTGTCAAACACAAGGCTTCTGAAAGCAAAGTACTGTTTCCAGATACCAGAGAACACGAGGAACTCAAAAGGAGTTTGTTTATTGTTCAGTACTCATGTAATCCTTAATGGCAGCTGGTTAGGACCCACTTCATACCTGAGATCAGCTTTGTATTTATACATATGCAGAAAAAGAAACACAGTCTTAATACTCTAGAATTTCTGGTAGATATATTTTACATGTCTCTGTGTCCATAGCCTGTATCTTCTTTACTGTTTCAACACTTCCTCATAGAATCTGCACAATATATGTGGGAACAAGTTCTCTATGAAAACTCAGATACTGACTCTGGAATGTTCTTCACAGTGTTTGATGTCTTTGTCATCCCATGCATTTTTTACACTGATCTGTATTTTCTACATATCCCTTAAGATGCACAAGCTGTATCTAGTATCACACCAGCAGTAGAGCACATCAGTGCAAAAGGACAGTCGCTTTCTGTCACATACTGTCGGTAGCAATCATTCGCAATAGCCCATGTGATCCTATTGTGGACAATTTTGAACAAGCTAGTGATCACCAGTCTTGATATGATGGTATGCACAGCCCAATCAAGGAAGAGGTTCCCTATTGCCTGCTTAAGAGAAGCAAAACACCAAAATAAGAAAGTGTGCACTTCGTGGCAAGATACACGGGATGATGTGATATTAAGTCAGAAGAGCCATTTGGCTTGTAGCTGTCTGGGGCAAGATTACCATACCAGTCAATCAGGAGGGGATGCAGAATATACTGCAGTGAAGATAGAGTTGCCACATGCATGCACTGTACATCCATTTTGAGGAAAAATCCCTCTAGAAGATATGTCTTAATCTTGTCAGACTATTTTCCAATAGGATCCGTGTAATTTTTAAATTCGGTGTAGCTGATTCTCCAGAAGTCAGTGTAGGACTTGTGGAGGAACACAGAGCCCCTTTAGGTGTTCTGTGGCTGGTGTTACATCAGTTGAAACCAGGAACAACAAATTGCTGTTTGCTGCTTGAGGGATTGATTTGTCCAATTTAATCTATAGTCTTAGTTTAAGGAGCTACAATTCAGAAATGACGGTCGCTGACACATGCCTGTCTTTTCAAGTGTTTCTTTGGGAGCTCTCAAGGCTCAGAAGAGGATGCTGGCAGTCTACCCTTGCAGAGAGAGGAAAATAGTTGAGGATTCCTTTAGAAATACACACAGCCCTTGATGCATCTCACTCCCGTTAACTTGTACAGTTAATGGGTCCATTTTGTGACTTGCTTGCCAGGCTACAATTCTGCTTCATGGTTTTCAAAATGGGTACCTTGGTCACTGTCCATTACCTGGGATCCCTGTCTGTTGACCTCAGACTTATGAGCCCTTAGATGTCATTCTGTGGGTGAATTTTCATTTTCAAAAGTCCAGTAATAGTGTCAACATGCATGAAATCATCCTAAATTCCCACTGAGCCTAGTCAAGGACCAATAGAGTCCATCTGTTCTCTGTGCTTCAAGGGAACAAATGCTCTTTTAATGAAATTCTCCATGACATTCTGGTGTGTTTTGTACCACTATTGGAACTGTTGGAAAACATGTATGATGTTTCTCCTCTTGAGTAACACTAGCCATCATAGTGGGTAGTATCCCACATGGTTTTCAGGCATGTGTGGTGCCCTTAGTGGTACAACAATGTGATGTCTTCTTAAAACTAGCTCAGTGATACCTCCATAATCTGAACACGAAGGCCTTATTGGAGAAGGCAGGACTTTCTTATGCTGCCAAGCATACAGAAATCAAACTAGTGCCCAACTAAAAGCCTTACCCCTACTGACGAGCAGGCATAGTGCTGAAAGGTATCATACATACCACAGAAAGAGGAAATTAGCCATCAGTTTAACTCTGCTATGAGCCCTGCAAAATGCCTGTAAGATATAGTGTTGCGATAGTGGCACAATTGTGGGAGTAACCAACCATTTTTTTTGGTTGCATTTAAGACCCATTACATGAGATGGAACCCACACCTGGCAATATTAATGAGGCCATGAACCTAAGACTAAATATGTCATGGGTCTGGTCTAGGGGAAAAACTGCTACTATAATTTTGCTTAAGGCGAACAAAATTAAGTAACTGCCAATTATCATATTACTATACCCATTCATTAGAGCATTGCTTGACTCTCATCAGAAAATCTTTTACTTTCACTAGATGGTAATTAATATGTAGATATAAAATTGAACAATGTGTAGCAAGTTAGAGATTTTGAAGCACTCTGTCCTAAGTAATGTCTTTACCAATCCCCATTCCCCAAGCTCAAGGCACAGGAATCTATCTGGAAGAGGAGACAGAAATATTTCAAGAACCAGATGTGGTAGATGGTTTCAAGGAAAGTATCTTCCAGATGCAACAGGATTAATACATATATGAAATTATAAAGACGGTGATAGTATATTAAAGCTAAAACCTGCCAAAAATCTCAGGATGGAAAAGGAGAAACAGTCTAAAGCTTACATACAAATAGTAACAATTGGGATGGGGAAAATCAATTTTTGCCAAATAGAGCAGTGATGATGGGTATATCAACCACATTTTAGGGCAGGCCTTATGCTCAAGAATGGGTGAACATTATAAAACAAAAATACATGTTTTTGTTTTGTTTTGTGTGTATGTTGTATTGTGTGTGTGTTTTCTTGTTATTTTATGACTTTTGATTTTTGTCTAGGATTTTTTGTTTGCTTTTTCACATTTTGTTTTGCATTGGTTTTTGAGAAAAAAAGATAAGGAACACAAAATTGGGTGTGTAGGAAGGCTTAGAGGATCTGAGATGATTTTGGGGAGGGGAAATACAATAAAATATTGCATGAGAAATTTTAAAGTAGTGTAAAATGTAATTAGAAAAAAACCTTTGAAAGAAGAACTAGATTATTTGACTTAGTCTCCAGCTAGCTCTGGAGCTAGGGTCAGTGGCAGTTGCCTTTCCATGGATTTTCTCAGGTGGAGCCTTGCATTTTTATTCAACAGTGACAATCAGACACCTTAACTGTGAGTGTTACTCTGGGTCCCAAAGCAGAGAATTATGTCTTTTTGTTCAGGGATGAGATTTGCTAGGAAAAGATAAAACATTTTTCAATGAAAACTTCATTACATTCATTCTAAAGAAAAGTTAATAAAACTGGCCCATGCAGCAGAGTTTGTAAAACATTATTTTAGACAGCACCCTTTGGAAGGTTAGTTTTTTAAAGTCTGGTTATGTAATGTCTATAACAGAGTGAAACTTTATTTCTAATTATATTTTGATCATTTTTGTTATATCTATAGAATGAAAAAACTTTGTATAATAAAATTTTGATTAATTGTATAATTATAGACACACAATTTAGCTTAAAATGACTGCCAGTCTTACAATGGATGTGACTATCTTCTTATAAGCAAGCACATTCCATATCACTGACTGACTGAAAGGTACTGCAGATACATCCGATGGAGGTATAGTTCAGATATCTTTTTAATTTTAGCATCATGTTTTTTTCCATGCTAAATGAAAACAGCTGAATGAGAATGCCTAAGTGAAACAGTTAAACATTTATTTTGGTAACAGAGCAGGGTAATTGCTCTATGCTAATTTCAAATATACCTGGGACTGTCCAAGTGACCTAGTTTATTTTGAGTGGTTAGAATACAGCAGTCTGCTATTAAAAATCCCTTAACATGGTAAGGATTTGACTATTGAAACCATGAGAAATAAACATTAATATCCTTTAAGACAAAAAACATTTAGGGACAGTGTTTACTATCTGCAATTATTTTTCTATCTGTTAAACTGTCTTAATTTTTGTTTGTTTTTAAAGTGATTAAGTTATTTATTTTATATCCTGACAGCAGTTTCTCCTTAGTTTTTTCCCTGTCCCTCTATCCTCCCACTCCTCTCTGCCTACCACCGTCCTCTGTCTACTCCTTCCCCATTTCTATTCAGAAAAGGGCAGGCCCTCCCTGGATATCGACAAACCATAGCATACCAAGTTGTAAAAAGACTAATCACTTCATCTTGTATTAAGACTTGGCAGTGCAATCCAGTATGAGGAATAGGGTCCCAAAAGCCAATAAGGAAGTCGAAGACAGCCCCTGATCCTACTGTTAGGAGTTTCACAAGAAGACCTAGCTACACAACTGTTAAATATATGCAGAGGGCCTAGGTCGGTTCCATGTAGGCTCCCAGATTAAGGAGTTTTTAATATCAGGGCTGTATGCAATTTTTACATGTGTTTCTCTTTAGAACCACTTCCCTCGAGTGATCTTAGATATTTCGTTGAAGATATTGAATTTTGTTGCTATTTTGGATCAATTTATTTGTTATAACAGTAGATCAGAAATATTGTTATACAGTTCAGTGTCTCCATGAAAATATTGTCAATTTGTTTCTGACTCAACTTCTATTGTCTAAAAAATAAAATTATCACAATATGGTCTTTCAATATTGTGGTATATGATGTCATCTTCTGTCTCCATGGGTTTATGTACTTTTTGTATGTTTTATTGCTATTGGTAGCCAGCACTACTCCACAGTGGCACATAGATTGCATAGTGTTAAATCAGCTTTCCTAACTTGGCTGAAATTTGTTTTGTGTAGTAATTTTGAATTAATTTTTGAGAAAGTTCCATTGGCTACTATGAAGAGGCCCCACACCTACTCAAATTTGGGAGCTCTAAGAGGACATTGTGGGTCATCCAAAAATTAAGTTGACGGCTTGAGTAAAGTAAATTCGGAGGGGGTGTCTTATGGAGTAGTTGAAATTGGAAAATTGGGGATAGATGTGATCATTTTAAATTCGTAAACATGAATGAAGTATCCAAAAATAATAAAATAACAAACAAAAGCAATATGCTTTAGATGTTAGCTAAAAATAAAAGCATATGCCATTTTACACGAAGAAAGTATCTGAGTATATAATGTGCATATGTGAGCTTCTGTAGCATATTTTAAACTCTCAGTTGTCCATTCTAACAACTCATTTTTTTCTTTCCTGAGTTCACATAATCTTTTTCCCTCTGTCCCTTTATCCTTTAAGCACAAAGGAGAAGCCCACATTGAGCTTTGCCTTGAACATTTCAAGAAATGGTTGTTATTTGACCCTCCCTTTTAAGAGCTACCTCCAGTTTTAAATCATCCTACTAAAAGATTCTTTCTTTGTTTCTTGTTTCTCTGTCTTTAAAAAATGAAATAAAATGATTTCTCTGTTTCATTCTATACTCTGAAGTACGTAATGAGTTAGATTAATTTCCCTCCTTTCTTTGGCATTCTTTTGTATATTGCACTTGTGGGCTAGAATAATCTTTAATTAATGTTTGCAGAGAGTTTTTAAGAATGAATTTAGTGATAAAAGGCTAACAGGGGAAAGTTCGGCTGCTGGGAGGGAAAGGAATACTAATGAATGTTAATCATGAATGTTCACATGATGCCTTTTGTCTTCAAAGTTGTTGTTAGAAGCACTAATTAATCATCTTCATATAGGGTGGTGATTCAAACAGTTAGCAGTTCAGTTGATGAGTTACCAACCATGCAAATCTGTTAGCATTTCTATACTGAGGCAATGATATAGGATTGTGTTATTGAACGGAATGATTTGATTGGGGAAGTTGCACAATTCATCAGAATTCACCCCATATAGCCATTTCTTTGAAAGATGTTCAAAAAATGGAGGGACCGGAGGGAGTCGTGCTATTTGTAAACAAACCCAGAAAGTATTTTTCTCAAGAATTAGATAAGACACTGCGGGAAAAAATAGGGACACAGAAAAACAAGCAAACAAAAAACCCACATGGTTATTGTTAACATATCATGAAATTTCAAATAATTTTTTGAAAAGTTTTGTGACAACTGTGTCACCAGTCCCTGTTAAAAGGGCCTCCAAGGTGAGCACTCTCTTTTGAAGGTCATTTTGGTGTGCGTTCATCTTCCTTACCTCCTATAACACATGTCTCAATATAGAGCCCAAGTAAAGGGAAGGAGTCCTGGATACACTTAGCTTCTACTATAATGCTACTATAATCCTTATTCTCCCTGTCTTAGGACAGGTAGCCTGGCCTGGGTTCTCTTGAGGATTTAAAATTATATCTAAACAATATACTAATCGTTCTAGTCATGTTCAGTATCATGCCTCTTAGAGAACATATCAAGATATATTCTGGCAAAGAGATGGTAGATAAGAACATGCTACTTGTTTTCCATGAGTTAGCTTGCTTTCTTATATTATTTTTATTGTTCTTGGTTCAATAAACTCTATGGAGGACAGAGGTAGAAGAAAATAAATAGAACAAATTATCCAGGAAAGACCAATATTGGAGAGGGAAGCAATGTTCCTTCAATATTCAAAGAATAATTTTTCTCTAAATAATGAATTTGCCGCTAATGCAATAACATATTTCACATATGAGAAGAGCTTTCTCAGCAGCATTTGATGCCAACCCGTGTGCTCTTAAAAGCCAGCCCCTTCTAATGTGTATTTGATTACAATGCTGTGCACTGAGATATGAGGTATTATTTAGAATTTTCTGTGTCACTACACATCACGTGGGTCTTTAGTCATGGGCAATTAGTAAGTGTTGACCCTCATTGTGATTTATTCTGAATTCCACAGGCTTCAAATACTAATTTTCTGGATTAAAAAAGTATATGCTACCAGGGCAAATGTCTTGGCAATACAGAGTCCTTCTTGCCTTTGACTGGTACCTTTGACTGGTATCTTTGAACAGAGAGGCAAAGTGATAAGTAAATTTAGCAGGCACAAATATGGTGTGGATTTACTTTACCAAAATGCAGAGACATTCATTCATCTATTAAGAAATAAATTATTGTTTTATTAAAAATATAGAGTTTTCATGAGCTAAGCGGGCTTAGGCAAACATGAGCATTCAAAGCTTCCCCATCTCAGATTAACCATACGATTATGGGGAATGCTATCAGCACCAAGAACAGCAGTCAGTATCTTATGCTAGTAAACCGTGTTAGTACAGTACTCTAAGAAAACATGAGGGAAATCATGTGCCTTACTCTGCCTCTCTCTTTTTTCTCTTTTTCTCTTGCCACAGATTTATAAATTATTTATGTAGTATCAAACATGGTAAACCCATATTTTTGTAGCTGTGAACTTGGTGAAGGAAGAAATTGTGCTGAGTGTGTAGAGATCAAGCCTTTGTTATCCATTCCATTAACACCAATGCAGAACAATAAGAAACAAGTGTCCTCTTTCCTCTCCTTGTAAGGAGTAAATAGATTTCTCATGTCTACCCCAGAGTTACGAATAGTTTTGTCAGAGCTTGCCTACAAGGCATGAGCGAGAGATATTGCTTGCTTTGGATTTGGCTGATGGGCTCAAATCCTTTCACAGTCCAACATGACCTTCTGTTCATCTAATATTCTCTCTGTCCTTATGGTTAAAGTAAGCATTCTAACATGATAAAGGTGCTGTGTAATCCTGTCACCATTTGCTATCTCTTGTAAGTTTGTAAACTATAAATAAGATCACACAAAATTCAACATTTTGCAGTGTCACAATTCAGGTTGATTCTTCAAAGTTGCTAAAATTATTCATAATAGCTATGAAGTATAGTAATACAACTGGGTGAATTCATGGTGATTAGGACAGTATAAATTGTGTCTTTGTATAATTGCATTCCATGCAAGTAAAATAATAAATAATTCTATGTCCAATCTCTTAACATTTCAAATAAAAACATTCATCATGATTCACCTCAGAATTTGAAAAATGGCTGTGTGATTTTTGTCACATCCATTTTCTCTCTGGATTTCTAAATCTTACTACTATGGTTATTTCCAAGTCTTACTCTCCACAGCCTTTTCATTTAGAAACATTTCAGGGCAAAGTTTTCACTCCTCCAGCAGGGACTTGATTACTATCAACCAATTATTATTATTGTTTTACTCCAGTATTGCTTTTATTTACATCTCTAATAATACCGATTCCATTCTGCAGTCAGTGGTACCTAATGGGCAAATGCCAAGAGAAATTGTTTTGGGGCCTTGAAGGTGAAAATTCTCCTTAAGGTGTGCAAGTAACTGTTTTAGAAAAACAAAACAGAGAAATATAGAGAAAAATGAATCCAGTAGAAGACAAAGTCACTTCTAGTATATAATCTACTGTCTGAATAAAAAAAATGGAATTTGCCCTTAATATCTAACCTAAAATAAGAATCTGGGAATACTTCAATTGCAACTTTGATGTTATTTTCTCAGTACATATAAACATCTATGCCTTATCTTAAAACAATACTTTATCACAAAAAACTCTTTGAAAATGGAATTCCCTTTACCATTTTCTCACATCTCCTTCCCTCAAATTAAACAAGACTTGTTTAGCATGTAGCTTATGAATAAGTAGATGAATGAATAGCCAGATTTTAAAGTAGATATTTTAAAGTGTTCTTTAAAATATCCAAATACAGAACCGAGCATTTTCTACTTCTAATCTAGTAGCTTATTCTGCTTATAGCTTCCTTCTTCACATGTTTGGTTCTAACTCTGTCCATGGCCCACATTTCTAGAGAGTGTATTTAGAAAGAAAAGAGTCTACATAAGAGTAAAATCCTTTTACTTGCTTTTTTTCTCCTGTTTAGTTGCATTTATCCCCAACAACTTTATTTTTATACTCTTAATTTATTATTAAGACAAATCTATCTGATTTATTTAGATATTTTACTTTGCTGTTATAATAAATTAAGTCTTTTGTCTTAGAAAAATATGTTGTTTATACAGGAAATCTATGAAAATACATACATTGTACAGCATTTCTTATAAGTAGCATATTCATATGACATATAGAATCTATTGGAGAGATAATATGGTTACCTGTGCTAAAATTCAGAAATTTTTTTAGTCTAAAATGAGATTAGATTTAGTTCCAGCAGTAAAATAAACTAAAGGTATTTTAATTTTATTTTTAAAAAATCCTTGCAAGAATGTCTGTCAAAGATAATTTTGTTGGTGGTGATCTTTCCTGGAATCTAAAACAACAAGGCAAAATCCAGGATGCATGAGAACTATGAAATGAAATTATAAATTTTGAATTTTCTTTAGAAATATGAAAAACATTTAATGAGTACGTTTCAGCAACGGGAAGTCCTGGTATAGAATACAGAACAACTGGAGCTTGTAAATTAATTCCTATGTAATTATGCTCCATGTCTTCAGATACTGAATTCAGCTGCAAATGTTGACTGCACACTGCAATGGCTTGGCTGGCTAATTTGTTATTTAGCATCTCTTCAGAAATATCATACACCCAGAGCTCCAGAGAATCCTATTTGCTGTCACAGGGCTCCAGCACAAGCTTCCCTTCCCTAAGCATATTTCAACCTACTGATCATTATATCTGGTATTACACTTCTCTTCATTTCTTCAGTAATTGTTCATTTTGTAGTATGTTTCTAAATATCTTCTAGGTGGTACTTTCATTTGAAGCTTGCAGTTCATTTGAAAAGTCACAGAAGCCATTGTGGTTTGCTGAAAACTGGTGTTTGCTTTTCTCTCTCTCAGAGGATACTGTGGTGAAAGCATCGGAGTCCGCTGATGCGGTGCAATGCCCTGACAAAAAGCAACCTAGACAGAGGAAGCATTTAAGGGTTTAATCAGATTGCAGTTTCAGGTGGCATACCATCATTGGGGTGAGACAGGAACTCAAGCAGGTGGTCAGATTATATCCCAAGTCAAGTGCAGAGAGAAATCAGCCATGCTACCGGCATGTCGCTTACTGGGTATGCTCAGCTAGCATGTTTTATTGTCCAATAAGTCAGGCCTCAGCTTATGAAGTGGCGCTGTCCACTTTCTAGGTGACTTCCCATCTCAATTAGCAATCAAGATAATCCCTCACAGACATGCCCATAGGCCAGCCTACCTACATAATTCCTCATTAAGATGGCCCTTCCCAGTTGATTCTCGGTTGTGTAGAATTTACAGCCAGCACTAGCCTGAACACTGTCTCACCAATGCCCATTAAGATAAAATGAATACTTTGAGAAATATCTCTAGAGACAATTCTGAATTTTCTGCAGCACAAAGCAATTCTTGCTACAGAAAGAAATGTTTGGTTCATTATTTCAGGAAGGGATAGTCGGGAGAAAAAAAAGAATAATTTACTTACAACAGCAGTTTCCTCATGTTCTGGGCTGCTGGAATGTACAGTGTAGTCCATTTGCTTTATACCCACCTCCAATATAAGATCTATTTCCCAAAGAGTGGACACATTGTCAAGTAACAATATGGTTGTTATAGTTGGAGATTCTGTTCAAAGGTAACGGTATCTGTTGTGAATAAAAGTGGCTACACACAAAGGTAATCAGCCACAATTTTCAAATTAACATAGGTATGTATGAAATTTTTCACATTTGTAGAGCATATAAAATTGCTAGTATTCAACTGATTTTCCTCAGCTTACTAAAACAGAATTTCATGTAGTTCAATATAATACTTCTACATTCATTCATTCTTCTTCAAAGAACGCCTGTCATGGTTGAATACACAATGGATTTAGTGCTAGTAACCTGGATCCATGTTCCAACGATGTCATTGCCTACTGGGTAACCTTTACAAATCCATTAGTGATGAGATGGTGACCTGTGTGAACAAAGATGATCCAATTAATGGGGCACTTCTGAGATGTTCTTACTCATAGTTATTGAATAGAGAGCCTCTTCGCATCGGTGAGATGAAACTCTAGTATCACAATATATCTATCATGCGAAGTTCAAATGCGTATAAGTATAAATAAAATTTCTATTTATCAATAGGACATCACTAGCTAGGAAAGAAGGTATCGTTTATTTTACTTTGTAATTAGAGAAACTAAAAAGTAAGGGCATCCACAAAAGGTGGCTGAAGTAACTCACTGGTTCCAGACTCTCTGAAGTCTGGAACTATTTGCTATTTCAAGGGTACTGTCTGATGTCTTAATTAGTATTACATGGCCAGAGATACTTGCATGAAGATTTTATTGACAACAGGTGTGCCTGGTGGCCTGAGGCCATTAATTTCTATGATCCACGATTATTAAACACTATTCTACTTTAATTTATCATTTGTTTTTGCCTTCACTGATATCTACCTATCATCTATCTATCTATCTATTTATTATCTATCTATCTATCCATCCACCTCGAGAGAGAGAGAGAGAGAGAGAGAGAGAGAGAGAGAGAGAGAGGGGAGAGAGAGAGAGAGAGAGAGAGAGAGAGAGAGAGAGAGAGAGAGAATGAATATATGAGGTAAAAAAGATATATGTTCATCCCATTCCATGTGTGGAAGTCAGAAAAACATATCATTCTACCATGTGGATTCCAAACTCACATCTTTTGTCTTGGCAGCAAGTACCTTTACCCACTGAGAAAACCTGCCTCATTTATTCTTTATAAGTAACAAAACATTGGAGATTATACTTACAGTATTAGACTGCCTTGTTTTGAGTTCAAGCCTGCATTCATTATTAAGTGACCACAGGCAACTTGACGGACATCAATATCTCCATTAATGAAACAGAATAATAATGTACCTACCTGGTTTCAATATCTGGTGTTATGGTTTTTTAATGCCTATGAACCACAAAAGTGACCAAAATGGAGCAATAGCACATTGGGTGCATTGATGGCTTGTATGTCTTTGCAGTAACAAATATCTCGGTAATTATACTTGAGATCCACTCAACAATAGGTAAACCATGCCCGATACTGGAAACCTAGCCAAATACTAAGTGCTAGCCAAGTCGTAAATCTTGAAAAGGAACTTACAATTCCCACTTTCCTAAGCCAGCATAATTTCTAATATTTGTCCTTATACCTATATCTAAATGTAGTATTCATTCTTCATTTAGACAAAGACCACTACAGAAAATCACAATTAATCAAACCCAGAGGTAGAAGCCCAATCCCAGTGGATGGATAAATCTACAAAATACTTTTGCCTGTGGTACTCAGGGAACATTGCAAAAGAGAGGCTAGGAAGATTATAAGAACCAGAGGATTATGGAGTTTGCTGTGGGATAAAATTTTCTAATAATTTTAGAAGTTTCATGCAAAAAGTCTCACCAGCATGATGGCCTAAATGTGAACTGAAAAGGGATGGCTCAAATAAACACTCCAAAGTTGATAGAGGAACGAACATGAAGTTTTGAACCTACACAAATAAACAGCAATGCATCTACCTGTATTTCCATCTTATCGTGTTAATCGTCCACTTACACCATCTTATGACTTTAAGTATGTACAGAGGGCTGTTTGGAATTGTTTTTAACAAGTGAGAATAAATAAAAATTGAATATGAACAATTACTTTTAATAAGTATCTCTCCAATCTTAATACTCTTTAGACTATAATTACATAAAATTATAATTTCTCTACATACATGTAGATGGCAGGAAGTTATATCTCAAATAGAATGATTTGTCTGTATGGAAGCCCATACCTCTATGACTGACGATGTTATTCATGTTTATTACATACCTTTGATCTCTTAGATGAATGAGGGCTGAAAATGTCCTTTTTTAACTCTTATTCTGCTTTGCAGCTTTTAAATGAGACTTTAATAAGCTCTCTTTTCTCTTTGAGTTGAAGCTTTCTCTTGCTTTTATCCTCTCTCATGTCCCATCTCACTCACAAATTCGTTGTTAGTGGAGTTAGTGTTCTCTGTGCAAATGTGGACCCCCAGACAAATGTAGAAGATAGATTGGCCTCCTAGTTTAGAAATCATACAGCACTCTCCTCTCATTACCTTTCATCCATGAAGAAAAGAGTTAATTTACTGAAAAGAGAGCTGTGGAAAACAACAGACATAGTCTCCACAACATTCTCAGAAAAGCCACAAGTTTCATGCAAGTTGGAGACTCCTTCTGTGTTATGGAAAGAGGAATCAGAATGACTGATGACTCATTGGGGAATTACACATTCATTTTTATTAACTTTAATTATTGGAGCTCTATAAAAATTTCTCAGTTCATGTTGCATTAGAAACTGAGAAGTTAATTGCTTCTGGCATTTAATTGGTTTATGCTTTTCTATAATATAAACTTCTACTTCAAGAGGCAGGACAAATGAGTTGGTATGTTTCTGCATTTGTAGAGGATTATACGTTTAAAAAAATTGGTCTTTTGGTTAGTTGTAGCACTGAATTACAAATGCAATTTCAGAAACGTGGGGAGAGAAATAAAGTTTGCAAGCCTTTATTCTGCATGTACTAAAAAAACTAACAAGGGTTTCCCAAAATGTAGCCTATAACTTTTCCAGAATCGTTGTTTTTAAAATTATCATTGTATAGTTTTAAAAATGATATATTTTAATATTTTGTGCATATGTTAGACTCTTTACTTCTTAACTATTACAAGCCATCTGGACCCATTCTGACCTCTCCATATATTTTTCAAACATTATCTCATGTGGCCAAAATAGTGTAAGGTGCCTGGCTGCTACCCATAATATGGTAGTGTCGGTGTAGGAAGTAAGATTTTAGTTTAGCACAGAACTTTTATCACTAGAAATGTAAGACATTCTCAAAGGCATCCATTTCCTCTTAGTGTCAAGTGATAAAATGAGAAGTCAAACACTAAACAGAGCCACTGTTAATTTTCACTTGAAACAATATTTGAGCACTGCTACTCATTCTGCAAGCCAGACACCACGTCGGCTTGCTGATGTGCCAGGGTGAAGGCAAGAGAAAGGGTGCACACCTTACCCTCAGGCCGTTTGTTATCAGAGGTGAAGATGCCCTTAAATGCTGACCAAACACAACTCAGACTGGGAAATATGCAACTCTCTGAGAACGTAGAGGATGGAAATAGGGAGGATAACAGTCAGAAAGGGGAGTTTTGAACATTGTCTTCTTGTCACATTGTAAAATGTAGCTGGACTGGACCTGTGGGGTGGGTTCCTTGAAATGTAAAGCTTGGCTTGATAAGAGGCAGAAACATGATGGACATGTTTGTACATGATGTACAGAAACATGATACATGTATGTATCCCCTGTCATTAAACTCTACAAGGCTTCCCAGAATCTCAGAATACTGACTAACAATTATCTAAATCAAAACAAAATGCTTGATGCATGGCTTTATTTCATGTGCCCTGAAAATTATTTAAAAGACAAGAAGTATAAAATATAGGCAAAGGTGAGGCACACTTACTCAAGTCTGATTGTTTTATTCATTAAAGACTAATTCGGCAACCGAACCTCTCCAAGTTGAAGGCAGAAGAGAAATATGCTAAATTCACCTGTAATAAGTACCTTCATAAATAGAAGATACTTATTAATTCCCTCTGGGCCTTTAGTTCCCCATCTTCACATAGTATATAGACTTGAATCTCATAAATAAATGGATGAGCGCCTCATTAAGTGTGTTGGTCATTCTCCATCAGAACAGCAAGATGCCTTATTAGAAATGTATACTGCTCCCTGCTCCTTAAAAGGTGTCATAGTCCCACAAGAAGAAGAGATTGGCAAAGACATTAGAGGGATCTGACACCTAACCCAGAGGGGGAGTATGGTGGCTGTTACATGGCAAATCCATATCTTCAATAGATTCAGTGTTTGCTAAATGCTTCTCTTCAAATATGCACAGATTCATCTTTGCCCAGAAGCACAAAGCGATACCTATTTAAGCCTTAGGAAACGGTAAGGTGCTCAGCTATCTAACCCCTCTTTGAGTCCTAACCCCCGAGTCCTTGTAACAGAGGACATTTTATGTGCTCTTTCTGCTACTAATAAATGAATAGCACAGCCACTGTGCAGCCTGATTAAATACCTGGGAACAAAATTTTGGACCTCTTTTCCAGGGGTGAAGTCTTTAAGACACAGAAGTTTGAGAATCTCTCATTTAGAGAACAAGATGAAATGGAGATGCGAAAGGCCAGAAACACTATAAGAGAAATGTTCAGCATCAGAAATTCAGGAGACAGATTTGAGCAGAAGAGGTCAATGTAGGTCTCAGAAGATGTGAAGACTTTGATCCTGGAAAGAGATAGGGGCCTTCTTTGTGAAGACCGAGCCTAAAACGTGAGCCTACAGGTGAAGTCAGTTAAGCGGCTTCACTAAAACCTTGGTCTAATATTGAATCCCGGGTTTCCAGATGAGAAAGCTGGAACCTGGCATTGTCAACAATAGATTTGTGTATATTTGTTTTGAAGTAAGTCAGAATGCAAAGTGTGAGTCAGTGGCCCATAGACAGAGCTTCAGATATGCCAAGCCCAGTGAAGTAAAGGGCTCTGTGCCATCATTTATTTCGTCTAATTTTCGTCACGCTAAATGGTTACTCTAATCTCATTAGGAGTCTTCTATACTCGGACTGTGATGTAAAATGAAGGACTGTCATATGCATTTTAGAAGCTGCATAACTAAGTTTTGGGGCTAGATACTGGTCTCTGTGTTTTTGAGTATGTCAGTTCTGGTCATTTTCGCAAAGGAAACCATAAAAGAGTAGTCCTAAAAAGGCAAAAAAAAAAAAAAAAGATTTGAATTAACACGGATGTTTTAGCAAGAAAGTGACATAACCTCCCACCTTCGGGTTACCAACTTGTGCTTTTGTGTAAATTTTATAAAGAAATAGTTGAAGCAGGACCAAGAAATATGTATAATTACAGGTCATGGCTCAATTGTGGTCTGGCTCGTGGCTGTCTCAGTTCTGGTTTTGCTGAATGATCCTAGAGCAGGCATGGTGGCTCATACCCATAATCCTAGTGCCGGGGAAGCTGCTGCAAGAGGAATGCCCAGACAAGCATGGAGACAAAGTAGGAATCTGTCTCTAAAGCAAAACAAATGAAGATAAAAATTGCCATGAAAAAGTCTTTTTTAAATTGTTTTTATTGAGCTATTTATTTTTCTCCCTCCCCTCTCTTTCTCCCCCTTCCCCTTCTGCCCTCTCCCATGGTCCCCATGCTCACAATTTACTCAGGAGATCTTGTCTTTTTCTACTTCCCATGTAGATTAGATCCATGTATGTCCCTCAGAAGGTTCTTGTTATTGCCTAGGATCTTGGGGGATGTGAATTGTAGCCTGATTTTTGTTTTATGTCTAAAAGCCATTTATGAGTGAGTATATATTATATTGTCTTTCTGGGTCTGGGTTACCTCACTCAATAAAATGGGAAAAATTCCCAGTATTTTACATTTTAAGGTTGATTTATTTACTATGTATTCAGGGTTCTGCCTGCATGTATGCTTGCAAGCCTGAAGAGGACACCAGATTTCATTACAGGTGGTTGTGAGCCACTATGTGTTTGCTAGGAATTAAACTCAGGACCTCCAGAAGAAGGCTGGTCAGTGTTCTTAACCTCTGAGCCTTCTCTCCAGCCTGGAACAGTCTTATTGTTTGAGAAAACACCCTGAATCCTAAGAAATGATTCCTGTTTAGGAATAGCTCACAGTAAAGTAATTATTCTCCCTGCTTCCTGGAGTCTATGGTAGCTGCAGGTTTAAGACCATGACCAAAGGCATTCAGGTACTTCTGGAGGAATTTGCCCCAGGATACTGTAAATTCTGACTATATGATACTTCAGTTACTTTTATTTTTGTGTCTGTAGTATTGAAAGAGGGTGTGACATATTGGATATCACTGCTTTTAGAGAGATATGTTTTAAGAGATTGAAACACACATGTTAAGAGTTAAGCAGAAGCATCACCTGCTAAAAAGAAAGGTAGGAATATGAGCATTTTATTCTGCTTTTAGTGGCCTTCCTGATAGAAGTGTCTGTTGTTAAAATACTTCCATGTTATTGTTTTACTGGTTCTATTTTGTGAATTGCCTAGCTTTGAACATAAATGCTAAAGCAGAAGTTTATAAGGGAGAAGGGTTGAGGGTACACAGTTGTCTTAGGAATTGCCCAGACAAGGATGACATATATCTAATGTATAGTCAGATGAAAAGGGGTCGATAGTGGTGGATATGCTAGTAGCTATCATCAGAGCTATCAGGGACAGGGAACTGCAGGCCAGGTGACATTCCTACTATCAGTTGTCACAACTCTGAGGAGTGATTCTTCTACACTTGTCCCCTAGAAGCAGCACCCCCATGTGAGATTAGAGGAGACTGTGCCCAGGTGCCAAATGTTTCTCCTCTAACTCTAAAGTTCATGTCCCCAAGCACTGACCATAATGCTTCATTTTGTTAATAACAGCACATATCTTCCCTGTCCTAAAGGGCAATGCTTACAGGTGAAGATCAGCACCAAACACAAAAAGCAATGAGTCATTTTCAGTATGAATAGTGTTTTTTTCACAGAATGACTTTGCAGTGAAATAGGACACACACACTCATATACACACACAAAACACACATACACCCGTGTGTGTACATGTACTTGCACACTGTGCTTCCTAAGATGTAGACAGGCTCTTTTGGCGCATATAGAGAGGTACCTCTGGTCAGTTGCATCTTAACTCCTTATTCTAGCATTCAAACTGAGTAGGATGATCAATGTGGATCCCTTAAGAAACTGACCTTCTCTTTCTAAATTGTGTAGTGCACTGAACAAATCAGGCCTATAATTGGAGAATAGATGGGGCACGGCAAGTCCTGGCATAGACCATACAACTGGGACTCAAGCTCATCCAGTCAGGAAAACATCCTTCTGTACATTAAATCTAAGATCA
The DNA here is from genome assembly GCF_014885135.2 of Alexandromys fortis. NCBI lineage: Eukaryota > Metazoa > Chordata > Mammalia > Rodentia > Cricetidae > Alexandromys > Alexandromys fortis. The sequence goes on along the minus strand of NW_026067954.1, from coordinate 634,313 downwards.
TCGCCAATGCATCATATTCGTTATTTTTGTTCCTCATGCCTTCCTTGTATCTTTGTTCCTGTTCTCATGTTCTGTTTTTTTTCTTGCTACTTGCCAGATAGTGTTGACAAGTCTAGTTACTTCTTTTCATTTTATCCTGCCTGAATGGATGCTTTGCCTGCACACGTCTATGTACCATGCACACGCATCTAGTTACTACCTATATCCAAATCTTAATAGGCTGATGTAGCTTAAACACACTGTTTGTCAAATGTATTTGAGATCATTTTACTAGTTCTCCTGATGTTAAGTCCTTCCCAAGTAAGAATTGATGAGAGGTACAGCCAGCTCTGGATAGATTCGTATTTTACTTTCTCACCTGTCATCCTCAGGTGGGTCTCTTAAATGATGGTGAATCTTGATATTATTTTTGTGTTCCTGCTATTGCCTCATTCTGTTCCTAAATCATGCCTGATGCTTTAACCAAGAATTATTTTCATCAACGTGTATAATGATTTTTAAGTGGTGAGGCAATCCAAAGGTATTTGTCTTCTGCAACACAGTAGGCTTTCATCAGACCCTCCCTCACTCTGTCTCATTGCACATATGGTTATAGGCTTGGAGTGATACAGTTATCCACTATAGCCAATCACAGATGGGCCTCACCCATTCTCAATGTTAATAAATTTGCTAATAATCCTAAGACATTGGGTTGTAAAGTATCTCTGGGCCACTGAGTAAGAAAATCTAAAATTTGGATACTTGTAAGATTCTTCTCAGGATTCATATACTATTATCCAAGGTGGGTAGGGACAGAAAATTCATAAAAATCCGTGATCTTTTGAAGAGGATTAAGTTTGTGTTCCAGACTCACTGGGTAGTGTTTTAGAATTTATTTCTTGGACACCATAGATTCTTTACTGACATAAAGAACACAGAACATGCTTTCTGTTCCGTAAAGTACACTCCAACCTAGATATGTTCATTGGGTACAGTCGGGCCCTTATGACATGAGCTTTTATGTTTGAGTTTACAATGGGAAAAGGAAAATCTGGCTTTGAAACCTAAAGCTCTAAGGTATACAAGGGATACAATATCTAACTAATCTATGGTCATTTTTTTAAAAAAAGCCATGAAATGTTTATTGTCTAGGCACACACAGTCAATAAATGCTACTATTCTCTCTCATCATTGTTGTTTTCTGTTTACTGATGTCACATGTTACCCTAGAGATTGGGCCAAGTGCTGGCTCTTATTAACTTAGCGGAACACCTGCCTATAACTGTCGCATCCTCAAAGATACACTTTAAAATTCCCATTTCCCAGATGAGTCTCAGGAATTATCTTGGGGTAGATTTGAGTCTATGGCTATTATATTGTGGTTCTGAAATAGCTTTCAACAAGCATTCTAGGCCTGCTTGACGAGGCGGCACCTGTGTCCCCAAGCTCAAAGTGTAAACTACACTCATATTGTCACTGCCAGGACTGCAGAGCACTAATAGCCAAGTGTGAATGGCACCACGCCTGAGTGAAGGCTTCCTGAGTGCTGGCAATGGTTTTTATATCACTTAGTCCAACTTGACAGTTTCAGGCAACGTGGGACCCCAGCTGACATCTTTGAGAATCCTCCTGTTTCCATTATAAACTTGAACAAAAAGGGTCATGGCATAAAGGAGTCCCAGGGACATAACTAGATTGAAGTATAGTTTGATGGACATCAAACACGGCCGCTCTCCTACATACCAATGAAAAATCTATGCTTCCCAAGAAGTAAATCATCAAAAGAAAGAGGACAGCTGACCAAAGAAACCAATAACCTCACGAGTAACTTATCAACAAAAATCTAACAATTCCACATAGTAATACCAAGCATACAATACCAACTAGAGATGGTTTTCATGTGGTAGTTAATTTTTAAAATTTGTTTGTTTTATGTAATCTTTCTAGTGGATACTGTGTTGGTAAAGTGAATAGAGAGAGATATACAAGTACCTTGACCTTTGTCGTATCTTACCTTGCTCTTTCAAATGATTTTTGGAATATAATATTTTTTCTCTTCTTACAGATAAATCACATTTGAAGAATATAACTATGTATGTCCATAACAAAAATGTCCATCATCATTCAACAAACAGTGATTTGCTTGTGTCAGAAACTATTTCATACTCTTGACATGTTTATCTTATGTAAACCTGATAATAATTCTGCTTTGATACTATTTTTAGAGAGGATATTGAGATTCGGAAATTATATAATATGTTCAAGGTCACACAGCGAGTTAATAATGAAATCAAAATCTAATTTCTAAGTCTATGTTTTTAATTATTTCACTAAATACAATCATGAGGGAAATTAGAGGCAGTCCATGGAACTTCCTTCTTGGAATAAAGAGAAAAATGAAGTTCTGAGTTCTTAAGTGATTTTTCCAAAGTCAACCAGCTATCTAGTGACAAATGTAACTCAAAAATGCAGATCTGGTGATTAGCATGAAGGTCAATAAATACTTTTCTCATACACCACAGTTAGGGCTATTTTTTCCCTGATAACAATATCCTGAGAAAATCTTTTTTATACTTCTTAAATAAAGTGGGAAACAGGGTGTCATAGAAGGAGGAGCGAGAGAAGAGGGGAGAATGTGCGAAAAGAGAGAGAGAGAGAGAGAGAGAGAGAGAGAGAGAGAGAGAGAGAGAGAGAGAGAGAGAGAGAGGAAACTGAAATTCAGGTTATTTTCACTAAATACAAAGTCAGTCTTACCGGACGGAAAGTCTGAGTCTGAGCACTATGACTTCACCCCACAATAAATCAGAGAGGACATAGTGCAGATACTAAAGAGAGCCCCTGATATTCGAAATGAAGGGGGCTGTGTTTGTCCTTAGAGGTTGGTGCATAAAGGCTATTGAAATGTAATATACTTGTTCTCGATACAATAACACCACTCAATTCTACCATTAGAAGACTCAGGTCAAGTTCTATCCATCTTTTTAATGTTCGGTACTTTGTCTCATCCTAGAAACGTATCATAGATAATTCTGAGTGTTATCTCACAGAGCTAATTTAATGCCAGATATGTACATCCCTACAAATGCAACCTTAATGTGTAATGTCTAGGAACCAATTATCTTGGCTTCTAACATCTTCATACCTCCTGACCTGGCCTTTTGATGTGTCTGTATTTCCTAGTCCCAGTTTGAAAACTGCTTGCATTTTGAATTAGTGATCCTTGTGACCCTGTGACAAAATATATGACATTTTTAGTATAAGGGGAGGAGAGCTGCTAGACCTCAAGCAGAACATCGTGCAACATGTTGGCAAGAGCATGTGATGGGGAAATTTCTTCCCCTCATAATGGATAGGAGGCAGAAAGAGGACAAAAAAATAGCATGGGACTTCTGATAGGATGTCCCCAAGTCCCATCTCCACAGACCCACTTCCCTCTGCTCAGTCTCTCCTCTTTGTCACTTAACTGCACACCCACTGGGAAACAAGTGGAAGTCCATGAACTTGTGCGGTACGCATGAATTCGTATTCAGCCCATAAATGTTTCTACCTCATCCTCTCGTTCTGTATCCAGTTTTTCTTCTTTCAGTTCTATTTCCATTAAAATCGTCTGTGCATGTTTTGAAGATAATCCATTTGCCGAGGACCATCCATCATTGTACTGCTTAATGGCAGGGTAATTGCCAGAATTGTGTTTAATTCAGACTTATTTCCATAAACCTGCTCTTTGACTCAGGTATTTTTTGGCTTCTATTTTATTTTTGTTTTTTGAGAACAAAGTTTATGTAGACAAAGCCGATCTCAAAATCACCATGTAGCCCAAAGTTGGCTTCATACTCTTAATTACCTTGCACCAGTCTTTGAGTACTTAGATTTCAGGCATGGGCCACAACTCGGGGAGTTTTGTCATTTTTCCGTGAAGATTGAAAAGAGCATGTCTGCTTTGTTAGTGCAAAAATGTAGAAAGAGGTATTTCTGCCCTTGTGTCATAAAAGGATTAGCTGGAGATGTTATAATGTTTACCCTAATTAAGAGAGTAATTCAGATTTTACAACATCCATAGAAATAATGGTCACAGGCAAAGCTGAAGGGAGATAGATGCACTGAGCTAAAAGGATGTGTGCTTTAATAAAGTATTGGAACCCAATGACAATAAATTATACACCTGCTTTTAGATTTTAATGGATGATTTAATCAAATGTGCTTTTAATTGAACTATTTGCTGATGCAAATTATTATTGCCATCATTACTCTTATTGTTACCAAACTATTGCCTAGTATAAACTTGGCACTCAGCGTTTTGTAGAAGACAAAAGAAACCTGGATAATTAATCGTAATTTTAAAAATCTTTATTTCACTGACGATAAAGTACCAAACAAACAAACCAGCAGAAACTCCAGCTTGCCAGTCAGCGGATATGCTCATCAACAGTTTTCTTTTTAACTCCTGGAAATGTACATGATGATCAAAACAAATGCAAAAACAAACAAACAAACAAATAAGGAGTTGGGACATGGCTAGTAAAGCTACCCATAGTCTCAGTTGAGTCCGTAGACAGATTTGGAAATGCTCACATCGTAGAAGAGAAAATATCTACACTTATAGCCAACCACTTCAAATCGTTACCACTGACTCACACCCAGAACTCAGGATCCATGAGTTCTGCTATCTAAACATTCTCTTGCCTCTCTAAATGTTATGCACATTTATACACAGTGATTCATTTCACCTGTCTTCACAAATGTGCTTGAGGGCCGCTCATTGAGTGTGCTCAAGTGGCTCTACTGCTTCCTCTGCGTTATCTCCTTTAGGGTTTGTGCCAAGTGCTAGCACAGCAGTCTTTAATGTTCCTATTTTACTGTAGGAAAACTGAGGTTCAGTTATATTAGGTAAGTGGCTGGAGACTAGAGAGCTAGCAAGTGATGATGCTATGTTTCACTCAGGTATTCGAGGGTATCTTTCAGTTAGTCCCTGTTACACTTGGATTTCAGGGGAACGTCTGCTTTCTGGCATGCTAAGGTCCTCTTCCCCAACCCCTGATTGTATATAAGCATATATTCATGAGTTTCCCCATCTGCATACTTCTTAAGCTCGATTAACTTGGCAGAAATTAAGTACATTTACCATGGGCCCCTTTGAATTTATTGTTTATATGTCAAAAAAATATATCCTCATGAATGTCTCCACTGATGACATTTGATTAGCAAAGCCTAATCTTAGTAACAAGGTGGCCATATCTTTAAATCCCCACTTACAGAATATTATCATTATGTAAGAACAACACTCCTTCAAAATGAATTCTTATAACAAACCTTGGCTTATTTTTATTCAACTCAGTATAACATTTTCCTATGACCAGCTAGCATTGTAGGTACAATGGGAACTAAAAGCCATTAAAGCCTTTTGCTGGGTGTAAACCTACAAGGAATGAGAGGCAGGTTTTGCTTGGCTCAGTCAAGAAGTGAATAAGTCACCAGGGGATACAGAAAAATGGAGGCTTGCCAGCTAGGCATAGAAGGATCTACAGGTTTGAAAGATGGATAGGGTATGCAATAATATTTAAGCCCAGGAAATCTGCAAGCTCTGCCAGGCAGTGTTGGGCACAGATTACATCATAGCAAAGGATAGCATGTATGTCAGCTACATGTGGAACAGAAGAAGCACCAGAAAAGCTGAGCTTAGATGTGTTGGGGTGTAAAACAGAGACTGTACTTTTGTTTCCTGGCTGTCCAGACCGGAATAATTACACAAAGCTATATTAATTACATCACTGTTTGGCCAACGGCTCAAGCATATTCCTAGCTAGTTCTTGCCTCTTAAATTAAGCCATTTCTATTATTTTATATTTTACCATGAGACTAATAGTTTGTTACCCCACATTTAGCTTCTTGGGCAGCTACATGGCATCTGCCTGACTCCACCTTCTTTTTCCCTGCATTCAGTTTAGTATTCCCACCTAGGTATATTCTGCCCTTCCATAGGCCAAAGCTTTTTTTATTAACCAAGGTAATAAAATATAATCATAGTATACAGAGAGTAATCCCACATCATTGGGGTATGAGGAGTTGACAGAGACTCAAATAAAGTACAGTGTTTAAGATCATGTTAGCACAGAACCAGGGGAAGATATTAGTCTTGGAGTTATAAAAGTGCACTTTTGAGGAAAATCAGCACTGGCATCCTGGTGAAATGGAGACAGGCAATGAATCCGGAGGATGCTTCAATGGTTTAGAAACTAAAGCATGTTTCTGGGATAAAACAACAATACATAAGGAGAAAAAGTCCAGAAGACAATGTACTTCAAGAGTGGAACCTGAATTTCACATCCGGTTTTAAGGTGTGGGTGGTGGGGGGTGGGGTGGGAATCAAATGTGACTCAGAATAGTTGCTTGCAGCCGCCAGGCAAGTGGTGATTCTGCTAAAAGGGGCTGAGAAAGATAGGGACAGTGAGTGGGTCTGTAGATGATGAATGAGCTTGGATGCTCTTGGTTTGCAGTAGGCATCTGTGGCGGATGATAGTAAAATTCCTCATTAATTATCATCTCTTGTGTTTAATGCAAATGGAAAAGAGGAACCATGTAAAACCTCTGTGAAGTAAACCAGCTTCTAGTTGTAGCTTCCCAGTAATGTGATTTTCTGTAGAAAATTCCAATTGGAATGGAACATGGTTACTCAGAAATAAATAAAAATGTTAAATGAATTTGCAGTGAACTCATTATTAGAAGAAACAATCCCAAATAATAATTTTAATCATGAAAATTCAGGTCTTCACCTGACAGCACACTTCTGTCCACTAAGCATATCAAAATATATTCTCATAAAACTTATTGATCATCTATTTGTGTCCAACTACTTTTGGAAAACTACATCATATACTTATTTATGGTTTTGAGACAAAATATGCGGTTTTATTTATCCCCATAAACAAGATGAGTAAATATTGAGTTCTTTCTTATAAAGATACTCCTTTGACATTAATGACAGAAAGTAGTGCCAGAGTGTGAACCCTAAGCCAACATCAGAGCAGTAGCAACAGAAACTCGTTAGAAATTAGGTTGAGGGCTCCCACCAAAACATAGTGGATCAAAGATGCTAGAAATCAGAATGTTCTACTTCGGTGATCTAATGTCTAGGACTTAACCTGACAGGGGCCATGCAGGAATGAAAAGAGAACAGACACAGAACATAGGTATGAAAAAGCTGTGGTCAAGTAGGCCATGCACATTTTGATGGAGGGGCATTAATAACTCAACAATCCATAACCTTGCATATTTATTATGTACAATAAAAGAATAGGAGTTAGCTAGTCTTGGTATGTTTTTTTCTCTAAGTACATAGTCTCAGACTGTAAACAAACATGAGGCAGAAGCCATGTTTTTACTAGTTTTTACACACACTAGTCAATAGTCTTAAACACTAGTCCTTCCACACAATGCCCATTTTCAAATTTCAGAAAAAGGCTCCTTTGAACATCACCTTGGATGGAAGGGAGTAGGCTTTGCCATTCCTACAGGTCTAAGGTAGTGGTTTTCAACCTTCCAAATAATGTGACCCTTGGATACAGTTCCTCATGTTGTGGTGACCCCCATTCATGAAATGTTTTTATTGCTACTTTATAATTGTAATTTTCTACTCCTATGAATCACACTGTGCAATGTTTTTGGTTGGTCTGATGTGAGTCCTGTGAAAGGATGTTTCAACTTCTTAAAGGGGTGGGGAACCACAGATTGAGAACCACTTGTCTAAGTCATTATGTCCTAGAAGGACATTTTATGTCAAATGATATCTGTCCACTCAGTACTTCACTGACTTAGGACATCACTCATTCCCTAAACTCCATTTCACAAGGCTTCTAGGTCCAGTGATGCTTGCTATAGTATTGAAGTGTGTTAATCACTGTGGAAAGACAAAAAGGAGAGAGAGAGAGAGAGAGAGAGAGAGAGAGAGAGAGNATTGAACTGGGGTCTTCTGGAAAAGTACTATTAATTCTGAGCCATCTCTCCTGCCCCATTCTTTTATCTCTATTTCTCCTTCCCTGACAGCTGCCCTTGTCCTTCCTGGCCCCTCACTAGCTACCTAGTGGCTGTAGTTATTCTCACTGAAATACTGTTAAGATTCTAAGAGAGTAAGAGGATGAACCAAAGAGTTGTCACCATCTTCTGGAGGGCTTTGAGTCCAGGGTCAGGAAGTTTGGGTTTTAAACTGGAACTAAGCTCAAATGATACTGAGGTGGGGGCAGGAACCCCAAAAGTTCAAGGTCATTCGAGCTACATAGAATGTTCTAAGCCAGCCTGGGCTGCACAAAACCCTCAGAAGCAGAGAGAGAGAGAGAGAGAGAGAGAGAGAGAGAGAGAGAGAGAGAGAGAGAGAGAGAGAGAGAGAGGAAAAAGATATCTCTCACCATAACAGTTGAAGGAACATTGGCAATTTGAAAAATTAGATGGGTTGACAATTAATGATTCTAACACTGGTCAGTTGGGTCAAGGTCACTCTTGATAGAAGCACCACAGTAAGAAAAGGAGGTTACATTCAGCCTGGTCACAAGCCTTAAATTTCTGAACCACAAATGTGTTTTTGACACCCAAACCCTTTTTGCACTATACAGAATCACCAGCCTTGTCTCCCAAACAAGTATCACGTAACTGAATCATTAAACCCTGTTTGATTTTCTTGCTTTGACCATTTTCAATGAAAGAGAGATGACTTTCAGCCCTTTCATCCATCTCACTCGATGGTCCCTTGGAGCTCATCTAGTGCAATCATCCCTCAGAGACTAACATCTTTGAAACCAAAGCGCATTTCCGTAGAGCAACAGAACTCCCTCTGCTGATTCTGCTCCTTCCTATTTTATCTCTTGCGTACTCTTCCCGGCACGGTTCACCACTTTTATCCTTTCTCTTTGACATTTTCTTTTTGTTATGGGTCCTGTACCAGCAATGGAAGAATTGCTGCTCCTTTTTGCCATCCCCTCATCAGCACTGGTTCTCTGGGTGTCTTTGACATCCACTTATCTGTAACTTGTTGCGTGTGTCTTGTCATTTCCTTAAGAGTACTACACCACTCTTGTGCTCAGAGGAGGGGCTCAGGTCTGCCTACCCAAGTTGGAGCTTTATCCCACTGACTTGGATTTCCTTTGATGTCTGAGGACATTTGCAGCTCAGCAGCAGCTTTTTAAAGCTTCTTTGATGTGCTCTTCTTATTTTGATTTGATGTATACTACGCTCCTTTTATGTTCAAGGGGAACCACATAAAGAAGAGTCCCTCCTGCTTCTCAAATCTAATTGTTGCCAAAGCACCCTGGGAGGCTGTTTATATAAAAGGTAGTTCTTCGAACAATTCACAGTATAATTTCATTAACAAAAAAGCAAATAACACTAGACAATATGAATGTAGTCATCCATACAGTCTTAGGCAGTTTTTTGTCTCTCCTCCTTTGCTTCCTGTTACATTTGACTAAATGTTTTTTATGACCAGAAGAACTGGCCAAGGATAAAAATAAGCCACACATTGAAAGAGGTTTAATTTGATAATCACTTATGGACATTATGGTTAAAAGTACTATTAATCATTTTGTTAAGTTACATATCCAAAGCTAAGTACTGAGTGGATTTTTCTTAAAGCCTTCAGTACATAGGAATGGTGTCCGAATTAACCTGTGGATTATTCTGGTCCAGATGTTGATGGCCGTAAAGGCCTATTGAAAAACATGGATGAAAAAAATAATTCTTCCCTGTTACCAGTTTTTTCAGCTTCCCATTTCCCCCTCAACATCTGTCCATTCATGGCAGTTTAGACATTTCATTAGAACACAGGCTGGTTTTGTTCAGATTTCTTAGCTGATCTTTACTGCTGATGCAATTGAAAATGTTTATTCTTATTAGTATACTTTATAGATTATATAAGTACTTTGTCCATTTTAATATTTTTCAGTTAATCATATATTTGGATGATAGGTAGCTAAGAAACTGAGTAGAAAATGCATATAGTTTTTCTTGCCCTTAGTTATGTTTGTATAGTCTCTTGCTAGCTTTGAATCCCTTGGTAGAAGGAGTTTTAAATTCATAAAAATATTCAAATACACCAATTTTGTATGTTTACACTATGACATTGCTTTGATGTACATTTTATTCATTCATATACTATTTGGGGTAATAAAATCATGACATTCACCGTGATATAATTAATGAATATATAAAATTAATAGACGCTTAAGAATATCGTAAATACAGTTTTAGCTTTACTCACTGCTTTTCATACTTTATTTGGTCAAATTTTGAACCTCTTTTTGTAAGGCATGCTTAAGTTAAAAAGAATTGTTACTTGTACAAACTGAAGAGGTTATATTTAGGAATATATATATATATACATATATATATATACTCACAAATACATATATGAATAGAATAACAATAGCTGAAGAAAAAGTCCATGAATTTGAAAGAGATAAGCAGGGAATGTATGAGATGGTTTGGAGGGATAAAAGGTAAAATATGAAATGTTGCATTTATATTATAATTTCAAAATAAAATTGAAAAGAAAGAACTGCTCATATCACAAAAGAAAGGGCCTAAGGAATATGCGAGCTGGAACATAGGTAACAAGGTTTGAAATGCTCTCAGTGGAGCATGACACAGTTGTTCCAATCACAACTTCACAGCAGCTCCTTTTGGCTGACACTGGGCTTCTGCAAGGCTTTGCTTGTCCCAGTCAATAGTGGATGGAGGCAGGGATAGTAAGATCCCACACCCTGAACTGGTTTTTTACTAGTGGATTCTGGATGAAAAAGTGGCATTGTCTTCCATTGTGTAGCCACTCGTGAGTCCACAAAACTCCATTAGGAAGTTCTGTACCCATGTTCAGATGGTCCTGTTTAAACTCAGTGTGTCCAAAACAAAACAAGACGTAATGAACATGGGGGAAGGATTTGTAGAGAGGAGGAAGAGTTGACAAGGACAAGGATGGGAGGAAAAAAAGGAGTGAGAGTGGAAACCATCATAATGCATTATATACTTGGGTGAGCTTGTTAAAGAATAATAGAAAAAATACATGACTAATGTTCATTAGACATGCTAAGGCCTGAGAGTTTCCATCATTGCCCCAACAAAATATTAAATCTGTAGCACATGCGGTATTATTTTTCATCTTTTAAGTATGATAGTTGTATTTTATCATGAATAAAAATGGCTTAAACGTTCTTAGACTTGAAGTATGTCCTGTTTTTGTTCTTAACTGCCAATCAAGTACAGTTCTAGCTAATCTTAGGTTTTGCCTTTTGTTGTGATCACAGGCTGATCACTCAATAAACTATTGTCCTGCTTCCTTGTGATGGAAATGAAAGGAGCATGGCCTAAGTATGGCAGTCACACAAAATCAGGAAACAGGAAAGAATGCACCTTTATGGAGCCCAGTGGCACAAGTAGAAAGGCAAAATTCCTACTCAGCCGCACGATGATAAAATGCCATTCTGGTGGTGCAGAATCAGAGAATCTTCAGAAATTCTTAGAAGCTACTGATGAAACAGCTTTGTTATCCATGTTCTGAGCAATATAAGAAGTTTCATTTCTCTGCACCTATAAGCTCAGCATTTGTCCATAGAGTCAGCTACCTATGTTAAGTGTACTGTGGGCTACTGTTAATTCTCAAATGGAAATTACTTCTTTGCCCTGAGAACATTGGACATTATTTAGAAATACCCAGCGCTTAGCACTGGGGGGAATGCAGTCAGCCCGTACTCTGTGCCACGGAGAACTTGTCCAGAGGGTCCACTCTGCACAACACATCAATGATACCTTGAGAAACTGAGTAAGCAAAACAATAACTTACTAAAATTACACATAAAATTCAATTCCCTCAAAAGCTGTTTTCTCAAACAATATCTTAATTCCTGATCAAACACTGATGATACATTATGTCAATCATTTTATATCATTAAATGACTTATTTTTGTGTTATGCATGAACGTGAGAACTAATAAACTAACTTTTTTTCTTGTCAGAGACCCTGAATATGCAAAGGAATTTAAGGAAAAATTTATTTAAAAGTCCATCTATCTTTGCTTTATATTTAAAAACCACCTATGAGTGAGCACATGTGATAATTGTCTTTCCGTGTCTGGGTTACCTCACTCAATATAATGTTTTCTAGTTCCATCCATTTTCCTGCAAAAATCAAGCTGTCATTATTTTTTTCTGCTGTGTAGTACTCCATTGTGTAAATGTACCACATTTTTCTTATCCATTCTTTGATCGAGGGGCATTCAGGTTGTTTCCAGGTTCTGGATATGACAAACAAAGCTGCTATGAACATAGTTGGGCACATGTCCTTGTGGAACGATTGAGCATCCTTTGGATATATACCCAAAAGTGGTATTACTGGGTCTTGAGGAAGGTTGTTTCCTAATTTTCTGAGAAATCGCCACACTGACATCCAAAGGGGTTATACCAGCTTGCATTCCTACCAGCAATGCAGAAGTGTTCCTTTTTTTCCCACAACCTCTCCAGCATAAGTTGTCATCAGTGTTTTTGATTTTGGCCATTCTTTCTTTTTTTAAAAAAAGATTTATTTATTAATTATGTATACAGTTCTCCCTACGTGTATGCTGCAGAGAACTTAGACAACAATGTGGACACTAAGAGAGACTTACATAGATCTAATCTACACGGGAAGTAGAAAGTAGAAAAAGACAAGATCTCCTGAGTAAATTGGGAACATGGGGACTTTGGGGGAGGGTTGAAGGGGGGAGGGTAGAAGTAGGGAGAGGAGCAGAGAAAAATGTAGAGCTCAATAAATATCAATAAAAAATAATAAAAAAATAAAAAAGGAAAGACTTTCACCAAAAAAAAAAGTCCATCTATCAAAAACCTTCCAGCCTGGCTCTGTGTGTGTGTGTGTGTGTGTGTGTGTGTGTATGTGCATGTGTATGTGTGTGCATGTGTGTATGTGCATTGTGTATGTGTATTGTGTATGTGCGTATGTTTGTGTGTGTGTTGTATGTGTGAGCTCAATAGACCTGTCTTCCATGTGCAGCATTCCCTCTACCCCCACTTAGCACTTTTCTGTTTAAAAGTGCTCTTTTTTGTAGGCCTTGTGGGTAGGGTGATTTCTAGATCACAGTTCAATTTGGCAGGTGCTATGGTTTCTTTAGAGCTCCAGGTGGTGGATCAAACCACACACACACACACACACACACACACACACAGATATTCATCCACATCCACACACACACACACACACACACATACACACACACACTCACACTGACACTCTAATCCTGCAGCTCTGTCACTACTGAGGATGGCTCAGCTGCTTACCCAACTCTGACACTCTTTCAATGCCTTCTTAGAGAGCTGAGTTTCCTGTTTCATTTATCACCACGGCAGTAGCAATCCACCTTCCTGCCCTTCCCCAAGGCCACCTGCATGGCTGCTAGCCTTTGAGATTGATACTTGCTATTTCTTCCACCAGGTTTATTCTGGCCTCCCTGTGCATGATCACTAAAAGGAACATCACTCTTGCTGCCCTGTTCTGGGGAAGAAAACTCCATTATAGACTCTGGCTAGATCACTCTTACGCTGTCTGAATCAGCTTCTATATGTGAGTGTGGTAGCATCTTCTAAGGAGGGAATCTCACTCCATAGAATGAGTTACTTTTTACCAGTAGGACCAGGAATGCCCCAGCCAAGCAAGCATGCCCCAAGGAAGTTCCTCCCCACCCAACAACACACTGAATTGAAGCACAATAAATAAAAACTCAGGGTCAGAAATTGATGTTCAACCTGAAGATATGAAAAGTAAAATAGTCAGCCACTGACTTTTACTACGACTTTGGTCTGAAAAGGTGATGCTACCTCCCGGAATCTCAAAATGACACTGTGTGTTGAGAGCTGATTCCTCCCATTTTATAATCCTCTCTGGGCTGGGATTAAAGGCATGCACCACCATGATTAAAGGCATGCACTGCCCGGTTTCTATGGCAACTAGTGTGGCCACTGGGATTAAAGGTGTGTGTTACCATAACCTGGTCTGAAAGGCTGACCAGTGGGACTGTTTGACTCTCAGATCTTCAGGCAATCTTTATTTATTAAAATACAATTGAAATGCCACTCCATGATTTCCCTTTCCTTTATATTTGGCCTAGACCTATGCATAGAATATGAACATCTATCAGGCCCCTTAAATCACAGTATTGTTCATGCAGCCTCTGATTCCCCTCTTACACACCCAGAGAACCTTGTCCAAGGAATGTGAAAATGTAGACTTTTTTTTCAATGCTGCCTTGATTGGGAAAGATCCTATCTAGATTAAAAAGATAAGAGGAGACTAATGGAAATATCCAAGTACTCCACGTGAAGGTTTTCTCTTACATTTACTTATCTGCTTTGTATGTGCACAAGTACGGATGTGAACACACAAGTGCTAGAGCACACCAGTGGAAGTATAGGTCAGAGGACGATCTGTGGGAATCAGTTCTGTCCCTCCATGATGTTAGTTCCTGGTATTAAATTCCAGTGGTCAGATTTGGTGGCAAGCACCTCTACCACCTGAACCATCTACCAGCCCCAGTATAAATGCTATTAAAGTACATCTGGGCAGCTGGTCTACACACTCATTACTCAACTCAAAGTTCTGATTGACAACTTGCCATTTGAAACAGACATCAGTAATGGACACCGAACTGTAAGAACCCTTGGCTCTTGAGAACAAGAAGTCCTTTGTGGCGCACATTCTGCATCATGACGTCTATGCTTGCTAGTCAGTGTGCTGTTCATTGCTCACCTGATTGTCTCTGTCTGGGAGCTTGTTACAAAGGTAGCCTGCAGAGCCACTTCAGACCAAAGAATCACAGTCTCCATTCTCATAAGATTCCTTGATGCTTTGTGTGTACCTGTGCATGTGGGCTGGTCTGTTCTTTCTGTTGCTACATCTTCCTTCAGAAAAAGCTTTGAGGGGATTACTGAGTCTCCCATTTTGCAGATGGGTAGATATACAGGTGTTCTGCCCATTGAAAAGATTTGTTGAATGTCGCTAACATATGAAGTTGACTGAACAAAGACTGTTAAAGCCCTCCTGTTCTGTAATATCAACACATAGCTACTCAGAATGAAATTAGTATTGCTCATGTTTTTAGTATCGTTTTCAATATTAAGAAGCTAAACATTCTGGTTTCCTTAGGATGGTAAAGTTCCACACAGAGAATAAACTTCAGTGGGGATTAGGACTCCTAAAATGCTGAGCAGGGAAAAGATGAGTTTGATGCTTTTAATTGAATTGGGGGGGGGGGCTCAGAGTAGTTCATAGTCATGTGGTAAAATGAAGACACACTGGGGCACGCTTCAAAATGGCAGTCCAAAGATGGGCACAGCAAGATAAATTATCTGTTAAGCAGATAATTGCCATGGCCTTTCCTCAGAACAGCAGCTGGAAATAGGCAGGGACAGATGGAGCCAGAAATAGTGAGAAGGTTGTGGGGCAGCCTTTGAGGAGAGGCAGGCATCCTCGGAACAACAGTTTAAACAAGAAGAGCCTCTGCAGAGAGAGACGTACGGATACATATCATGCACTTAGGACTGTTAAGGTATTTTGGCCCTTCCTTGCTCTAACTAGGATCTTCTAAAGCATAAAACTGGCCAATGATATATTTGTCAGTGTGTCATATGGCATTGGTTACAATTTTTAAAAACTACTTATCCCATTCCATCTTCCAAGGCAGAACTCGGGATGTTTTCTATGGTGATTGTTGTACATTTAATTAAGGACCATTAAAATTCAGCAATTTCCTTCCCCTCCATTTACTGTGGTAAAGGATTAGAATTGTGCCAGAGCTTCTTGGTTTAGGAGGTCATCCACTTTGCATGGACTTTTAGGTACAGAGTTTTTTTATTTATTTATTTATTTATTTATTTATTTATTTATTTATTTATTTATTAAAGATTTGAACTCAAGAACAATGGCAATGGGTTTTTGATCCTACTGCACATACTGGCTTTGTGGGAGCCTAGGCAGTTTGGGTGCTCACCTTACTAGGTACAGAGTTCTAAGCTGGGCACCTCCATCCATTCTTTATCCCCAGTTTTTGTTAAAGGCAAACAGAACATACAGGATTTCAACTAGGAGAGTCACACAGAAAGTAATATTTGTGTGGTCAATTAAACAAATGACTCATCAGATATCGATCCTCTATATTAATGAAAGGTAAATAAGATGTGTATTCTTCACACCCAACTAGAAGTAGACTCTAATGACACAATACTCTGTGTTTACTTAGCACTTAGGGTTTCCAAACAGTTTGCTTGTCGTAGTATCACACTGTATTCCACCTCGAAGAACAGCAGACAAGTCCATGCTAAATTGTTATAAAATGTATTAATTCAGTAAGTGGGATACAGGGAACACATAGGTAAATTACTTATGGTCTTGACTAAGTATCAGTGAATCAAAGGGAATAAAAAGTCCCACTTTTCAGAAACTAAGAAGTCTGGAAAGATCGATTGAAGGTGTATATATACTGGCTAAACACTTTCCCTTTATTTTCCCGCAAAAATAGTAATACATCTCTTTATTTGTATTGCCTCCCTCTTCTTTCTACAAAGCATGGCATTCAGATAGGAGGAGAAAGTAAGATTCAAAATCAGCACATCTTTTCTTTAATGTTTCTTCCAGAAATGCAAGGCAAAGCCCAGGAAACACATTATCTTAATATTCTAGAAAAACATTTCAACCCTCACCTGTGATTTCTCTGATTATAGAGCAAAATACAAACAAGCTCCTACAGTGATCAAAGATTACACATTGACAATTCATATAAGTAAACGAAATTGAGCTTAAGCAGAGATTGCATTGCCCAGAGTTTAGAAATGTGTAAGATACTGCTTAGTTTGAGGCATTCTGCTTGATTGCTTAATCTACCAGATTCTCTTTCTTCTACTTCAAAAACCTATTAAGATGAGCACTGGATTCCTGCCACATAAAATACAGGCACTGTCAGCCTTGCCTCTCTGCTCAGGATTTTCATGCCGGTGATGAGAGGATAGGATGATGAGGACTCCTTCCTGTTAAAAGTGCACATTGGGTGGATGTGGGGGAAGGTTTCAATGTTATTTCAAGATATCTTGGTCTGCTGAAGCATTGATCCAGACTGAATTCCATCAGATATACTTGTATGGGCTGTGACATAGGGCAGGATCGCAGAGGTACTTCTGCGATGTCCACATTGGCATACTCTCAATAAATATTTACCAAATAAATATTTGTTCAGTTAATAGCTCATGCAGTTGAATAAATAATTTAAGGGAATAAGGGAAACATCTAGGTGTCACCATTTTCCCTGAGGAGGGGCAGTATAACTTCGATGGAGCAGGGTGGAGGTTAGTGCACCAGGAGTGATGGAGAAGCAACCATGGAGTTAAGAAATGAGAATATGATAAAAGGGTGAGAGATAAAAGACAGAGAATATCATATTGGGCTCTTTCATGCTGTGTTCAGAAATCTTAGGAAGATCCAATGTGAAGCACACACCTGCTTCATTTTCTATGATTTTCATCAGGACAAGTTACAAAAGATGAAAGGTTCAAGGAAATCCACCAGACTAATCACTTCATTTATTGATAGTTCCTTTATTAACATAGATTTTTTTCATACAGTATATTGATTACGTTTTCCCCTCCACCCTTTCCAGTTCTTCTTCATCTCCGCTCCCATGCGGATCCGCAAGCTTTCTGTCTTTTCTTTGAAAACCAACAGGCATCTAAGAAATAATAATAGAATAAAATACGATAAATCCAAACAAGGGAATCAGAATATAACGAAAACAACCAAACAAGATAAAGACTCAAAGAAAAATGCAGAAGAAACATATGGAGATACAGAGACACACATGTTTGCACTCTCAGGAATCCCAAGTCAAAATATACCTGCAAAGGACGTGTAAGGTCCAAGAAAAAGAAAATAACAAAACAATAAATAAAAAAAACAACAAGAACCTTCCCTGGCTTATCATTATGACAAAGAGCCTCCAATGATAATATGACGCTCCTAAGCTGATTTTCTGTTGAGCACATACTGCAGGGCAGGTCACCTACTCTTAAGAGTGGTTTGGTTCCCCAGTGCTTCTCATTTGAAGAAAATTAACTTTTCATTTGCAAATGGTTGTCAATTAGAGAGAGCTTCTGGGTTAGGGAATGAGGCTATGTGTCCATTTCTTCTTTCAACTTTAACCTCATCTGGTGCAGACCTAGGGAAGCCCTGTGCATGCTGCCACAGTCTTTGAGTTCTTCTGTGTACCAACCTCGTTGTGTCTAGAAGGCCTTGGTTCCTTGGTGTCCTCTATCCCTTCTGGCTCTTTCACTCTTTCTGCATTCTCTTCCACAGAGTTCACTGAAGCGGAAGGGATTTTATGGTGACATCTCTTTTAGGGCTAGGTGTTCCACGGTCTCTCAGTCTCTGCCTGGTTGTCTGGCTGTGCATCTCCATTTCTGTTCCAATCTGCTGCAGGAGGAACCTCCTCTGATGATGGTTGAGCAGAACTCAGATCTATGAATACAGCAAAATATCATTAGAAATCATGTTATTGGTATCTTCCTTTAGTAGAACGGTAGTATTTTGTTTTCTTCTAGGTCCCTGACCTATTCAGTTTCAAGTTCTTAGCCACACAAGCAGCAATGGGTGTGTGTTGTGTCTTATGGAGTAGATCTTGACTCAAACCAAATATTGGTGGTTACTCTCAGAAACTTTGTGCTGGTAATGTACCTGCTGTCTTTTAGGCAGGCCATTCTTGTAAATTTAAGGGCTTGTAACTGTGTTGGCATTCACTTTTGTCCTTTGGTAAAATACAGAATTAACATGTAACCAGAATACTAGCCTATACTAGCTGAAGGCTCTAGGTAGGCAGCACTCGGCATCTCTATATTCAATGAATTATGTGGATATGGTCTTCAGAAATAAGGCCTTAGTCTTAGTTTGTGGAGAGTAACCAGCAGTCTCAGCTATAGCCTGGGTTGCTTTGTGTTCCCATTCACCCCTTTGGTCAACAACTCAATTAGATATAACCCATTTTCATTACTGGAAGCTTCAGTAAGTGATGAAAGATGTCCATTTGGGGCTCTGTCTCCCCCATTATTGGGTAATTTTATTTAGCTACCTACATATATACATATATTATAGTAAGATTCTACTTTATTAGGCACACATATGACCCCTCAAATGGCCCTTAGTTTTAGATGTCTCTTCCTATATTCCCTTCTTCGCTCCCCTCTTCTCTCTCCCTTTGTGTTTGATTCTTCTATTGCAGGTCCCTCCTCCATATATAACTATCTACTCTATTTCCCTTTCCTTTGCAGGGTAAAGTGACCCCTATACCTAGTCCCCTGTTTTCTACCTAACCTCCATGGTTATGCGATTGCAAGCTTGCTTGTCAATTACTTCCAACTACTCAGGAGGCTGAGACAAGAGGATCACTTGAATCCAGGAGTTCTGGAACGTACTGTGTCCAAACAGGTGTCTATACCAAGTTATCATCAATATGGTGGTCTCCTAATACCTGTGGACCACCAGGTTGCCTAAGGAGGTGTAAACTGCCCTGGGCTGGAAATGAAGAGGGTAAAAATACCTTTGTTGATCAGACTAATGACTTTAAACTTGTCTTTTAAGACAGCATCCACACTCACTTCCTTCATCGTGAGTCCTTAGGATAGATACAGAAGCTTGGCACATTCTGATGGGTTGCCTTGTTTTTTTTTTTTTTGTTTGTTTGTTTTGATTTTTCGTAAATGAGCCCCATATTTATAATACTTCTCCATCGATGTATTACAGGTTTGTGTAAAGGGCTGTCCACTTGTCCATTTGGTGTAAATTTCATGCATGACATTTAGTGGTATAGTCACATTTTTCAGTGTCCCAGATGACTGAGAGATGCGTTGGGAAGGAGTGATTGTGCTCAGTAAATGCCTAGCACAATGAGAACTCATAGTTTTGGTTTGATTGCGGGTGTTTTGCGGCTGTTGTTGTTTGGTTGCTTTTTTTAATGTATGTTTGGAAAAAGTAGTGTGTGCCCTAACGACAGTATTCTCAACAGCACTGTGAGGGGAACATTGTGTCTTTGTTTTATACTTTCTGAGTGTTAAGCACCATTGCTGTATGGAGAAATAAAGCCATTTCTGATGATCCACGGGCAGGTTCGTGTCCACTGAAAGTGACTATAATTGTGGTGAAATAAAATTTCAACAATGCTCATTAACGGCATGCAAAAAAATGCTCCTCTTCTGCAATTTCTCTGTGTAAATCACAAGCTGTAGAGATACAAATGAGTGCAGGATACAATGGACACCCACTTGAAACACATTACTATTATGATAAACCTTGCACACACAGCCACCTGGGGATCACTTGATAGGGACTTAATGGGAAATCTGTGGGTACATTTATCTTTCTCAATTTTGCCTTGAGGTTATGGACATAAGAAAATCGTCAATGATATATCCGTATGATTTGTTTTCTAATGAAGAACACTGAGGATTTAGAATTACCGGTCTTTATCATCATCTTGTAGACAAGTTGGAAGTTATGAAAGGATTTAATTTATTTGAGTTTATTTATTTTAAGAAACAACATTTTTTACAGCATGTTCCCGATTCAGGAGTTAGGAAATAGGATAGGCAGGAAGTCCCTGAAGGGGTGTGATTGGAGGAGATTAAGTATTGCGAGATGCCTGTCTGGTGTCACCTATGAAGAGCAATATTGTTTCTGTTTTCATCATCTTTTCTAGGTTTTGTGTCTTGAGAGTCCAGGATATGCTATCATGAACTCATCCCTCATTAATTTTATTTGTACCATAATATTAATCTGGAGTACATGGTTATTTGAAGTCTCACTATCACAATACAATAAAATGTATCCAAGACCCAATTATTTCCTTTTGGATATTCCTTGTACCTTTGCTTTCCCGTTGAAAGAGGTTCCTGTTGAATTTTTACATGCTAGCATTTTTATCTGCTTTATCCTACAAAGTCATTTGGGGAATTTTGTGCACACTGCATGCTGAGATATTTTCTGGTGGGCCTGATTAGGTTAGTGTCCCTCTTTCACTTTAAGATACAGAAGGAAATGGTCTAAGTGCCCAAGGGACTCGGGCAGGAAGGAGGAAACAAAAGTTCATGACAGGTCGGGTCCTGCTAAGGAAAATTAAATGCATTATTCTTGAACAATAAGGTTAGCAAAGAATCTATAATCCCTATCCACTCTTTCTTCCTTTTTATTCTAATGAGTTTACTGTGCAATTATGAAGGGAGAAAGCTTCATTACAATTCTGCCAGTGAAGGGACGGTTTCCAACTCTGTCTGCAACTGAGATCTGCACAATAAACCGTAGTCATCCATCATAGAGAAGCTGCCCGTGCCTAATAAAAGGCTGTTTGGACAGAGTCAATCAAATGAGTATTATTGGAGTTTGGTATTACACTGTCCTTTAGGTGACGGGGAAGGAATGTAACGCAGTTACAGAATGTGATTTTCTTATTCCTCTGTCCCCTTGGAGACTTTAAACTCTATTCTAACACAAGCACCTCAGACTGACATTCATAATCTTTGTGATAAAAAGAGACCTTATCCTATTTCTCATCTGTCAGGAACAGTTAGAACTATGTAGAGTTTCTGTGATATGGCTAACGCTACAAAGAATCAGCTGAGGCTCCAGCTTAGAAGTTGTTTGTTATTAATAATAAAAGGCAGGCTGAGCAGTTGTGTGAATCAAATGGAGACAAGCAAAGCATATAACTCTTGGCCATGTTTGAAGGTCCTAATTATAACATTAGAATATTTGTTTGATAGGTCAGTTAGATAATATTTGATTTGTGTTTTTAGTACTGCGGCTCATTCTTCAAATTATTATTTCATGGCACCAGGTTATATTAAAGAATCCAAGTGTAAGGACATTCATTGGTTCTGTCTGGGGTTTTCCTTTGTGGGACCCATCATCAGATATCTCTGAGACAGAAATAAACTAATCAATCCATTTTTTCTAATATTCCCCTTTTAAGAACTTACATAGAAAAATCAACAGCTGCAAATAAGGCTGAAGAACTTGCTGATTGTAAATCAAATGCAAAGGCACAAAAGTTCTTGCCTGAAGCACAGGTATCTGTGCACCATTCAATGCCTGCCCATGACATCTGTGACCACATACTCCATTAGGGGTTACAGAGAGAGTTGCTCATGCCGGATAGTTTCAAGAGCATAGCAGGTGCTGAAATAAACAGTTAATGTCCCTAGAAAGGGGATATGCAAAGCTTGTTATGAAGTATTTCTTGTTTTATTTTTTTATCATAAGTTGGAAAATCAAAAGTGAATAACTATAATGACTGTATTTTAATTTAATAGTAATAATAAAATTAATACTGTACAAATTAATTAAAATATATTTCTAAGGTAGATTTCATCAACAGTACTAGTCACAATAAATACTGATATTGAGTTCACTTTTGGGTTGTTATGTCTTACAGAACACTAAAATTTAAATTTTTATTTTGATTAGATCAATGAGATCTCTCCAGAAATCACCTTTATGAACATGCTTTTGGCACAATCCCACGAATTTGTTCAATAAGCACTTATTGAAAATTCACTAAGAACTAAGCTCTTCTGGATGAAAGTGCATACTCTCAGATCTTTGATGACTCATTTTCTAGTGGAGAAAAACAAGTACAAGATATATTTGTAAGGAATAGAAATGATCCAAAATAGAAGATTGCCTATGGTATTCTGAGTCTATCAAGGTCAAGGGAAGAAAGAATGAAGACATTCTAGTATTCCTAGCAGAAAGCAACCAACATTTATGAAAGAAAGGAGTTTGGAAAAATCAAAAGTTGATCAAGGAACTGTAACCTTTTTGGTATGGTTAAGGGGCATGAAGTATTGAAGAGAATAATATTAGGCTAAATGTATAGACAGAATGTATCCTATGAACACTGTAAAACCTATGACCAGGTTCTGTAAAGGGGGAACTTGGAATAATGGAATAGCAAAGATTCAACTAAGTATGAGATAAGAAAGCAGGGTACAGTGGGGCATATAGGTGATGATTACTAACCATAAAGATCTTTTAAAATGTCATATAGAAACCTACTATTATAGAATATTTATAAAATAAAAACACACACATACATATATGATATCTGTTTAAATGGAATTTACACAAAGAAAGTTTGATGCCTTCCCAGGCACCAATAGCTATCAAATACAAAGCCCAGGCACCAATAGCTATCAAATACAAAGCCCAGGCACCAATAGCTATCAAATACAAAAGCCAACTTTTGAGTTGTTGACTAGTGGATTCCCATAGACTCCCCAAAGAGTATAGGTTATCCTTCACAGCTTAATGGGAAGACTCTATTGCTCAATATACTAAACAGTAAGTTTACAGGGCATGGAGGCTAGTACCAGCTTGGAAGCATAATCCCTGTGGGCTAGTTTCATAGTGCTGGAAGATGCACGTGTGGCAGAGAAAAGTAATTACCAGTCTTACCCATTGTAAATAATGAGGACCGCTTGGATGATGTGCTCATTGGAGCAGTAGTGGCAGCAATATTATGGGAATAACCAACCACATTCTGATTGGATTAAATACAACCCCACAAGATGAGACACTTACCTTATGTTGTTACTTAGCTAGGTCCCAGGAAAGAATGAAATACTAATTAATACTCTGCTAAATGGGCACAGTAACAAGCTGCCCCATAGGTTATTTTGTTCAACCTACATCAGAGGAGCCTTTCCTGGAAATATCCCCACAAATTGTTAATATGCAGAGAAGAGACTGTGGAGTCTTCAGCTGTAAATAGGACAGCTATATCACCCACCATGGCCTGCAGAATTCAAATCTCACCACAGAAGAGGCAGGTGGAAAGACCACAGGAGCCAGAAGTAGTGAAAGTCTACAGTGAAGCAGTATTTTCCAGCCATTGCACACATGCATTTGCAGCTGCTGTGGCTGCATGCACAAATGCACAAACAAGGCCTGCAAAGGATGAATCCAGTTAAACACCCAACATGGATCAGGGAGGTTATCATGAAGTCTTACCCTTACCAATTTACAGTTGATGGCTGCCAGAGGAGAGAGAGTTGGTTTTCTTCAGACCTGGGGCCCATGAGAAACTTGAGCTCTAGTAAACTGCCCTACAGCCACACACACCAGGTGGAATTAGTGCATTAAAAAAGAAAAGAAAAACACATATATCATGAAGGAAGAGTGCTGTATGGGGAGGGAAGGGGAGAGGTTTTAGGGTGAGAACGTAGGGATAGATTTGACCCAAAATTATTATATGCATGAATGAAACAATAAAAAATACAAAATAAAAATGTTGCAGGACTTTGGAATTTACTGTGTGGTCCCTAAGACATCATCTACAGGTTACAGGTGGAGTGAGGGACTTACATCGTTTTCTGGAATGATGATTCAGTTGTCACATGAAAACCATAGAGATGGAAAAGAAGGAGGGATCAGTTACTAATTTATTCCTAGTTGTTATTGATAAAGTCATTTGAAGAAATAGAATTTACAGAATGTGTCTGGTGGTTGGTTAAAGAAGAGAGAGGGGGACAGAGAGTTGAGTTTTGCCTTGGGAGCCTAGACTAACTTTATGATGGAGGAGAATCTTGGGATTAGGCAGGAGAGGCTATGGCTCCTGATTGTCTGGGGGAGTCTGGGAGGGCTGTCAGAGTCCTCTGTTGCTTTTCATCGTGGGCCTCGGGAGACAGGCATTTATTTTTAGTGGCATATTCTAAATAGAAGCTAAAGTAGGACTTTGAACAACCAAAGAGTTTGTGTGAATGAAATAATCTTAGATATACTCTGGTCATTGGACAACTTCTATGCCAAGAAATTTAAAATCACCTGAATTTTTTTTAAATGTTTCTTATCTTTTTATTACTGAAAACAAATGGCCAAGCCAAGAACCTACTAAATATAGCCAGTGATATTTCTCTGCACAAGTAATGAGCACGGGACTGGATGAGAAAAGCAAAGGATAGCCTTCCTTTCCTATATCCAAGAATACAAATATGATGTTTGGAATTTTATTTTGAATTCAAATATATAATAGTTGGTATTAGCTTATAGCAAGACAGAAAAGCTAAAAGCCCTTTTTATTCCATACTGAACTTATGAGAAGACATATTTTTCATCTATTGTTTTGAATTTTACTCTTTTCATTTTTGAAAGTATATTTTTCTGATTAATAATCTTAAATTCTCATCAAATCCTTTCAACACAACTGCTGGATTCAGTGATACAGTGAGATAACATAGAAGTTGACACCATGTATTCAAAGTTCCAAGAATCTTAACTTCATCAATTGTGAGAAACTAATACAGTTTATTTTGTTCAATAAATTTTCAAATGCAGATGTGCACTGCCTCCATGCGATCAATGTCTATGATGTAAGAAGATTACTACTTTTTTTAAAAAAAATTCACAGATGCAATTAACAGATAGGGCTCCTATATGCAGGACAGAAAAAAGCTATATCTATTGAGAATCCGTAATAACAATGAAGGTGAAAGGAAAGATAAAAACAACCTGATAACTCTTAGAGCAATTCGTAAAGAGCAATTCCTTCCAGAAGAATTCATGACTCTTAACAACTAGCAAATGGCTTCACAAGGCACTCAACGTAAGAATAATAACTCCCAGCAATAGGAATACTAACAATTTCCAATGAATTCAGTGGTTTCTGCACCCTCAGATATAGTGCATAGATTTTGGAGGGGCAGGAATCTTACGGAGGATATGCAATTTTTCCATAAAGAACCCTGCAGCATTCTTATTTTCCTCTCTCTTTGCTGCAGCATTAGGCAGATTTTGATACTGAGAAAACCTTCGTAACAACATTTAAGAGACTGGGTAACTCTATATAAATACAACCACTTTATATACGCGTATATATTGTGTGCTCTTCCAATGTAAATGTTAAATTCTTAACTGTTACTTCTTTGGTGGAATAATACAACCAAGGGACAGACTTTGATAATTTATAGGCATGAAAGAAAAAGAAATGCAAACAGACACTTTGCTTACTGATAGATCTGATTTTGGAGGAGCCCACAGGTGCCTGAGCAGGAGGATTCTCATTCTTGTACTAACTGGCAACTGGTTTAACAGTCTGTCATTAGACAGCTGTTTGGGAAAGGTAAAAGCTAAGGAAGCTAACTCTTAAATCTCTTATAGAAGAAGGCTACAGAGACTTTGACTAGTGTTCCCCACAGTTCTTTGTAATCTCAATATATCTCTCAATTTATACAGTTCGCTTGGAGTTTAAGTTAAAGATAAAAAAGGATAAATATTATGGGATATATGGAACTCTACATAGTATTTATTTATAACATTGTGACCACCCCTCCTGAGTCTAAATGCTTTGTGATCCTGACATGCTACCATTTGAGCTTTCATTATGGTTTGGTGCAACTCGATGACAATTTTCTGCCAGTCAGAATGGTTTCCTTCTTAGCCATGGCTTTATGTTTTATTGGTCTTCTATAAAACTGCATTTTAATGGTGACTTTTCTTATTTTACAGATAATCTTAAATTCAAGTCTTATTCCAAATTCACCTTGAGGTGAGATGACACTCTCATCTCACCATATTCTGTGTCTGACTGATTTGTCATTGGTTGGTGATCTTCTGGCAATTTCTCTCATGACTCTACCTTTGTGGGTACTGATGTTCTGACAGTTTGTACATGGGCATCACAGATTCATCCTCCCTTTTTATATTGGTACCATTGATTTGAAAAGAATGAGATGCTGGTGTAAACCCCCAGAGTGCCTGTACTGATTTTTTGTGTGTTTTGTGTGTCCACTTGACAGAAGCTAGAGTCATCAGAGAAAAATGGTCCTCGGTTGAGAAAATGCTTCCATCAGATCCAGCTGTAAAACAGTTTCTCAATAAGTGCTTCGTGGGGGAGGGCCCAGCACATGGAGGGTGGTTCCATCCCAGGGCTGGGTCTTCTAGGTTCTATAAGAAAGCAGGCTGAGCAATAGTAAGCAGCACCCATTCTATGGCCTCTGCATCAGCTCCTGCCTCCAGGATCATGCCCTGTTTGAGTTCCTGCCCTCCTTTCGTTCAGTGGTGAAGATGGGGAAGTGTAAGCAGATAAATCCTTTCATCCCCCAAACCTGATCTAAAACAATTTGGTAAAAGCATTATGAGGCATTGTTGTGAAAGACATGACCATGTTTTGAGGAAGACTGAGGAAGGACTTTGGAACTATGGGCT
The DNA here is from genome assembly GCF_014885135.2 of Alexandromys fortis. Classification (NCBI taxonomy): domain Eukaryota; kingdom Metazoa; phylum Chordata; class Mammalia; order Rodentia; family Cricetidae; genus Alexandromys; species Alexandromys fortis. Next base: position 607,078 of record NW_026067954.1, on the reverse strand, counting down.
AGAAGAACCATTGAGTATAAAATAGTTTGTTCTTTAGGAACTTGGAAAATAAGAATATTGAGAGCAGTGCAGGGGATGGAGACCTGACTTGTGAAGTTTCAGAGAGAAGTTTAGAGACTCTATCAGAGCTGTTTGCTATTTTGAATTAAGCCTCTGTGGTCCTGGTTACCTGGAACTGAAGAATCAACTGTGATTAAGACGATACCAGAACCACTAAAGGAAAACTTTGCTTTGCTGGGACAATTCATGCTGGTTGGTTAAAGCTATGAAATTTGCAGTGATTAAGAAGAGACTAACATCACTGAGGTAAAAATCTTCTGAGAAGTCTGTCCTGAGAGGACATGGAAGCTGTGTTCAAGAGGCAGCTAAGATTGTACCTTGTGCTGGCAGCCAGACTTGGTAATGTGTAAAGGTTGCTCAGGTGGGACTGGTTTTTTTGAAGGCATGAACAGTTCATAGGGAACAGCTGAGGCCTGGCTCTGTGAGAGCTCAGGAAAGGCCATTATTGAAGGTGTAGCCTCTGTAGCAGTAGATGGCTCAGGACTGAAGGTGTCATATAAGCAAGTTGAGGCTTGACACCATGGAGAGAGTCTATGAGAGTCTAGTGGTGAGAAAGCAGCCCAGTTGCATCCCAAGATCCCAGAATTTTGGAGATGTTTTACCTATAGATAGAAGTTTCTGTCTTGCCTTGTCCCACAGTTGTTCAGTCCCAAATAAACACACAGAGGCTTATATTAATTATAAACCGTTTGGCCTATTAGCTCAGGCTGATTACTAACTAGCTCTTACAAATTAAATTAACCCATAATTCTTGTCTATGTTTAGCAATGTGGCTTGGTTTTATTTCTCAGTAAAGCATTTTCATCTTGCTTCATCTGTGTCTGGATGGTGACTGACTCTCTTATACTTCCTGCATGGCTACTGGCTAATATGCACTTTATTAACTAATATGAGTAGCAAATCTTTATAGTATGCAAGAGCATTATCTCACAGCATTTCCCTTTTTTTCTTTTTAAAACAAGAACTCTGAATCTAATCTTCTTTGTTTAGCTATTTTTTTTCTGATCATTGTTCATAACAACTTGTAACTAACATGCTAAACAAAAACAAACATCCATAATCCACTTTGTTTTGGAAATGTAGGCTTGGTTTTCTAGGCTACTTCCTGCTGATTGGAGACACTGATAATCTTATGGGGACACAAAGAAAATTTAGGATTATGGTGAAGTCTTTACTGGAGTATTCTGTAAGGCTTGATCATCCTAGTCAACAGTCTTGAGGTTGTTATGGATTTAGAACTCAGAGGAAATTGCTACAAATTTCCTCTGAAATATTGGATCATCTGAGTGATCCATTCCCAGTGGAGATTTTTCAGGGGGTCTTCCTTGATCAAACCTGATTTTTCTTAACCCAGAATAAATCCACAACCTCTTATTTCCTATAGAAACAAAAGCAAAACCTCTTCTATAAAGTAAAATATTTTTAGACTTGTATTTTGAAGTCAAAACATTTTCAATATATATAGGTTAGATTACTTTTGAAGTATTTTTAATCAAATGTCTTTTAGCAACTGTTAAAACTTCCTCAGCAGTTAAACAATTCAAAGACAACATAATAAGATACTGTATCCAGACTCTGTGTATTTTCCATCTTTATGTGGCTTTTTTACTCTATTTCTTTAAGTACTTTATCCTTNTGTATATATATACATATATATACTGTAAACTGCTTAATTTTTTTTGTCTGAATCTGTCTTTACTGTATATCTCTATCTTTTTCTGAGCACATGAGTCTTTAATCTGCTAAGCAGTGTGGCTAGGATTAAAGCGACAGGTTTGGCAGCTGGCTCCTCCTATTCCTTGGATTCCTGAGAGTCTAGCTTCATGATGAAAGTATTGGTGGGAGCCATGTTTAGTACCACACCTCTGCAGTTTCTAGGTCCATGCTACTACCAAGAAGCATTCTGCTGGCTGCTCATAGTCACCATTTAAGTGTTTGGTGGCAGGGCCTCTTAAAAGCTCCACTATGTGGTTTTTGGTACTAATTTGGAGTCAGAAAGCCTTTCTTACAGGAGCCACAGCTCTGCTTGCTGCCAGAAAACAGCCTACCAGAATAAAGACAGTTACCAAAAAGTTGTGCTTGACTCTGTTCTTGTTTGTCTAGAATCCTTTCTTTTTTTTTTTTTTAAGCTTTCTCAGGCTTTATGTAGAAGTTCTTGCCAAACATTTAGGTGCCATCTGTAGATGGAAGTTTCTCTCCTGCCCAGTCCCACAGCAATTTAGTCCCATAGGAACACACAGAGACATATTAATTATAAACTGTCTGACCTATTAGCTCAGCCTTATTATTAACATAAACTAACCCATAATTCTTGTCTATGTTTAGTCATGTGGCTTGGCTTGGGTATCTTTTCTCAGTAAGGCATTCTCATTTGCTTGCTTTGTGCCTGGCTCGTGACTCTGCCTTTCCTCTTGCCAGAATTCTCTTAGTTTGGTCACCTAGCCTAGACTTTCTGCCTGGTTACTGGCCAATCAGTGTTTTATTAAATTAATATAGGTCACACAGTTTTACAGTGTACAAGAACATTATCACATAGCGAATACTGCATGACAACCAAGAACAGCAGCAGTGGGAACCCAGAGACAAGCTGTGTGTGTTGCAGAGGGCAGAGCTGGAGAAGTGATCCAAACCCTGTGGAGCAGGCGAGAAGATTGTGAGTCAATCCCAGATAAGTTGGACATGGAGTTTTTTAGTGTTAGAGTTTGTTTCTGCTTACCTCAGATTGTGACTGTGTTCTGGTTCTTCCCTGTTGAAGAAGGTATTTAGTTGTTATTTTAAAGGAACCCACAGAAGAAAGACTTGGATTTTTAGAAGAGACTGGGTATTTTAAAGGGACTGAAGCTTTAAAAAGTATTTGACTTTGAAAAGACAGTAGGATTTTTAAATTTTATTTATGATTTTAATGTGAGATCTTGGGAATGAATAAGAAAGAAAGGGTTGTGACTTAATAGTAATGTGTTTATATGTCAAATTGACAAGGGGTCACTTGGCAATGGCTGGTTTTGTGTGTCAACTTGACACAAAATAGTATGAGAAAGAAAGCAAATGTTTCCATGCGATCCATCTGTAGGGTATTTTTTCAATGAGTGATGATTGGGGTAAGGCCAAATCCATTGTGGGTGGTACCATTCTAGGCTGGGTTCTATAAGAAAGTAAACTGAGCAAGCCAGGGGAAATCAAGCCAGTAAGCAGCACCTCTCCTTGCTGCATCAGCCCCTGCCTCCAGCTTCTTGCTCTGCTTGAGTTTCTGTCCTCATTCCCTTTAGTGGTGCACAGCAATGTGGAAGTATGAGCTGACCAAACCATTTCCTCCCCAACTTGCTTTATGGTCATGGTGCTTCATGGCAGCAATATAAACCTTAAGAGACTCCCTGAGACTCCTCATCTCCTTAGCAGTTAGTTTAAAGGCAAGATAAGTGAAACATCATCTTATATTAGATTCGGCATAATGCCCAGAGGAGATCAAGATGCTACTGATTGGGTCTATGTTAAATTCTCAGGAGCACTGTTTGCCAGTTCCCATCCTCGGTTCTGCCTGAGCTGCTTTGAGAATCTTGTGATATTCCATAGTAATAATCTCAGAACAATTTTAACATAGTTCTTTTCTCTATTTTAAAAGTACCTCTAAGACTTGAGTCTTCCTGCACAAACAAAATATTTCTCACAGATGGAAGACATGAGGGGCACTTGAGTGTGCCTAAGGGCTTCAAAAGAAAATGTGGTACTTTTATGGAAAATCCCCTCCCCCCCAGCTTAGTACATAATGTACTAAGAACTCTGCTGGCCCTTTGAATATTGTGATCAAGCCGTATTCAGCAAATGGCCAGTGTTAAAGACAATGAGAGAATCTCAGTGCTATTATTCAGCTTTTGCCTTCAGGAGACCTTCATACTTGGGAACACAGGGAATAAAATTTTAAAGATTTAAATAACTCCAAGGTAGCCCTGTGAACTGTCAGTGGCACACAGTCAGGCAAAGCTTAAGGTAGAAACCGAAGATCACAGGACAGCAGTGAAACTTGGTAAAACAGACTTCACAGAGAAGGCATGACACGTGAGTGACTCATTAAGAACAGGGGGTGATCCTGGGCACCCATAGAGTATCACAACACAGTGTAACCCTGGAGGTCAATTCGTGCCTGGCTTGGTACACAGAAGGTGTGTTCTTTAAAATGTTGTTGAATAATCACAAAAGGAAACATTGAAAGATAAATCCATAAAATTCTTAGTGACTGATTATACTTTTGACCATTAAAGGGAAAAAGAGTTCACTGAAGGTACTTGAAGACTTTTGAGGCAAGACGTTTGGTTCCTCAGTATTTTGTTCCCTGAAACTGACAGATGGATAGGTAGAGAGGTGGCCAACAGAACTGTGGACCACAATCTAAGGCTATTTCCTTTATGCAGGCACCAGGTGTCCTAGAAGGAACATTTTGTCAGTATGTTTTATTATGAGACTTGTAACCATAGATCGACTGTTCAGTTCTAAAAGGAGCAGGAGAACCTGTGGACACAGGCCAGGATGAAGGCCAAGAGCATCTCCCTGTGCTGTCCACTCCTACCGCATATCACCTCTGCCTGATTCTTACCACAGCTTTGCCAATCCCATTGAGGAAAGTTGAGGAACTGTTCTGTGAGTAGTAAAACAGGGAAATGAACATTGGGTTAATTATTTTCTTTGCATAATAATCTTAATCCCAGAGCTTCGTGAAAATGAGAATATGCACTTATGTGGAAGGGTATTTATATAGTTTCAGGAATTTGTTCACATCGTCAAAGGCATTTGTGGGTGCCAACATGAGAGTCCCTGCAGAGAAGTTTAGTGCTTGCTGGTGTGGACTGGAACAATCCCTATAGTGACTCTAGATATAAGCAACAGTACTTTGGTGTTCAGAAGGAAGGGAGATAGCAAGAAATAAAGATTTTTATGTGAGGTAATAAATGTTCAAGGTAGAACTATTGAGTTGAGCTATTTATATTCCAAGCAGACCCTCCTTTGGGATTGTCCACTAATGGGCCTAACATACGGAAATAAATAGCAAGTAAGGACTCACTCAAAGTGTTAATAGTCAGCTGGTTAAGAAAAGTGTACTTTAGAAGGCAGATGATTTCCAGCACCCCACTTGCCTCAGACAGAGGCTTAAATATGAGCGAGATTCTTCAGGACATGGACGGTTCTAAGTAATATTGCAGGAATGTTGACCAACTGCTACAATATTTCACCATTTTGCAGAAGGATGTAATCAAGAGTTGATCACATTTGCTTGTATTGAAAGAGGAGAGATAAAAAATGTTAGGAAATAATGACTGTTTTCATTCACAACTTAATTGGGTGACATTTTCATTTATATTTTCCAACCCATAAATTAAATACTTAATTGAGTATCTATTACTATGAGACTCGGTGTAAAGATGAGATGCATATGTCTGTCTTGCTCTAGGGAGGTCTAGGCTTTAAATGTTGACCCTCTGTAGTTATCCTCATTAACACCGCATTTTCTTAGATGTCCTCTATGTGTGGTCTTTCTATCCTTAGACTTTTGGAGAAATGCTGCCCCAGATAAAACTTATGTTCTCTGCTGAAGTGTGCCTAGAAAAGCTGTCAAGATTATAGTATGAATTTTTATATTGTGAATATAATGTGTGCCTCATGAGTAAACAACCTTGTTTCTCTGTCTCATAGTTTACCCTATGAGTCTAACATTGTAACATAGTAGATACTTAAGGAATATGTGTTATGAATGAGTGAATCGTCTAAAGTAATCTCTGTCATCCATTAAGGAAATTGTGCCAATGGAGTTTTCAAATGTTTAAGTATAGACTATGCCTGGAAGAGTGAATTTAATTAGAATATACAGCATTTTTTTTAAAACTAGTTCAAGGTAGTTCTTTGCTTATCTGACTTTATTTTAAAAATCTGATTTGAATATATTTGAAAGTCATTAAACTATAAATGTGTTAAAAATAATTCTCTTGAATTAATCATAGAAACCATTAGAATATCCCCAGGAGTGTGTGTTGTGAGATAATAGTAAACACCCACCACTAAGGGAATTGGTGGCCGGCATTTTATGAAGGACATCACCAAATCCAAGATATGTCTATTCTCTATTCTTTATTTCAATTTGTCAGAACTGTACTGTATACAGATATCACATTTTTTAGATGTGACCTGGGGTATATGAGCTGTATTCCCATTTCATACAGAAATCCATCAAGCTTGGTTATCTTGTTTCTCAGACTCTAGATTAGAAGCAGAAAGTTGGAAAGAAAGCCGTTAGAGTCAAGCAGATTTATGGTAATGGGAGAGTCTGAAAAAAAAACACAAAGAGGAGGCTGGGGATTCGAAAACCATCATTTCCGAGACCATTTGGGATAGAGATAAAGAGCCTTGCATGCCTAGAAATCCTCACTGTGTTATACCAGCACACAGTTGCTGTCAGTAATGATGGCCCCAGGCTATCAAGAAAAGGTTAGACTAGGTTTTCTCTCCTCTCTTCAAGGAGAGGGCATAGTTCATGATACATTTCAGATGCAGCTGTTTTACTTGGCTCTTATGGTTGGAAGCAGTAAGGAGAACAGGTCCTAAGAGGAATGTGTGTGCGTGATGTGCCTGTGCCTATGTGTGCACCCATGTGCATCTGTGTGTATAACAAGCTTTGAAAATCAAAATTAAAAAGTAAGTGAAGCCAGGAATTCCGTGATCCCATAGGACTGGTCACTCCAGTCTGTAGATGACACAATTATGTTTATGTGTCATTGGTTTCATTAGTTTCCTCTACCTTTTGGGGTTTTACTCCCTAGTCTCCTTTTCAATTTGTACTTCTCCAGTTTCTTAGTAATTCTGGGTGTTTCTAGAGGAAGAAGGTGAGCAGTTCATCTTTTCAGGCTTGGCTGGTTTATCCTACGTTCCTGCCAATCTGACCCAAGAGCTAGTTTCTACTCCATAACCTGACATAGGAAAGAATGGATTTGTTTATCTACTCTGGCTCTGATAAACCAGCTATCAGAAGACACAGTGAAGAGAGTTTTATAATAACGTTAATGAAAAGCAGTACACAAATCTTTAAGCACGTAAACATATGTAAGTTTTATAAATCTACTCAACTAATATTCTGCGACAAAAACCCTACTCTGCATGTACTTTGGATGTGACTTTTGGAGTGCTAATGAAATTTTACTGGGTTCTTTCTTTCTATTCCACTCCTAATCTTTTCACTTCCAAAATAATTCAAAAGAAGTCCTATGTTCTTCTTAAATATTACACCATCCTGGAATCTGCTTTGCTCTTGGATGGATGGGTGTACCTGACACCAGATCTTAACATCTTCCTCCATTTCTAATCTTGTGCTCTGCTCAACGAAACAGAAGGTGCTCAGACATTTCCATGGTTTATAGAACCAAGGGCGTGCACTGTCACTGTTGTCAGAACAGCCCTGTATGTTGCACTACGTGTGAAAAATTATACACCAAGCCAACTACACTGAGGCACTAATTGGCTATCATCCCATTACAGCGCAGTAATATGCTGTAGCATGTATCCAGGGAGTTTTGACTTAAAGTCTATGAAAATCTTAGGCAAATACATTACATTAAAGTTTTTCTTCTTCTTCTTCTTTCAATCAGAACTACCCAAAGGCCACCATAGGAAGAGTCCTTTAAGCTTGATTAAGTACCTATTTTTCTTTTGACTTAAATAGAAACGGTGTAAGCATAAAGCATGCCATAATTTTTATGATCAGGAATTTTCTTCTGCTGCCTAATTAGTGTTATTGAGCACTTATCATATGCTCCGTACTTGCCTGAGAACTTCCAATATACCTGCTAACTGTTGTCCTCACAACAGGCCCTGTGTGGTAGGAACTCCTGACCTTACTTTACAGTTAGGGATACCCAGGGACATGGAGGTTACAGACATTGCTTAGGATCACATAGCAGCTAAGTCAAGAAACTGAACTTCCCACCCAGGCATGCTTGACTGCTGCACAAAAGGTGCTGGTTTATGACTGAGTCTGGCTGTGCCACAGGGAATTAAAGGCCATAGGCCAGGTCTAATCCATTTAAAATCATTGGGTCCCTGTCAAACTTTCACATGAGCTACATGCAGAAACCATTTCTCATAGAGATAAAGAGGTATGCTTTAGATCATGGAACTGCATAGTGACAAACACACATGGATCAGACACAGAGAAGAAACTAAAGGCAGGGGATGCCTCACACTTCCAGTCTTGACTAGATCAAGTTGCTAAGGAGTAAGAGTGTTCTATGCTGTCATTGCAGGGTCATAGAGAAAAATAGATGATGTGAACATGGGTTTATTAGCAAAGGCAGACAAGTGAAATGTAGGGGGCTGGGCACACCGAATTGTAGAAATAGAGGATCTCAAATTCAAAACAAATATGCCAAAACAAATTAAATAGCATTACTTTTAAATTTGACACTAATCTATGTTTGAAAAACCAGAATGAGCACAAATATTATAACAATACTCAATTTATTTAGGAAGATTTAAATTAAGTGTTAATATGTAATATATATATGTAATATATAGTTTACTGATTAGTGGTGCACCATAAACCTTGTGGTGAATTTTACACAGTAGACTGTATTTGGAAACAGTGCGAAATGAATGATTTGAGTGGTCTAGTGGTCTAGTTCACACAGCAATTCCACACTGCGGTATCCTGACTAATTCCGTCCACCTGACGCGTATGTTAGACATGTCCACAGTGCTCTAAAGAAAGGCCTTAGTTCTTCATGAAGGTTCTAAATGTTACGGTCAAAGTTAGTGTCGCGGTCTCTAAAAGTGTAGGAAATGAAATGAAAATGTCACCTTCTGAGCTAAACCTTTGTTACTGTTTTTATTGAAAAGCATACAGAATAATCAATACTATGCTCATATAAATATAAAATAACCACCAATAAATGCAATCCATAGCATGGCAAAGAAAAGTATTTTAGACAAGGTGAGGTCAGGTCCTCCTTTATGGTAATACAGTAAATTGATGAACTGTGTGGTGACCAGAGTCAATAGAACTGGGATTCATTTTACAGTGTAATTATTTCTGCCAGCAGTGATAAAGTGAAAGTACTTCATTGCAGATTTGGGGAGAGAAAAAATGGTCTTATGGCTGGCATATTTTCTGATCTTGTGAAATGCATCTTAGACACACCATGATGAAATAAACACCGCGTGTTATCTGCCAAAGTCGGCCTCAAGGTGCTTTGTGAACACTAAGTAATATGCATTTGCAGCCACTGAAAGTGGGGTTTAATCTTGGATTCCATGGACTTCAATATCTCAAAATTATCTAGAAGACCATATTTTTTACAAAATTCACTGGGTGTATTTTAAAGTTATATTGCCCCTAAATATTCTATATGTGGGAATAATTGCTAGAAAAAAATCAAGGCACATTTTTTCGTGCTTTAATATTCCTTTTAAACTGAAGTGGAAAAAATTTTGTTTTGTTATATTAAGCAGAAAGAGCTAGAACACGAGCTTGTAAGTAGACCGATCCAATGTCAAGCAGCCTCATCACCGCAGAAGACAGAAGAACTTGGGGTACCCATTCATGGGTCCTTTGTCCATTTCCTAGGTGTGAGTTACTGACAGAGGACAAATAAAGACAGGCTGACTAGTTCTGGAGCCACTAAGTTCCACTAACAGCTCCAAGTCCTCCCCTTTCTCAGAGGGCCAGTGTTGTCTTGGCAGTCATATCCACATCTGGGGTTATGTGCCTCAGGGCTGGCAGTAGGTTCAAGCTGAACTTCAGGTGACTGAACGAGGAAAGATAAACCAATCTCTCATGGCAGTTACAAAAGCAATCTGTCACAGGAAAATGTCTTTTATGTGAAATCCAGCCAGTACTTAACAACACTTTAAATTCAGCTGCGGCACATTCTACAAATAATAGGAATAGCACAGGATGATGTGAAATCTATTCCAGAGACATTACAATTTTGTACAGTTTAAAAGCTACTGGCCATTTTATTCAATTACTTTGGTATGCAGAAATGCATGCTTAATTAATAAAGGCAGGCCATAATCATTTATCTTGTAATGAAAACCTTTTACGGATAGCCACTAATGAAGATTGGACCCGCTTTTCCAGTTGTGCCCGTCATGTGGTACTGGAGCAACCTGCATGATGACTGGAAGAACAGGCAGGTGCCATGTGCTCCATCATTTGGGGTTGTCATTAAACATCCACATATCAATTATGCCACACTAAGGTTTATTAATGATGTACTTATCAAATATTCATTGTATGGCACTAACATTTAAAGAATGTGTTCTACTGAGCCTAATGGAGCTGTGCTTTGACTGCCTGGATTATTTAGTGGATTAATTTGAGGTAACAATTTGAAATACTGGAATCCAATTGGATATAATATGTCATGTTTTACAATAATCTAGCTGCTCTCTTATTGGAGGACAATTATGCCTTGTTGATAGAGGGAAGGTGGTAAGTGTGCTGTGGAAAAGAGAGGGTATCCTGTATCCACCCAAGCCAGACCTTTTGTTTGTCCTCATAATATTGTCATCATTGTCTACAAATGTAATAGTGAATAATGATCTTCGTGATAGGCTCAATGTAGAGACAAAGTTCATGCTCACTGCTGGTCCCCAAATGTGGCTGCTGTTTATTATTCATTTTGAAACACTTTCACTTTATTTCTTTCTGTTTCTGTGTTGTGTCTGTATGTGTGTGTGGTGCAGACACATGCACATAGTGATGTGAGCATATGCCTGTTTATGAACACAGTGGTTAGAGTAGGGCATCAGAGGTTCCCCTCTATCACTCTATCTTATTCCTTTGAGGCAGGGTCTCTCATGGAATGTGGAACTCCAAGTTTGCAGTGGGCTGGAAGCCAGCAAGTCCCAGACATCCCCTTGTTTCTTATACTGTATTGTGCTTGTAGGCATGCCCAGGAAGTGAGCATGCATGGCTTGGTAAATGGGGGCAGGAATCTGGATTCAAGTCCTCAGGTTTACATGGGTGATGTGATGTAGACTCCGGTCCACCTGCTCGTGAAGAAATGCTTTTAACCTCTGAATCATCTCCTTACCCCATTCTTGTTTAGGTATAAATTTATTAGGTCTCTGTATGAGTTGTACTAATGTTCTAGAAGTTTGTCCTGCTGGGTCATTCCTCTCAAAATATGAAAGAAAATTACCACTTTCTACTTACTTCTCTATTGAAAACAGATTTCTTCCATACATATCTTTGTATGTCTATGTATGTGTGTGTGATAAGTTTACAGAAATAACATTTATCTAATCATAAAGCTTTATATAATCTTCATGACCCTTGTTTTATATTTAATTGATATGTATCATATTTGAACAATGATAGAAAATATGCCAGAGTACAGTGATATTATAATACTATTATTGCTGCACCACTATTTTATAGTTTCAAGAAATAGACATCAGAGAAAAGCACCCACCTAGATGCATATTAATGGACATTCTGTTCTTGAGTTGACATCACACAAGTTGATGAGGCCATTTCTGTTCAAGGTAGTAATGACAGACAAAGACTCTATCCTCAGCATAAATTTAGGATACAATGAGATTTTTAAAATCTGTTCAATATATTGATAATAATTTTTCTAGCATATTAAATTTATTATGTATTAGGTGACATATTTGTACAACAAAGTTTAAAATATATTGAGCTTAATTTAGATTTTAAAGATAAACTATACTTTTTATTACATATCTAAATAAGCCAACCCTGCCATGATTTTGAACTTATCTGTTGTTTTAAGAAATCATTTAAGCAATTGAAAGGGTGTGAACTATTAATTGCTGATGACCAGTGGTGGCATGTTGTATGATTTGTAGACTATAGAATCACTGCCCTCCCCCCGCGAATTGACTGGAGAGCTATGTGACCAGACTTTGCTTTAAGGTCTTCTGTAGAAACTGTAAGTGGCTAGCTGCCACGGAAAAGCTGGATTCAGAATCCCCTGTTTCCTAACATTGTCTGTAGTTTTGCAAAGTGCAATGTTACTTTCTAATGGTATGATTCCCGGGGAGAATTTACCTAGTCATTTTCAGACTCATTTTTTTTAAAACCAGGGATTTTCTCTCTGAGCTGTATTGCAATGAACAGAGTTCCTATTCTGCTGCACTTTATGGAAATGGAACATGCCGAGCTTTTTGTCATAGTTGTTCATTTCTCCTTCCTTTTGTCAAAAAGCAAAAAAAAAATGCTTCACTTTTGTAGCTGGAATCATTTGTAATTATGAATTGTGCTTTTTAAAAATTCATCAATGGAATCTTTGATTTTTAAAATGAGCTGCCAGAGAAAACCAGAAGAGTGCAAGTGGAATTTAATGCCACAAGACAGCTGTGGAAAATTACAAAGACACCTCGCCTAGTGTCTCCCAAGACAAAAAGAAAATGAAACTACTACAGGCATATTTTGGAATTTTGTCTCCAGTTTTATCTTATAGAAGAGAAGAGTACACAGACAAACCTTGTATCCCACATACAGAATATTTGTCAGATATTAAACATAGCCACTGTACACATGGAGAGGTGCAACGTATAGTGATTATAGCAGAGACAAAAGGCACACATATTTAAGTATTCATATAGTTTTATTGTTTTCTATTTATTTGTTCTTTTTTTTCTAAGACAAGAATCTTACATATTCTAGGCTGGTCTTGAACTTGTTATGTACCCAAGGATAACCCTGAACTCCTTGACTGTCTTCACATACTAAATCTGAAGATGGGCATTCAGCATCATCAATGACTCTCTTGTTACTTTCTATTGTTGTTACATGGAATCCACACTTAGCAAACAGGGATTTTTTTTTTTATTTTAGCATTAATGGTAGCAACTTGTATTAATAACACCCTTGTGTTATATCTCAATTAAAACATCAGAGAAAGAAAATTGAGTTATTCACACACATTAGATGATCAGCATGAAATGAAAATATATAAATGTTTTTAAATATGGGTTTTGATCAATTTGCATTCTACTTCAAAGTCGCCAACTATTTGCAACTCAGCTAACCTATTTATCGCCAAAGGCACTAACAGATGGTGGTACTTCTAGAATCCTTTGAATTCTCTGCTCAGACAGTCTCCTTATGCCTGTGACCAATTGGAAATAGGAGGGAAACAGGGGCATGTACGAATACTCTTATACTCTTTTTTTCCCTTTACCCTCTCACTTCTAACAATGAATCCTTAACCTAAATTTTCATAATTCAATGACAGAGCTCCAGAGATTAAATCAGAATAAGGGACGAATCCTAAAACGAAACCCATCAGCTCCACTCCGAGACAGAATACTTGCTGGAGAAGTTTAGATTACCTCTAAACAGCCTTTAATCTTTACACACAGCTAAAAACTTCTTTTTAAAGAATTTGTGTTTTAGAGTTAAATTTACCTAGTATCCTGAAGTAGTTTTTACTGACACAAATATTTAAGGAATAAACAATCAGTTGTGTTCTGTATTATTGATTTTGCTGGAGTATTATTGCTTGAGCAATAATTTAAAGAATTTAAAGGAATATTAAGATCTAACAATCTCTGTCATGTTGGGCTATGAAATTTGTATGCCAACAACTGGGGTTTAAATCTCACTGTTAAGACACCTCAAACCTTGTTTAATCAAAGTTTTATAACATCAAAACCTTTGTTAGTCTCTCCCCACAGCATCTTCTGATGTTAATCGAACAAAATCATCTTTTTAAAAGCACCCAAGTATGTGTGTGTGCCTGTATTTCACACAGAGAAAAATGGAGTGTATTTGTGGTGTATATGTGTACTTAATGCATGTGGGTGTGTGCATACAAGCTCATGTATGCTAAAGAAGGATGTTAGGTGTCCTGATTTATTGCTCTCCTCCTTGAGACAGGGTCTCTCACTTAACCTACATCTATTTGACAGCCTCTGTGATCTGTGTCTACTCATTTCACCCTTTGTGCAGTGTTACAAGTGTGTTTAGGTCCCTAGCCAGCATTTTACATGGATGAATAAGGATCATCAAAATTTTGGAGTCAAACGCTTCTTGAAGAATATCTTAACATCCTTACTGCTTTAGTCTCTACTTCCCGTTGAAATTTTCCAACAAAATTTGAATAGTGTGGCTACTACTAATTATAGCTTTAATTTCTATTAAATGATTAATATTTCATTAGTAACTGTATTTTGTGTGCTTGGTCTGTATGCTACATTAATTGGCTCTTTGAAAGCAAAGATTCCTATTTATTTAATTCTTCAATTTCCCTAAGATTCTTAGTTCTTTTCTCTTTAAGCATAATGTTCTCAATATATGCACATTGAATTCCTGGGTAGGGAGCTGCCTTTTTTAGACATACCCGTTTTGAAAGGGGAGATGAAAGTATCAATGGGCCCAGCAATTTATCAAAAGCTATGTGACTAGGCAAGGAATCAGAATATCCAAACATCAGTGTGTAAGATCTAAAGCATGTAGTTTAGTCTTCTGGGCCCCAAGGAAGGATATTCAGATGTCAGCAGGAGATAAGTATTAATATGAAAGGTATAACTATTCTTCCTGTATAGCAAGCTAGGCTTTATAGAATTAATCAAATGTATTTATTTGAGTTAAGGATTGGTAGGGTAGCCATCAGATCTCTACTCTTTGACAGGTGAATGTGAAGATTCCCCGGCTTTCGCATGCTCTTAGATCAGGGTTGGTGATTCTAATGTTTCAAAATCAAAACAGCACGTTCATTAGGACTTTGAAATCAAAGTAGGCAGTGAGAGACCACAGACACTAAGCAGTGAGAGAAGAGGAAGTTCTAGGCAAGTGTTCTTCTTCCTCTTTTTCTTCCTCTTTTTCTTCCTCTTCCTCTTCTTCTTCTTCTTTTCTTATCATTTATTTTTAATTTTTAAAATTATATTTTGTTTATATTTTCAATATAAAAGAAAATTTTCTGGAATAACAGGAAATTTGTCTGTTATTAACCCTCAGAAGTGCTTTGGAATTGTATTTTTCAAATGGAAGGTAATCTGATGGGTCTATCAGATAGATCTCAACAGGTGAATCTCTAGGCTGTGAAAGAGACTGTCTTGCATCTGAGTATTATTTCAGCAAGAGATTATTCTTTGGGATTAAGATGACCTACTGGCCCAGTGTCTCAAAAATTGAGCAGTCTTTTGGAACACATGTCTTCTATAGGGTTTACAAAAGTAGTAGCCCTATTGAAACAGGCTGGCCATTCTATGTAGACCACTCTGCTAAGCTTTTGATAGCTTCAGCTTAGTAATTAGGAAGTACCTGTGCTGGTATTAACACTTGGTAAATGTTTAGAATTGCTCTTCATGGAAAGGCATGCGTGTTTTCCAAGAGTTGGTGAGGGCCAGAGTTTCTCAAGGATAGAAGGAAATAGTACAGTCTACTCCATTTAAGGAAGTATATCTCTTGTTCATCTTTCCGTTCTTTCTTTTGGTCAGCATGTTTTCAATTCATGGCTCAGAAGCCAAAGAGCCTTTTCTAAGGTGTTGTATTCTGTACTATGCTCATGTCTTCCCTGGGCCTTTTCTGTCATTCTGCTGACAGTCATTAGATGCACAATACCCTCTCCTGCTGCGCAGAGGTCCTAAGGGAAAAGCATCACAATAGCCTTCAAGAGGAGTTCCCCCACCCCAACAAAGGAGAATCTGCTGAAGGAACTTCGGCCAGAAGTGAACTTGGTCAGACTGGACTACTGGCCTGACCCTTTCAAATTTGCAGCCCCTCCATCCAAAGCTTTCTTTTTTTTAATATTTTATTTTTTATTTATTTATTATGTATACAATATTCTGTCTGTGTGTATGTCTGCAGGCCGGAAGAGGGCACCAGACCTCTTTACAGATGGTTGTGAGCCACCATGTGGTTGCCGGGAATTGAACTCAGGACCTTTGGAAGAACAGGCAATGCTCTTAACCACTGAGCCATCTCTCCAGCCCCCCAAAGCTTTCTTTAAAGAAGCCATGCACATGTCTGAAAGCTTCTTTTGATGGGTTAATGTATAAACAGTTCCCCTGAATTCTATCACCCAAAAATTGCCCATATTACCCTCTCAGTTTCCAAAGTAAATCTTTAAAACTTCCTGTCTCTCCCTGTACTCGACACGGTAAGATTTCTTTTCATTATTCTGTAGACGGCAAGGGAAACACCTTGACTGTACATTGGGCCCCTTCTATGAGTAAAATGAGTTCATTTTCTCAAACTGAGTTGATCTGGTATGTTTTAAAAAAAATCAACTAAGTGTGGATTAATATATATAACTAGCAGAGTTGAGAACCGATTGTCTTGTTCTTTGGTAGACTTCATAGTTTCAGAGTTGAAGTCAAAATAAACAGTTTTGTAGAAGCCAGATGAGCAGAGTGGCAAGGGGTGCATCTGTTTCTCAGTTCCCAGCCCTTTACGGAGCCACTGTGCTTTATAGACCTTTCATCTGGCCCCATTCCATGCTTTTTAAATAGGGATGTACAGCAGGGGGCTGTGAGAACGCTGGCTAATATGCCCATGGTTGATCTCACATAAAAATAACAGGGTTTCCTAATAACCACATTATTTTATGCTAAATCAACCATGCCCGTGTTGTGAAATAAAATGAAAATTCACATAAAATTGCAATGTGGCACAGGAAACCTCAAAGAACATTTAGCTTCGAGTGGGGAATGCTGCCTGCCCATTGTATCTTCTCTGTGACTTAGAGAACACACTGCCTGCTTCAGGGTGTGTTTGTAGATGGGATACTTCAGGGAGGAGTTAAAGAAATTCCGATTTCTGAATTAATTCTACCTCATGCACATAGCTGTCACATTCTTTACCTCGCAAAGGGTTCGCTGACCTCGACTGATCCTGTAGTATTTATCTGTGACAGCAATGTTGAGTCTCCTACCAAAGTACCAGAGCCCAGGGATGACTTCCCCCATCACCGTGTCAGGAAAACTCCATTTATTTACTTATTTATTTGCAGATATCTAATTAGAACACTGGGCTTCATGAGGGTCACCATATGATGACAATGGGTTTCATCTTACCAGAATTGTGACTCTATGCCAAACAGATGCTTTATTGAGCATTTTGCCTGCATTTTGTTAGCATCATCTTTAAACTGTTTTGTCATCAACCTAACTTTCCACAGGAGAAAAAAAGGAGCTTGGAAACTAACAGTAAGTTCTCTGAAATTATTTATGTGATAAATGAAGAAGCCAGTATTCAAACCCAGGAAGTCCAAGTTTACCTCAAGCTAATTCACCTCTCTTCTGGCTTCTCTTTTAATACGGTGGTATTGGAGTATTTTAAGAACAGTTAGCTATAGTGTCTGCCTGATAGCTATATTGCTTAGAAGGTAATTTATATGCATATGCATTCATCATAAATCAGCTAAGATATATAATTTGCTTACTCACTGGACATGTATGCCAGGTTCAATAAAGATTGGGGAACCTCTCAAAGTAGTTCAGGGTCTGATGGCATTGGCATATATATATATACATATATATATATATGCATACATATATAATTATGAAACAATTAAAGCATGTCAGAGACAATATATGATATAGGAGAGGGGAATTGAGACTACAACCCAGGGACTACTTTATCAGCTAGATTTATAATTCAGTTTGGAAAACTGAGGACAAGAAGCGACCATGAAATTCCTCCTTGGAAATGACTGGTAACAATGGCAGATGATGAAGACAAAAGACAAGAATGAAAGTTAAATAAAAAATTAAAAATAAAATAAAATAAAAAGAAAGTTGAATAAATCTTTCATGTTCAGTGGAAAATTTTTCTGGGCTCTTTGCAGACATTTACTTGCTATTTCTTAGCAGTTTTCAAGATCAGCTGCGTTCATAAACCTTGCCTTGTACCTTTAAGCAAAAGCCACACATTAAGAGCAACTTTTGTTTCTCAACAATTTCTTCACTTTTCTTAATGGCCATATGAAGGCTGACTACTACTTGATATTTTTAGCAGTGTAAATAGTTGTGTTAATAAAACAGACAGAAAGAATTTCTGTTCTCACAATGGACTTGATTGAGCCAGTGATTGCCTCTGACAACTGTTCTCCGTACATCATTTGCAAACTCATAGGGATGAGCCTGCATTAAACTGTTGTTGATTTCTTTTTCTTAGGGTATAATTTTAGGAGGATTTACCTGTTTAAAAAGCTTGTCCTATGACAGGGCCACACATGGAGACTTAGTACATAGTTTGCAGCTAACTTATGTTGATTTGTTATTTATAATTTGACAACATCTACCTAATAAAAGCTGACTTTTGACTGATTCAGTATTGGAAAAGCATCACTAAACTTTATCATGATGGTCCTACTCACTACTTCTCTCTAGGTGATATAACACCTCTACATATGTGGACATGCTTATCCAATTTGATTATCCAGACAGTTATTTCATAAGAAGAAATAGATAATTAGAGGCCGACACCTACACTAGCAATGAGAATCACAAACTCATAAACTTTCATAATTGTGGAGTAATTACGCTTCACAAAAGTAGTGAGCAGTTTAGCTGTAATTGGGTGCTTATCTGACTTGAGATAGTATTTATATAGGACAACATTGACTTCTATACTAAAAAGATCTTATTGGGTAGTGTTTGCACACACTTGGGAGGGGAAGGCAGGCAGATGTCTGTGAGTTTGAGGTCAGTCTGGTCAGTAGAGTAAGTTCCAAACAACCCTGGCTACACAGAGAAACCCTGCCTCAAAAAACAGGCAAGCAAACAGAAAACAAAGAAAATTTCAACAAAGGCATTTAATCATGCATGTTACAGTAAAATATGAGTCAGTATCTTTCCTCTATACAGTGACTCAGAAACTCCTAAGCTTTCCCTCCAGTAGTAGCTAAGATGTCCATTAGGTCTTCCAACCCGAGATATTAAGAAAGGAGAGGATGAGGCTATAACAACACGATATCTAAGAAGGGGCTATGGGTGACCCCTCACATTTGTTCATAATCTTGGACAAGTTTCAGTCACAAGGTAGAGTTTCCTGGGACATACAATTTGGTCTTAGGCTCAAGAGGGAAAAGAAATGGCACACACACACACACACACACACACACACACACACACACACTTTTATTCTACATTTCTTTTTCTGGCTAAATGTGTGCTTGGTTTTGAGAAACAGAAGAAGGCTTAAAAACTAGTATAACATACTGGAAGTAGCCAAATTCTCTTTGAGAGGAATATATGCAAGAGTAATAGTCGTTGGTGTTTTAGGAATAAACATGAGTCTTTTCAAAGTATTTCTTTGCCCATTGCATGTATGTCTATTTTGGGCTATGGTAATGTGTGAAAAAAAAATAGCTTTACAGTGTTACTACATATAGCCTTCTCCTGGAGAAATTGGGTTCCAGCAAATTTAAAGAAAAAATAGAAATTGAAGATATTTTCTCCTACACCATCTAGACTGTATTTGCCAGTGTTCCACTTTTTCCCCCCATATCCTCGATTCTGCAATTTGATTTCACAACTTTGTTAACAATGAAAGTGGTCTGAATCTTTTGATCATGTAATTAGATTCTGGAATCTATGAGATGAATAGCATGTCATAATAATCTCCACAGATAGGCTAGAGTCAGACTACAAAATAACACTATGGAAACGTTTTCTTTGTGAATATTTTGTTTTGTTTTTTAAGAAAACTTTCAAATCTATAAGCCAGGAACATCACTGGCTTCCCTATTAATGTCTCTTTTGTGTTTGCTAAGTCTCAACACAGAAAAAAAAAATTCCCCAGTGGGAATCAAGATATCACATTTGCTGAGACGTTTAAAGCAATGAATCGTCTGTGATCTTTTTTTTTCTTTTTTTTATTGAGAATAAGAAAAAAAAGTTTCCGCCTCCTCCCAGCCTCCCATTTCCCTCCCCCTCCCCCCAATCTTCTCCCCTCCCCCCTCTCTTCTCCCCCTCCCCCCACTCCTCTCACCCTCCCTCTCCTATCCAAAGAGCAGTCATGGTTCCCTGCCCTGTGGAAAGTCCAAGGTCCTCCCCCCTCCGTCCATGTCTAGGAAGGTGAACGTCCAAACTGGCTAGGCTCCCACCAAGCCTGTGATCTTTTTAACACTTTTATTGTCTTTAGAATTTTGTGCTCAGAGCTGGAGGGAAGAAGTGCTACATTTCAACTCAAATTTTGCGTCCTAAACACATGGCAGGTCAAAGAAGTCCCAATTCACAGTAATGATCAGATTCCGCAGTGTAGCATTTAAGAAGAATTCCTGGTGCTACCGACCATCAAACATGGAGGCAAACCTCAAGTTTCTTTGGGGATAATGGATTATTAGGTTCCAGGCTGATAAAGAATCAGTGCCACCCCAACATTGCATGAGTTCTTTGATCTGTAAAACACAGCACATAGCAAACTTTATCATCAGTATGTTGTGGGCAGTTCTCATTTATGCTAATACATGTTTGATTAGAACAACAGATCCTTTATAAACCTGTATTCTGCCAACTTAGGAATATCTAAATGAAGACTGCATATTATTATTCTTAATAAAAATCACTTCAGTGATGCTAAATATTGGTTGTATTGAGAATTTGAGATGTATTTCTAAACCCAAAGCCCCGAGAGGGAAACACATTATATGGAGCAAGAATTGTGTACATGTAGTAAGCAAATATTAGGAAGATGTGAAAGAATAAGTTCTCCTCTCGCGTTCTTCTCAGTTCTGAATCAATTGAGCCCTTTTTATTCATGAAAGTCACTAATGAAAAATCGTCATTCTCAAAGATTTTGGAATGTCTTATGTGGCCTTGCTAAACCTTGAGTTTTCATTATCATGTCTCTCATATGGAAATAGTCACGCTTCTGTATTACAGAAAGAAGGGTTGGAAAGAGTCTGTAACAATGAACCAGTTCTTACTGAATGAGAATGATGTCATTGCTTCCTGAGGCTCTAACTAAAAAGGGAGCAGCTTCTTTAAGCAATATGAGATTGGTCATCTGTCTGAGGCTACGAGTCATAAGAGCAGTTATCTCTAGAGTCTTTGTTAACTGAAGTTAAAAGGTTTTGAGCAAGGCAATGTTTACATTGATTCATTTAGTGTGGTGAATGTCAGTGGTGCCATAATATTGTGTGGCCTTTATAGCAAACTCCCCCCACTGCCCTCTCTCCTTTTTTAGGGTTGTTCTCCAGGGATCCCTACTCCAACCCAGTTTTCTCCCCGTTTAATCACTTGTACCCAGGTGACTTCTTGAGTTAGAAAAGTTCCTACCAGTCTTTGATTTCACCCATTTATATGGATCTCCATTCTTTGCAGTGATGGAATGAGATGAGCAGTAAAAATTTGATGAAGGGCTAGCAATATTACTTTTGAAGTAGATTTTCCCCTTCAACTTACTTCTTTAGTACATATTATGCATTTTCTTTAAAATGGTTCCTGTATAACTGCAAAATGAATTATGTGCAATTGCTTCCAAAACCTATACTGTCCTCTAAAACTTTGTAAATCTCATTTCTGTTTGCATGCCTAAGCTCTAAAAACCCTTAAATGGCCATGAACCTTAGCCAATGGTACAGTTTATGCTTAGTCTTTTGAATAGCATCTACTTGTGACATGGAAGACTAGTGACTTGGAGGGCAAGAGTGGCTTGGAAAGTTTTTTATAACAAAATGGAGGTATTATGACATTGTTCATGGTAGCACACAGACAACTCAACATCCATGGGATGAAGTTTAATTCTTTTTGATTTAAAGATATATTTATTTTTTATTGTATATGTGTTGGTGTTTTAATCTTAATATATGTTCTTGTACTACATGTGAGACTGGAACCCCAAATATGGTGTCATAGTGCGTGGAAACAGAGTCCATGCAATTGTATTCTGACATGTGGGTGATGAAAACCAACCCTGGGCTTCTGTAAAAGCAGCAAGTGCTTGTCACTGTTTGGTTATTTCTCTAGCTGTGGCAACTCATTCTTACTACCACTCTGTGAGAGTCAGCACAGGTGTGGGAGACACAATTGGAAAACAATATATACTTGTAGCAGTAGCCCATGTAGCAATTAAAGTCTCTTGAGATTTCACAGCCATAGCCCCTGTTAATTATGACATGTACACATATGTGTGTATGTATGTATACATGAAGTGAATGAATGAAATTTATGCTCTGGCAATGCTGAAGCATCCATGGGCAGCCCACATATGGTGGTTATGTTGAACATGTCCATATTGAGTTTCATGGCCTAAGTTGATGAGTGTGACTGACCTGGTTGCTTATTCAAGAGAGTACCAGATCTTATTATAGATGAGACACCACGTAGTTGCTGGGAATTGAACTTAGGATTTTTGGAAAAGCAGGCAGTGCTCTTTATCACTGAGCCATTTCTCCAACCCATCCGTGTGTGTGTGTGTGTGTGTGTGTGTGTGTGTGTTCTATGAGGCCTCT
The DNA here is from genome assembly GCF_014885135.2 of Alexandromys fortis. NCBI lineage: Eukaryota > Metazoa > Chordata > Mammalia > Rodentia > Cricetidae > Alexandromys > Alexandromys fortis. The sequence goes on along the minus strand of NW_026067954.1, from coordinate 584,606 downwards.
TGTTTGTTCCTGGCTGTTCAGCCCCAAAATAATCACACAAAAACCATATTATTTGAAATACCATTTGGCCAATAGCTTAAGCGTATTTTTGGCTAACTCATATCTTAAATTAACCCATCTCCATTATTTTATATTTTACCCCGAGGATCATGGCCTACCAAGTAAAGTTCTGGCATCTGCCTCCAGCAGGGCTACATGGCTTCTCCCTGGCTCTGCCTTCTTTCTCGCAGCATTCAGTTTCGTTTTCCCTGCCTAGGCCTAGCACTGTTCTGCTCTGCTCTTCTATAGGCTCAGAGAAGTTTCTTTATTAATTGATGGTATTCACAGCATACAGAGGGGAATCCCACATTTTGTGTGAGTGTGTGTACATATATACATACATGCATGCATACATCTGTGTACTGATTGTAAAATTCAGTTTCAATGTTGATTTTTTACTGGACTGAATTGAGAGATGGCAGAGAAATCTGACAGCACCCTATCGTTGAACTCCTATTCTTATTTCAAATGATGTGTCATGTTTCCCGAATCACTATCTTTATTCTTTAAGAGAAAAGAAGTTCCTTGGGTAACTTGACATTGGTCTAAGTAGCCTTACTTTTCTTAGACTAGGTTCAGACTTGTAGCTTACCATCCAGGGATTTTCTAAACCTTTCAGTGAGGAATGATTGTCAACAAATTCTAGGTTCCTGAAGGAAGCCAGGGGCTAAACATTCCGGTGCAAATGTACCTGCAAATTCTCAACTGAATTCTCAAATTCTCTACCTCCATTAAGGGAGTGGCTCCCCTGCAGCTGAGACCTATCTTCCAAAACAAAAGACCCTTTGTCTCCACAATAGGGAATGAGCAAAAATAACAAACAAACAACAACAAATATCCACAAAAACTGAACTTCATTGAAAGTTCCTTCTAAAAAATTATTCTTTCTGAAAGTCCTTATTAGGATTACAGGAGGTTTGGGGGTGGCACGTGCCTGCAATCATAATTTCAACCTGTGGTGTGGTTGCTGCAGGAGGATCAGGAGTTCATGATCATCTTCATACTTGGGTGCTGAGTGAGTTCAGGGCAGTCTGGGATATGTGAAACCTGTCCAAAGAGAGGGAGGGAGGGAGAGGGAGCAAGAAGAAGAAGAAGAAAAAAAGAAAACTAAAGAAAAAAGTTTTTGTGGAAGTCCACCACTGTTAAGAGAACATAATTTTGGATAATTGAGAAACGCTTGGTTTCTTTTTTTTTTTTAAAGACATATGTTGTTTTTAGTTAAATAGTTATTTTAAACTGTCATTTTTCTGCCTGTTCATAGCTTTTTGGAAGGACACTGAACTAGAAAACAGAGCAGGTGTGATCTGGTCCCTGCCTTTAGCTGTGAGACTATAAAATATTTTTAGCCTTTTATATATAGCACGTGCAGTGCTCATCTGTTAGAAGGAACAGGACAAACTAGCATTTTATGTTTCTTATCTCATTAAACACTAAGAGTCTAAGCTAGTCTCTGAAGTCAGCCTCAGAATCTATAAAGAAGAAAACTTTTTCCCTAGCTTACCTTCCTGCTTCCAGAAATTTGCCTTCAAGCTCAACAGTCACTGATCAAATCCAGCAAGGTAGATGCTGTCCCTCTTATTTGTTACTTTTGACATGGTGATTATAGGTGGTCTACTCAAGGTCTTTCTGGTCCCTAATCCTGAGGTAATTCCAAGCTTCTCCACAACCATAACTTTAGCCTATAGGCCTCACTTGGTTTTTAGCAAATGATAAAATAATACTAAAACTCTTCTAGTATCTCTAAGTTTCTTTTTTTCAGGATTAATCTTGAACCCTCAGAAGTGCTGATAGCCATAATCTACCCTTAAGCTATGTGGACAATTTAAGCAGGAGAAAAATCACTGTGACTGCCTGTGTTTGAATTTCAGTAGATGTATTTGTGTACATTATTGGCAGGGTGTTCTACGGGCTGACAAGGTGGGAGAGAGGAGGCCATCAAGGGTTACAGAATATTAGGAGATCTGCATCATTAATACAAGAAAAGGGAGAAACCATCGGAGATTCACATCAAACAGCTTTCCATGCTTCCTCGCCACTTCTCCAAGTGTCATTGGCTAATCTCAAGCCTGCCAGTGCTGCTGGTTGAAGCAAGTACTAGATTTTAATGGTAGGTCATGTGATCTTTTGATCAGGACTGTGCTTTTTCTGGATGAATGTAGAAACTTTTGTCAAAGACTGAGCACAGTAGGTTGTGACTCTCCAGACCCCCGGGTGGGCATCTGTGCACTTGCTGAGGTTTATAAGTAAGAAAGCAGGGGTCTAGAGAAGCGGAAATGAATTCATGAACCCTACACCACTTGGTAGAGATAGATGTAGGGAAGATCCCTCTCTCTAGCCTTCCAGTAGTTTCTTTTTTGTGTGATGACACTTTTATCTCAGAGTCCAGGAGAGCAAGAGTTTCTCTTCATGAAAGATAATAATAGGAGGCCCCCAACTGAGTAACTCTAAATGATGCCTGGTGCAATTTGGTTTTTAAAACCTTGCTGACTTTCTGAATCATTGTCTTTCTAAAACTCCGGAAAACTAACTTCCTCTCTAACATTAATTATTCAGCTTGCTTCCTTAGCCTGAATAAGAGATAGGAAAGTTATGCAAGAGCTGATCATAACTTTACTTAGCAGGTCTTAGCTCTCTACCTCCATGTTGCCACGCAATGAGCCTGGCAACTAATCCTAGATATTCTGAGACCCTAAAAATGCCTTACTTTTGTGCATTTAGTTTTCTTTATCTCTTTTGATTAACAATACTTAAGCCACATTATACAGATACTTCAAGTGCCCTTTTCTAACTCAAAATATGTCTTAATAGGTCCAAACTCAGTTGGTGCTACTGGGTGACAGTAATATGAAAATAACCACATACAGATAGATGAACACTAAGTCCCAATAGTGACAGGAACTATGTGTGCATGGGGTAATAAATAATCCTATTAAATCCTTGTACCATCCCTGCTTTCTGTCAAGATACAAATGTGATATTTATTGCCGACCTCATATTACTTTTATCCTTGAAACAGGAAGACATGAAGTTGATGATACTGTATGTTAGTCAGGTGATTTTCCTTATGAGTGAAGAACATTTCTCCTCCTTTAAAATATCTGGGAGTCCTGTATACCAGCATCTCTTTACTACCTATCTCCCCCAAATAAACGGCGTTCTATTTTAGCCTTTGGAAAAGATTGACTCACTGTTATGATTTCTGAGATTTGTGATTGTGACTCTTAGAGACAAGGGCCAGGAGACAGCAATCTTCTAATATTAGGGTAAAAGATGTAGAATAAGGAATAGATATTTATTTCAAGGTAATAGTTGTGTATTTCTAAACAGGATGTATGTTTTTCTCTAACCAAATAGATTATCATTCAATCTTAGATCTCAATTTAAGTCAATTCATTTCTTTTGCCACTTGACTCTACCTTATAATATTTTCTGTGTTTTTGTCCTTTATCTTTTGCTTTGTTTTGTTTTTGTTTTGTTGGTTGTTTGGTTTGCTTTGGGGTCCTGTAATTCACTTTGTAGACCAGAACGACCGTAAACTCACATAGATCTGCCTGCTTCTACCTCCCAAGTGCTAGGATTAAAGTACTTACTCTGTTTTAAGAAAAATCATGAGCATGATTTCACTAACAAGTTTAGCTCCTCCCACCAACCACCCTGCACCCCAGGAAGCAGCTCTAGTGTTTCAGAATGAACTTTGGCATTATCTTCAAACGTTTGAAAAGGAGAAGCAGAACTCTAGAGGTAGATAGGAGGCAACAATCTCACTAGAATTAGCTTCTGAACCTGCAGTGGCCCTGTGAAAGTCAGAATCTGTGCTCCATAAATTTCATAACTGAAAAAAAAGGCACTAGCCCTTTCCACACCTGAGGGCTTCCCTCGCAATTTATATTCCATGTATGTGGCTCCATTGTCTCTCATCCCTTTTCTTTCTTTTTATTCAGACATAAATCATTTGAAGTTTTATTTCTAATCATCTAGCTGTTGGTATAATGAATCTCCAATGCAGATTTATGATTGTTTAGCGCTCTCTCTCTCTCTCTCTCTCTCTCTCTCTCTCTCTCTCTCTGTGGTGTGTGTGTGTGTGTGTGTGTTCAGGTGAGTGTTTAATTAAACTGATATAAAATGTTGTCTGAGCCAAAGGAAATGATTTTTTTTGCTCATTTAATGTTGCCCAGATTACAGTGAACTCTCCATTTATAGAATATTTCTTGTGAAACTGCTGCATTTTGAGCATGCTGGTGTAGTCAAAAACATTCATTTGAATGGTAATTAAATTTTAATTGCTCACGTTCACCTTTACACACTTTCTACACATTAAGGTAGCATCTCCAGGAGAGTCATAAACGAACAAGAAGATTCTCATCCTCCTCCTGATGGAGCTCCTAATTAGTGGCTTTGGATAAGTCATTTCCTATAACAGGGCAGGGTAATTAAACAGCTTAAAATATTAATCCTGCAGGAAGATCATCATTATAGATCAAAGGGTTTGTAGCTGACTGTGTGGTTGCTTTTCTCCCTTTGTGTCATGTAGATTGCCTTCCAGTTCCATGAACACTAGCCCACAGAGATTTTATTTTATTTTTATTTAGATATGTTTCTAATGGAGAGACAGAAAAGGTATGTATTTGAAGGAAGGTGAGGTGGGAAGGATCTTAGAGGAGTTGGAGAGGAGAAATTGTAATCCAAACTTTTTGTATTAAAAAAAAATCTCTTTCCAATAAGAAAAAAAAAACTGGATCTCACATTTGAGTTTAATTTCTACTTTCAGTAAAACTTAAATGCAGATTCTAGGGTGAACAGCATACTGCCTCTAACATCAACATGCATCATTTGTAACATCAGGTGCAAGGGCTTTGGGGAAAGGATAAATGCTAAGCTAAAAGTTGGTAGCATAAAATGTACTCTATAACAGCTGTGAGTCTCTAAAACCCATTTTTACTAGTACGAAGAAAAGAGAAAGGGAATATATGATACAATTACATTCAAAGTAATCTGATCACCGTAATACCTTAAGAAATAGGCTCATCTTGACCTCAATCTCTAGAGCCAAACATGGCTGTAAGATCAACACCAGCATCATTCTGTCCTGCTCCTCTACCTAAAGAGTGCATTCATCTTTTCCCATCGTGTTAATTAGAGTCATGGTCCTTGGTGCTTCAGAGCATGTCTCCGAAGTCTTCATATTCTGCATAGGAACTGACTTGACTATGGCGCCATCATGGTTTGAGCTATTGAACTGACAGACTCAGAAGTTTGAATATGAGGCAGATTATGGGAATGAGGGTGTGGAGTTCTCTGGAATGCTCCCTGCTGACCTGGAGGCCATCAGCCATCTTTGGGGAAAACCTTGGAAAGCTGGGGTGCTGCCACGACTTGGGTAGTTGGGTTGTTTTACTACTGTCCAGGTTCTATGGAACTCTTTGGCACCTCTTCAACCCGGCAAGATGTTGGCAGATCAGAGGACAAGGTTAAGTTTAGGGAAAGAAAAAAAAAATACTTTTCTTAGGACCTAGTGATTGAAGTGGAGGATGTCAGGTAAAAGGAAATGTCGAGAGGCTTGGCTGTTTAGTGCATGGTAATTGAGGGAGGGATCATCAGAGTTCTTGTGGAGGATAAATTTTATTTTAGTTAATGATTAAAAAATGACAGAGACTCATTTGATTGGATACCTAGACAGCGACCCTGGGATTGTCCATGGTCGTTGAGGGCAGATCTTAGGGCAACATCTGTCTTTTGGCAAGCAACGTGGGGCCCGCCAGGATTCAGAAGATTCTGTGTATTAGGAGTTTATAGGAAGACCAGCCTACTGTTGGCAACTCAAGGCAGCTGATTCCTCAGTGCTCTCTTGCCCACGGCCTGAAGAGGTCTTTGCTGCAGTTGAGGTGAAAGGCAGTTTACTCAGTGGCTAGCACTTTCACCTGCCAAGCTAGTTACAGGTAGAAGTTCTTCTGTACCCATCCATCTTCTTTGGAGGAAATAGGGGTTGTTGCCAAGAGCCAACCCGGCTCTCTGTTACAAAAAGCCTTTTGCACTAAACATTTAAAGCCATATTCCCCAGATCTCTGAGCATTTGAGGGCTGTCTATTGGGTATATGTGAGTAGACAAACTTTGGGTTTAGTTACTCGTCATAAGCACACATGGAAACTCCTTTTGCCAAGTGAGAACAGTCATAGTTTAGATGAATTTGGGTGTCATGGGACCATCATTAATCTCATGTACCCCTTCTTTGTTTAACTTCGTCATTCCAGTAAAGCGTTTTCCTCACTTGCCTTTGGAATGAGTAAGTGGAAATATTTCTAAATATTTAGAAAACTTTACATGTTCAAAATGTTTTTATTCTACTTTAAAAACCATTATCCATTTGTTTTGGGGTATGCTTAGATGTTGGAAATGATACCTTTTGCCTTTGGTAGGCATGTGGTTGCTGAATCTCTTCAAAACATCTAAAGCAATTTTAACCTTCCTTGATGGTTTTTTTCTGTAGAATCTTGCAGATCTTGTAGCATTTGTTCTTGTTTAAGGGATGCAATATCTAGTCTTATATCCAGTGGAATATAAATATTTGTTTTACTTTATTTTATTTCAAGGCTTTTTCCCTGTCCTAAGTCTGAACGGTTGGGCTAGGGGATGTACAAATAGACCAGCTTTGTAACAATCTGACTTCTGGGAATGTGGTTCTCTCCCTTCTTTCCATTATAGCACCATTCAATTTCCCCTTTCCTGTGAAGATCATTTATTCAGTTGGTTGATCTTTGAGATTTCACATTGTATTACACCAGTCTCATTTAGGTTTAGAACACAGAAGCATCTGCTTTCGGTTGGTCATGCATCCTCCAGGAATCAGTTCATCTTAATACAATGATCTTGTCTGAAGAAAGAGGAGGAGCATAGAATAAACCTCAAGCCTTACCAAGACTTAACTCTTATTTTTGGTCTTTTAAATTAATTATTCCACGGTGAATTTTGCCTCTTATTCAGTATAGTAGAAAACTACATGGATGGAAGCTCACATTTATGCAAACTTGTCAAACACTTTTGTGGATTTCTGTAGCCAGATGGCAGTTCCTTTCACGCCTCTACATGTCAGTTTTGTCGTTTGTTGAGTGAAAGGGGTTGGACTCAATTAGAAGTGTCTGAGCTCAGATAGGTGTCATGGATCACATTAGTTATTCCCCCAGTTCTGTGATTGACTGTCTGACAGACATATCTTAAAGATTCATTTTAGCTCATGGTTTTAGGGAATTCCGTCTATTATAGCTGGGAAGCCAGCGTAGCAGGCATTCCCAGTGTAGCACCATTGGATGCCTTCACCTGGCACTGTGAAATTTTGATGCATTAAGAAACAGAGTGTGCTCACACAGACCTGTAACAGACTATACCCCTTAAGGCCTGACCTACAGAGACCCAATTTCTCCAGCTTTTCCCTTCCTAAAATTTCCATAACCTCCCTAAAACAGCACCACTTGCTGAGGACCATGTGTTCAAACTCAAGAGCCTATGGGAGATATTTCCCTTTCGAAGTATAGTGGTGGTTTTATGGGATTGCCTCCAGCCGTTTCCTGTAAAGAGTAAAAGTAATCGGCAGGGCTCCATTTCCCTTCTATCTCCAGGTACATGAAAAGAGTCAATTTTGATTATTTCTACCTAACCTTCTGTAGTTTTTGTTATTTAATTGTGTCCTTTGGAGACCATGTTTTCTAGCCTCTTGTCTTGTTTTTTTCCTTTTATCTGTCCTTGGAGGCTTCAGAGATTTTTCTTATCTCTGAAATCCCATGATTTGGTGGGATACTTTTGTTCTAGCCTTTCAGACTTGAGACATGAAGATTCCTCATGTACGTGATTCATCTGTCATATTTGTGAGCACAGTAGCAATCCCTTGATAGCATTACACACAGCTTCTTCTGTGTTCTGGAATGATACTATGTATGGCAGTCGGCTTAAATTAATAAAGGAATGCGGTAATGGACAGTAGATGTGTATACAAAGACTGGAAATGTACCACTGGGGTAGGAATGGTTCTTAACTTTTTCAGACCCATAAAATACCCAGCAGGTGGATGCTTTCAGATTAAATAATCACTTTACAGCCCTGCTGGAGATTCGCTCTCCACCATCGAATGTGGACTGCGTTGCTAGAGAGAATTGTGGAAGGGTTGAATACAGAATGCGGGGGTGGGTACAGCACTAAAGGAGATATTTCTTCCATCCTATGAAATGTATTTCCGTCGAGCAGATAAATTCTATCATTAGACATTTTTATACACTCTCTGGCTGTGTACAAGCACCAAGAGCTTTTAGAGACCGCTCCCCACCCCCTTAACAAAATATAAGAGAACAAATAGCAAATCTTGTTGAGTAACAGAAGACCTGGGGAATAGTGGAAAATAAACAGATCTCTTCCCATAGAGACTCTTGAAAAATAGAAAAGCGTGTTTCAGTCGTTGTTCACATTAGTGAAGAGGATACTGGCAGTAAACTTAGAAAAGCAAATATAAAAATGTACAAATATTTGATTTAATATGTTTTTAGTGAAAATTCTAGAAGAATTTGAAGTATAACAAATAACTAAAGTTCCAAGGAGTGAAAAGAACATTTTTATAATAAAAAGAAACCCATTTCCAAGTCCAGTGGATAATTCAAAGATGTTTTTTAAAAAATTAACAAACCATAGAACTGATGGTGTCTAATTTGAAACTAACCAGAATTTGTACTAAAATATAAGATAATGATAAGATAGGAAACATCAAGAGCACAAAATGTGGAAGATCACTCATACCCTTCTATCAGTTAGCCTGTTTGTATTTATCCTATTTTCCATGATGGTAACAACTGTTAAAAAAAAAAAAAAAAAAAAAAAAACTTCTCACAATGTAAGAAGTTGGAAGACACTTTAAACCCAGAAATTGGGGTGCACAACGGAAGTTTTGACTCAGAACTATGATAATGGTTTAAAAGCAGGTATGGGACTCAGGTCTGGGTCCTCGCTTCAAATCCTGTCCCAACAGATGCTAAGAAAAGAATGGTTTCCTTCTAATTTCAAATAGCAGGGCTGGGGCTCAGTATTCAGAAGGGAGGAAGCCTAGATCCTCCAACTTGCATCACAAGATTAAAAGCAGTTTAGTCATAAATTAAAAATAAAACACAATGCGTGTTAAAGCAGAGAAACATAAAAACACTGAAGATGTTTGTCTCCCTTCTAATCACTAAAGATGGATTGTCTAATTCTGCCTCTGAACAACCCAGAAGAAAGCTTCCAGCCTGGGGAGCTCCCGAGCTCATTTTTGTTCAGCGCTATGTTTTACTCATCATAAAGACAGAATGAACCACAAATCTCTGGGTTTAAATCTGCTAATTATTGACTAGGAGAAGGATTTATGGGAAATGGTGGGTTTCAGCTTTATAAATAATGGGGTTGGTTCTGCCCAATGACAGATGTGCGCAATTTTCATTAAGTTCAGGGGCAGTTTTCCACTGAATCAAAGCAAAATGCTATCTTTTAAAGAATATTCTGATTTTGTAAATTATTCACCATTCCAGAAATCGTGGAGACATATGCTATTGTTCTCTGTGGAGAACACAAAATGTCTTATGCAGGATGTGGCAACGTGTTTCACTGTAGAATGCGCAACTAAGAAAATACATAAAATATGTTCACCCCAAAACAGCTAATTCAAATTGAGTTATTAATAGTATTTAAAGATGCTCCCAGATACAGTACTAGGGGAGCAGAGAAAAATGTAGCGCTCAATAAATATCAATAAAAAATGTAAAAATTATAAAGATGCCCCCAGATACAGTGCTAGGATAGACTGTGGGCCCATAGATAACTAGAAAGCCACTTGGTTATGTCATGGTTTTCCAGACATCGAGTTTTGACAGTTGTCTTCACCAGATTATAAGTCACCAATAATATTAAAAGAGTGGCTGAGATATCGAACGGGATATTTATTAACAGACAGATAGATTATAAAGGCTTCAAGGGGCTAAAACACCTTGTCAGGGATTGTTAAACTGAGCAAGCCTCCACTTTACTAATTGGATATCAAACCTAGAAGTGCTTCCATCTATAAAATGGGTAAATTCTCTGTGTTCATTGTGTCTTCCTGTGATGCTACAATTAACAATAATGGCAAATATGTTAAGGTAATAAAAAGACCAAGATTAGTTAATAAAATCAGTTTTGGAATACCCACTGTAACATCTAGACAATTGAAGTCTACTCTTTGGCTAGAAACCAGCCAGGAACGCTGCATAATTTAAGATGACTGATTTATCAGAGCCCAAGTTCTTTCCTAATAAATCTCACATCTGATGGCTAAAGGTGGTGGAGGCAGAGGTTGGGGTGTAGATGCATGTGAACATCTACAGTTGTCACCAACCTAACACAGTATTTCTTCCATTGTTTTTATAGTATGGATTTTTGAAATATAGTTTTAGTGAAAATGGAATCACATCACTTTCTTCCCTTCAGCCTGTCCCAGATAACCTGCTTTTTGAACCCCCATGCCCATGCCCTCCTGCTCTCAAGTCTGCGGCCTCTTTCTCTTTGTTATTATTGTTACACACACACACGCTTGCACAAATATATAAGTACAACCTGTTGCTCCATTTCAGTTGTTTATTTGTACAGCGTTAGCAATTCATCATTGTAGCTTTAAGAACACAAAGAAAAATAAAGAACAAACTTCTCTGAGAAAATGCTGCTGTATATTTATCTTCAGTCGATTTCTTCTAATGTCCTTGTGTTTCCTCAGCGTTATTTCTCATTTTAAGGCTCTTGTTTGGTTAGCTAAATTTCTTCTAATGCTCCAGTTCTCCTTAATTAACTTATCTATGGTTCTTAAGAATATTTATGGCTGGAAATTGCTCATATTAAGTGGAATTTTATCCCAAGTAAATTTTAGACAAAAGAAAAAATAATGCGACAGGACTTGAGTGGAAGTGACAACTCAGCCAGTGCGTGTAGTTTTGCTTTTCCCATGTTATTCAGTTTTTTTCTGTGATATTTGTAATATTATTTGGTGTAAGAATGCAAGATGAGAAAATACTGATTGAATAAGGAGTGTCACTGCAGGACAGTTCTACATAGAAAGGGCAGAGGTGTGCATGAGGGAAACCATATTTGATTTCTGCTGTGCTTCTGTAGAATTCTGCCTGAGAATTGGCCTTGAATTCTCATTGGCTTCTATTTAATCTGCAAGGCACTCTGTTCTTATTCTTAAATGCTGGAAAAGTGTTACCCTGTAGACGCCAGTATTTGAATATTTACATGCAAAGTTTCAAGCTACACAATGAAACCACCTGCTCCATCTTGCTGTTTCTAGGCAGGAGGCATCTATAAAATTGCTTTATTAAAGCAGGGGGGTAGAGATCAAAGAAGTTCATTGTCTTCTCTGCATGCCTCAAATTCAGAAAGGATGTTCCCATCAACTTGATATCAGAGATTTGGTCCATTTAAAAAGAAATATTGCTAGAGGGAAGATTTGAAACATCCATTCAAAAAGGCACTTTTATTGTCTCGTTTCTTCGCTACGCCTTCCTTATTCTTTATAGTCTGTTTTAGTGTCGTGGATTTAGTGTTTGCATGATTAAAGTTACCTGGAAGTAATATTAACCTCTGGATCTTTGTTAATTCTCTAATTCAGTGTTTATTAAATATTAATAGGCATGTGAATCCCCTTGGGGAATGTAAAGAAAGTCTAGGGAAGATAGAGAATGTCTGTCTCAACAAATGACCAGATGATACAAGGGCCTTGATCCAGGGAAGATTCTACACCTTCAAGAAAAGCATATTTTTGATTTCTTGCCCTTTTGTTATTGTTTATATGGCACTGTAGTATTTAAATTGAAAAAATATTGCATTGTGGCCTGATATCATTTTCTGTAATTATTCTCAACACTGTAAGGAATTTCTACATTTTGAGGCAGGGTTTAGATGCTTAATGTAGAGGACTACGCGTCTGCTGGAGGCAAAATGAAGCAAGTGAAGTGAGAGAGAAATAAATGTTATGTGTTGTGATCTCAAAAGCATAAGAAGTAAATCTATCTGTTGAATTAGGAAGATTGATTCGCAATTGCCTGTGGCATAGAGAGCGCCACCAGTTATTCTTGACTCCGAGTCCGCTTGTTGCTGGCAGGAGACCTTGATTTTTGTAGCTGGTTTGTCCATAATTCATATTTTTTGTTAATGGGTCCTTTGGCCCCTACATCCCTCAAACACAAACATGCATCCTCACATGCACATGGCAGAGTTTCAAGCATAGAAGGAGGCTGCTGTACTCCCTCTGGGTAAGGACTGGATTCACCTGCGGCCCTTTTGTAGAAGAATCACAGAAGGTAGGCTCAGCACCTTGGAGTGGCGCCCTTTTCATCTGAGTGTCGTGGATAGTAAGTCAAAGACCTGACACTGATCAATTCCCCATATGCTAAGGCGTCATTCGTGATGTTCTATGTTCATGTGCTGCTTCTAATCTAAAAGGGAATGAGGACCATTTCCCTTTTTTTATCCATGTTTATTAGGAGCACTGTAAACATTTTTTTTCTTTTTTCTTTTTTTTTTTTTTTTTTTTTTTTTTTGTTTTTCGAGACAGGGTTTCTCTGTGGTTTTGGAGCCTGTCCTGGAACTAGCTCTTGTAGACTAGGCTGGTCTCCAACTCACAGAGATCCGCCTGCCTCTGCCTCCCGAGTGCTGGGATTAAAAACGTGCGCCACCACCGGCCCGGCTCACTGTAAACATTTTGACACAGTATTTTTATAGTTTTTTTTTCTGTAAATACAATTAAGAGTTAAATTAAATTGAAATGATGGCAGTCCTTCTACCATTTTTTTTGAAGTTTGCAAGTGGGCTGTTGGGCTCCTTAATTGCTTACTAATGTAAAAAATATCATTGTTAGTAGAGCATAAATCATGGCAATTTTGTCCCACTAGAGGCTAAAAGCAGCCCAAGATGTGGTAATTAAGATACACTAATAGACCTGGCAGTTTCCATAATAGGAGCTTTTAACAAGGTGGAAAAGAGCATGTCACTCTCATGCAACAGAAAGGCAAAAAGAAAATAGTTGATTTTCTTCATAGGAAAGAAATCACCTGCTCAAAAAACAATAGGCAGACAGCAGGTAGGAAGTATTTTCCTTTGCCATTCTCTCTGTGTTTTCCTGGTCACCTGAAAGCATAGGAGTACAACTTAGATTGAGAATTAGCTGCATAGATTCTACGGACAAAAAGGATCTCCTGCTCAGAGATTCATGATTTCATTTTCAGGACCAGGAAATAGGAAACAAATAAAACAACTGTTTTTTTGGGGGGTGGGTATGGGGGGGGGCTTGGGAGTAGAGCTGAGACTAGACACAGGCATTTTCCTTGAAATGGATCTGAGGATCATCTTTTTTTTTTAATTTTCATGAAAGACTCTCACAAATTGTCAAACTAATATACCATTACGATTTCTTAGATTCTCTCTTTCCTGTGCTGTTGGGCGTATGTTCTTGATACTTGGGTTATGTAACAAACATGTATGAAAATGGGTAGGAGGAGCAGTAAGGATTTAAAGACTACACACTCGGTTTGAAGGGCAGGAAAAATCACCATGTTCCCAGAACACTTGACTTCTAAAGTTTGGGTTAAAATGAGCTATGACCTTCAGAGCTGGTACACGCAAAAACTCAGCGGGATTGACAATGATTACTTTCCCCCTTGACACTTATCTAATCCAATTAGTATTAATTAAAAATGTCTGTACACAGGAAGGTCCTAGTGCTACAAAGGCCAGCAACTCCAGTTCTACTTAGGACTCTGCCCTTACATGGAGCTTTTTAGTAAGGCCCTCAGGATGTTCGCAGAACATTAATGTTCATTTCTTATTTAACTAACTTTTCCTTTTCAAAATAAAAGAAAAAAAAATCAGGTCAAAGAGATGGTTCCACAGTTAAGAGAATTTGTCTCTCCCCAGAAGACCTGGTTTGGGTGGATAGCACTCACACTGGAGTGTGGGGTCACGTCTGCCTGTAGCTCCAATTACTGGGTCCCGAACTCATTTTCTTGCCTTTCTAGGCATCTGCAAGCGTGAGTTGCACATGCATACACCCATGCACTCACATGTATACATATGAAAAATGTCTGTCCTGCCACACTCTGTGAGTTATGAGATCATCCAAATGGAAATCTTACTTTCCACGATAAAAGTAATAATATGTAGAAGCAAAACCAGGAAACAGACATGCAAATATATAATTGAAAATTTTGGTGTGTCCACAAAAGACAGTCTACAGGCTTAGAGAGAACAAGCTTAAGTATTTTGTACTGTTGACCAGGGGCAAAATGTAAGCAAAGAAGACATATTACAGAAAGCATGAAGAGCAGGGGCTGAGATCAGGAAGTTAATGTTCATAAAATTTAGCAATAGAAGGCTATTAAGACAGCACAGCCGGTAAAGGTGCAACCAAGGCTGACAACCATTCTGATCTTCTGTCTTCTATACTCACATAGTACAAGGAGACAATTAACTCCTAAATGTTTTCCTGTGGCCACCACACACATAACATAGGACACACAGATGCCACACAGACACACACATACACACACCACACATAAATACAAAGACACACTTTCAATGAATAAACAGTTGTGCTTTTTAAATTAGCACGCAATATGTTGATTATGTTGATAATGGAACCTTGGATTAGTGGGACTGTGGACATCTGAGAGACGATTAAGTAGAACATTCCTAAGAAGGAGCAGTGACATGTAGTCATGCCTGGAAACAGGTGTAGATTAGAATAGTTGATTTACGAGGAAAATAACCTAAGAAATTGATGAAAGCAGTCAATGATGGAGTCAAAATATCACAGATACAGGAGAAGAGGAGAATTACTAAAGGACCACTGTCCTTGAGAGAAAAACAATGGCATTCTGAATATGAGAGTGTGGAGAAATTCACCTCCCAGAGAAGCAAGAATAAATTGTCTACTGAGGCTGAAAAGAAGGGGAGGTTTAAGCATGTTAGAAGAAGATGGAATGATCCATTTGGGACATTTTTTCCTTTATTATTACTAAAGTTGGGGGAAAAAACCTATAAAAGTAACAGAAAGGAAGATGTAAGGAAATTTCAATGGGAAAAAAAAGACAGACTACTTCATCAATAAGACTAAGAAACAGATTGTCAAAAGGTAAAAGTAGTATCATCAGGAAGTGTGTGCTATTTTATTTAAAAAAATTCAATACTCTGGTGAGACACATGATGGAGTAAATACAGCTGAAATCTAGTCTTTGCCAGACAAAGGTCTGTACAGAATTCTGTAGAGGAAGTACTGTACAGGACTGTAGGTGGCATTTGCAACGCCATGACTATGATGTCTAGTCAACTGTGACAATGGTCAGGTGAGATTCAGCCAAAATCACAAAAGGAGACATTGTTCTATAAAAGGATGAGGACAAAAATTAATCTGATACCCAGATAGTGATAATTACAGAGCTTGGAATAGGAGACTTGTGGGGAAAAGGAAGAGGGACAGGGAGATATTCATTCTTCTACATACAGAACAAGACACTCCGCACGCCTTTAATCCCAGCACTTGGGAGGAAGAGGCAGGCGGATCTCTGTGAGTTGGAGACCAGCCTGGTTTACAAGAGCTAGTTCCAGGACAGGCTCCAAAACCACAGAGAAATGCTGTCTCGAAAAACCAAAAAAAAAAAAAAAAAAAAAATACAGAACAAGACACTCTTAGCCTTTCCTTCTTAGGGTAACAATTTACATAATACCCCGTAAATCCAATGACTGGTTCCTCAAGGTCCTCTACAGGCGAACATATGGCAAATCCAAGAAGCTCTCTGTGGGAGCTTGGGTATACTTTCATTATTGCTATGTGGCCCATGGAGCAGGCAGACACCACAAGATAGAGTCTGTGCATTCCATTCAGGTAGAATTCAAACAAATGGGCTAAGTCAAAGCAGAGTCCAGTTTTGAGTTAACCACTACTTTATGTTTGTTTCTTTCAAACACCAATTTCCATATTGAAAAAATAAATCCCAGCAAGATGAATAGTGACAAAGTTATATAGACATATATATCTGATCATGGATATATCATAGTCAAACCGCTGCAAGGTAAAACCAAGAATGCATATTAAAGCAGGTAAAAATACATACTTCTCTCAAAGGAGTAGGAAAATTAATTTTTAGCCAATTCAATAACAATTATGAAAATCAAGGACTCTAAAGCTCCAACTAGATTTGTCAACTCAGCAAAAAATGTTCTCTGAGAGCTATTTTGGAGATATTTGCATGGTAAATCTTTTTTCTATCTTTGAAACACATAGTTTTCTCTGTCTGTGATGTTCATGAAGACTGACACTTGTTTTGTTAGGAATATCTTATCCACTGAGACTTGATTATTCATGTGTTTGTGCATCTCTCTATCCTTCCATATTTTCTTCGTTCTGATTTTCAGTGACTTCAATGCTCTCCTCTCGCTACTTGCATTGTGCTTAAAACCATTTGACCTCTGAATGATTCATACGGATCTCCAAATTCTACTCATTTCATACATACACTTTATCTCTTAGTGAATTGTCTAGAGATGCCAGCATTTTCTTTGGATTCATTATAATCATAGAAAGCTATTATTATCAATAAAGGTAGAAACTTAAATACTACCTTTACAAAGACTTGTCATTCTAAATTTATCTAAAAGCCTAAAGGACAATCATTTCCATTTCTGTGTCTCTTCATTCTACCTGGCATTTTATTTTTTTTTCTGCTTAAAAGAAGTTTATAGAATTTTGAATTCTAAATTTAGATTTTGCTTTGATATAGTTTTGTAACTGTCTGAGAACATGTACATCTCTTAATCTTAATTTCCACTTTAAGAACGTGTATTGAACATGTTCTTTGGCAAGTTCACAAAAGTCAATAGTGTATTCTGACTGATCCCCACCCACCATTTGTGCTCTCTTTTAAAGGATGCCTTTTCTGTAAGTCATGGTTCCTCCTTTGAGTAAATGTCTAGTTTTTTTTGGTGTTTAATATGTTTTTTCTTGGCTTTACCTCACAGTACGCAGATGATACTTTTGCAAGGTTTTCATGCATGTGTTTATCTTCCTGGACGTTCATTGAAGCATTTTCAACTCTAGTCATACGCATTCAAATACTGATCTTGCTTCACATTTAAATTGTCTGCAGTAGACCAGTTTCTTGCACAACAGGTATTTACACAGCGTCCCTCCATCTTTTTATGCAGCTTCTTCTAATTCCAAGTTTTAAAAAGTAGCTGGGCTTTTCTATTGACGAATTCTCCACTTTGCTAACCCTGTTTTCTAGGGTATCTAATTGATCAACTCATGATTACTTCCTTCCTATCAGTGTATAATTCTAACATTTTAGGTTATTTTTATAACTTCTGATTTTTCAGTGAAATCAATTCTTTGCATGTGTTTTCTCCAATTTTCTATGTATTTTGTTGAAAAGAATAATTGTAGGTATGTTAACTCTTTTCCTTGTAACTGAAATCTCTGGTGATTTCAAGAGTACTTTAATATAATTTTCAAGATTTATTTGTCATGACTAACTTTTCTTCCTGTATACTAAATTGAGTCTATAAAACATTCACATTACTGAGCATAGCACAGGGTTCCCTCTTTGGTCTGCTAGGAGACTTCCAACAAAAGAATTGAGTGGACTTCCCACAGGGCAGGGAACCCTGATTGCTCTTTTGGCTGATGAGGGAGGGGGACTTGATTGGGGGGAGGGGGAGGGAAATGGGAGGCGGCGGTGGGGAAGAGATAGAAATCTTTAATAAATAAATAAATAAATAAATAAATAAATCAAATCACCTAAAAAATAAAAAGAAAAATAAAAAAATAAAATAAAATCTCAGACTCCAACTAAAAAAAAAAAAAATTGAGTAGCTTCAGACTGGCTACTAGATCCTCTCTACCCCCTGTCTTTGTTCCAAGGAAATACTCCCAGTGCTGCTGACTGGTTTCAGTTCTTTCTCATATGGGCCTCACTCTTTAATTCTTGTCTCAAACAGTAAAGGGCTGTCAGAAATGTTTATTCTCCTTCTCTCATGCCGTCTCAGGATCATTACCGAAACCTATGTAGTTTTAGAATTTGATACTATCTTAATTACAGCTTTAGTTTGCTGTTCTTAGCACACAGGCGGCTCTCTTTTTTGTTGTTGTTACAAAATAATAATAACGAAGTCAACTCCACTAGTTTCTGTATCAACAAGACAGACAGCTGCTGCTGCTTATGCAAATCATGGGGGGAAGAATTGACAAAAATCCCCAAGGTAAAACTTCTATGTAACATCAGCTCATCTTCATGAATTTTTTTTCTCTGAATTTTGTTCCTTGCAGCTTTAGCAAAAATGTGAATCTCACAAAACTGAAGGCGTAGGTGAAGAGCTACAGTGGCTGCCGAGAGAGAAGAATAAGATTTCTCTAAGGACGAACCCCTGATAGGTTAGCCAGTCCGGAGCAGTGAGCCCTAAACACACGTGCATATGTACAACACTAAAAAACATAGCAGACTGGGTTGTACTTAAACACAGATTATGTATATGTGTCTGTTTGTATATAACAATCACTAAAGAAGAGTAGGTCATGAATTTGAGAGATGGTGGACAAATGGGAGAGGAAGTCAATAGAGAAGAGGGAGAGAAAAAATGATTTGAATAGAGTTACTAATATATAAACTTCTCAATTATTTAAAAAATATACAGCTTTCCTAGTAGTCCTTGGAATTTGCTAATCGAAGCTATATTGGGGAGGTTAATAAATCAATTGTTTCTTACATACAGTCAACAAAATATTTGTAGTTTTCCATGTTGAACAAACAAAAATAACCCATCTTATTATATGAAGAAAAAATTTCAAAGCAATGCCTTTTATACAATAAACAACATATAATTTTGCCCTCAAATTGAGTGGGCTTGGGAAGATATAAAAGGTTTGAATGCTAACTACATTCCTGGCAATGTGGCCCATTATAACACATTATTCTTGGGATACAATTATTAGTGGGTGCAATTATTATAATTAGTGTTAGCGCTAAATACAGAACCTTGGCCAAGTACTAGGTCTTTTTATATCTCATTGTTGCCACCTGTAAAATATGAGAGGAAACATCAGCTTCACATACTAATGAGGCTGATAAAATGAAAATACACTTATCCATACGGAATTCTGTATGCAAAAATTTATCACGTTTGTATGCTTGGAAGCATAGCTCCTTTTAAAGTTTCAGGAAGAGATGGTGATTTAGAAAATTTACCACTCATGGTAATTCTAGCCCAGTTTATTTTGACTCTACTCAAGGCATGGCCCTATTGCTCATACTTACATATTTAGCTCAGAAATAAGTTACTGTGAGGCCAAAAAAATTGTTTAGTTAAAGTTATGATATGCATGTGGTTTGGCTGCATTTAGGTCTCAGAAGTGTAAAAATTAACAAAGATCATATAGGTAAAGCCTTACAGTTCTTAACTGTTATCACTAAGGCCTTGCAGAAACATGGAGGCCATTTGTCCACATATTTTCAAAACAGTGTCAGGAGTTTTGGACATGGGTGGAATGGTTAATATAAAATCAAAGAAAAATGGAAAGGAAAAAGAAGAAAAAAATCAGAAAATTTATTCATGCTAACTCTTTAAAAAGCCAGTTTTTACATTTTGGTTAAAACAACATATTGGGTTTCTGCTGGAGGAATCTCCACCCAGGTGGTTGCACATTTGTAGTTCACAGGTTGAGGGCCTGGAGCTGGAGGGCTCAGTAGCTCCTCGGGTGATATTTGCACTTTGTTGCTGGCCCTGATGATCTGATTCCATGACATCTGTTACTGAGACAGAGGAGGGAAGATATGCACACGAAGTCTCCTGGAATCCAGTCTGCATGTCAATGAACCCTGCTGCGATTATCTTGCCGTTTATTCTGTGGCCTTTGGGGCTTTGGCAGACAACCCCCAATCTGTTTTTCATCCATTTAAATCTCCATATTTACTTTTAGATGTTTTACTTTGAAATCTTAAAAATATAAATAAATAAGAAGTAAGAGCATTGTTCTCCTCCAAGTCATATGGAATTTGCCTTTTACATATTCAGATATTTAAGTATAAAATAAAATGGGGAAAAAATAAAAAAAAATAAAATGGGGGCAGGGCTATGCTACATTTGATAAGAAAAGAGAGAGAGAGAGAGAGAGAGAGAGAGAGAGAGAGAGAGAGAGAGAGAGAGAGAGAGACTGCAAAGAGAAGCAAACAACAAAAGGCCAAAATTGAATCTACAAATTCTCAGTGTTGGCTTGTTTTCTTTCTTGAGCAGGCTTGTCATCATATCAACTGGGATTCCATCTTTTTTAAATTTCAGGATGAAGCCCAAGAAAATAACTGTTCCCAGTGTGTGTTGATTACCTAATCACCAAGATCCTTAGTGATGCTGTTCCCCTACTTGAAAATGTGGGTTCCCACGAAATGGGTCCTGAACCTCTTCATCAAGTGGTTTTATGTAGACAGTAGCAGAAGTGTCACGCGCGGCAGCTCTTTAGAAATGCAACCTCACAGCCCAGGGACCACTCCACAGACAGGCCAGGGGAACTGCATTTGAATGAGCTCCTTCGATCATGACAGACGCATGACAGAGTCAGAGATCCTTCCTGGTGTAGGCTATGGCCTGACTATTTTTTCCTGTAAAATAACAGAGAGGAAATATTTTGGGTTTTACAGGCAATGTAGTCTATGCTGAAGTTACTCAGTTTAAATATTCCTCTGAAAGGCTTCTCACAGACAATAGCTGAAGAAATTGCGTGGTTGTCCGTCAATGAAACTTCATTTGTGGGTACTGAAACTTAATTTCATATCTTTTTACATATCACAAAACATTGTTTTGCTATTTTTATGACTGTGCAAAATAGGACTACTCCCATGCCATAGACCTTAGGAAGCTGCTGGTGCCCAGACAGGTCTGTTTTCATGTAACTGGTATTGGGAGTATCATTTCTTTATTTCTCTTGAGATACCAGCTGCCATCCTGCCTGTCATCCACCTGCTCAGGGACTGTAACAAAATACCACAAATTGATTGTCCAATCAAGACACGTTTAACCTGGGCCTGATGAAATAGCCCTGGGATTCCAGCTTCGAAAGAAGCTGAAGCAGGAGGACAGTAAGTTCAAGATTGGCCAGCCATCCTAGAGAAAGAAAGAAAGAAAGAAAGAAAGAAAGAAAGAAAGAAAGAAAGAAAGAAAGACGGGGAATATAGTTCAGTATTAAAATAATTGCCTGGCGCACTCACGGCCCTAGATTCAACCTCCAGCACTGCTGAACTATAGACATAAAAGACCCTTATTCTTGCATTATTGAGCAGGTAGAAGATAAGGTTCCATGCTGTAGGATGCTAATCTGTCTTTTTAAGAGTTACCTATTCTTTGGATCCCACCACGGTAGAGAAACCTCTGGTGTTTTTTTCCAGTTTCACTAAAGACACCATAGTTACTGGCTTAGGGAGGTGATTGGCTGTTTCACTTAACATAAATCACTTGTATAAAGACCCTATATTGAAAGACTGTCACATTGTGCTTTAGGGCTTAAAATCTGGGATTTGAGAGGATGGAACTAACCCTTACGTCCACAATAGAGTGCAGCAGAGCTTTCTCTAGTTTCCCCCCTGTCTCTTTCTCAACAATTTCTCCCCATTCTGCAGTGTTTTATTGTCGTTCTCACATTCACTTAGTGTTACAAATTTATGGCAGAATGTCCTCTTTCTTTGCTAAATTTTACTTCACCCCTGTAGACAGTGATGATGAAGGTTAGAAGGATACTAACAATACTAAATTAGTGAATTGTTCTTAGCAGTTAATGGTGGACAACTGGAAAGCACACAGACTGCCTATGCCAACTCCTGAGTCTCCTAGATTCTACTTAATTTCATGCTCCTCAAGCATTCTTTTGGTCGGCCCCCATCTTTAAATTTGGAGAAAATGTGCATGGAAGATTCATATACCTCATTTTTGAAGCGATGATAAACATTTCTACAGGGCTATCTTCAAACAGCAGTCTTTTGGATAGCTGGTTTTTAGAAGTGTCTTAGTCCCCAGTGAAGACATTACCGTCACTTTCTCAGTTTTCAAACACAGTAAGGAAAATAATTATTGTCCTCCTCATCTCCTCGTAATGCACCTCGGTGTCACTTTTGCTTCCCTTTTATATCAAATGCACACATGGCAGCCATCATAAACAAGAGGTCATTGTTTAACAAAGGAGGCTTGTTGCAGTGTGTTTACCATTAATATTTTCCTTTGTCAATAATCTATCTTAAATATTAGGTCATAGTAAACCGATTCTCTAGGAAGACATTCTACAGTGTTTCCTACTGAATATTTTCTAGTGTTTCGTTCAGTGCCTTTTTAATGACGCCATGCAGAGCTTCCCTTGCCTTGCTTCTGAAACGGTTGCATTACTGACTCAGGGTACAGATGGGGACTCCCTAAGGACTTCATCAATCATCCTCAAGGGTTATCTGCACCACAATCACAATTTAAAAGCTGGAGAGTGCACGTCTTATAGATAAACATACACTACCTATCCACTTTATTGGCGTTGTGTAGAAATTAGCACAATCTTTCTTCTACTGTTTTGTACCATCACCATTTCTAGCTGGGGCCTGAGCCTTTGGTTTTCTTTATGGCTTTAGTCATTCTGGAAATACCATTGCCACCAGGTTTACTGCTGATCCCAAGGAAAATGTAACTGACAAGGCAAGAACATTCTTGATACTGTGCGAACCTTCACTTAGATGTGAGAGGCACCCCTATCCTGCTGGAGGCGGGCTCTTGTCAGCTGCTTGCAAACAAGTCAGAAGTGAAAGGAAGCATGTGGGGGATTCATGAATGGCAAATGAAGACTGAGCAGAAATGATTCGGACAGAGCCATCTATCAGCATCCAGAGTGTTCTCATAGGGAAGCATTCATGGTGGTAGATCATTCATTCTGGATTTATGATGCAAAGTAGCCAGCCAGCACATTTGTAGGATTTAATTGGAATAAGAAACAAAAAAGAAGCAATTAGAGGAATTTAAGTTATTTTCCAGACAAAGCAAAATAAGCTCCCTTTGTTATATAATTATGTTGGTAACGTGTCTTTGTCTTGGATATTTCTTTCCCTTCTCTTTCCATGTAAACACTTTGGATGAACCTAGTTTTCTAGAAAAATTAACTTGCAGGGTTTAAACTTGGTGTGCCTTAAATAACATTTCTTCTGAGGGAAAATTTATGTGTATGCATGTTTGTTTTTGTGGGTGCCATATATACATAAGTATCCTAGAGAAGGCTAGAATTGAGAATATAATCCCCTGAACTACAGGTGATTGAGAGCTGCCCTATGGGGTTCCTCACATCAAATTAGGGACCTCTGGTAGAAGAAATATTCTTAACCACTGAGCCACCTCTGTGTTCTGAATAATGCTTCTTTAATGATAGAGATCTAAAATCTTATTTCAGGATATCTCCTTCTGGATAGGAAATTATGTCTGATTTCTTTAAACCAGCTCCAAGGAGAATTTCTGAATTTTATGGCTTTGGAGTTTGAGCACGTGATTTATCTTTTCTGATTCTCAATTTCCTCAGTTGTAAAATAAGGATAAAGTTGCAATCTTCCCAGAGAATTGAAGCTTTGTACTATGTATGTAAACCGCCTGACAAAATAATTGGCAAGTACACATAATGGATGGTCAACAGCTTATGATGGTTTCCATCATTATTTTGAGTGTTAAAATAGCAGGAAAACCTATTGATTATACAAGTGGAACAGATTTGCCAAAATAACTTTGTGGTATCAAGCAGAAGCAAAAATGTAACCACTTAGTAAGACCATGTTTAATGAAACTTTGCAGGCTAGTAGTTTTGTATTAGAGATTTTACTCATTTTTTTCAAGTGCCTATCTATGCACATTGTTGCTGAAGTGGACAGCATCTACACTCATTTTCCTAAAGCCTCTCAAATACTTTTCTTAAAAGTGAAACAGGTATCTGTTGGTGGGGAAATGACAATAACAAATTGTGCAACAAACGACATGCCAGAGTCAATTAGCCACAGTTCTCCAAATAATATAGCTTTTTAAAATGAGTTTTGAACATGAACCATTGTACATGTCTTATATATGTGTGCATCACATTTACTGAATGTAAGTGAAAGCCTCCTGTGCTTCTTTATGCAGAACTTTAGCCCACTTAAGATAAGCAGAGAGATATAGAGAGGTAGAAATAGATATAGATAAGTGGATAGATGACAGATGGATAGATAGATAGATAGATAGATAGATAGATAGATAGATAGATAGATAGATAGATAGATAGACAGACAGACAGAATAGATGGATGGATAGATGAGGGTGTATCAAGGAGAATTGCCTTGGCAAGAGACATTAGGTAGAAAAAAATTCCAGCAGTATATACATGTTTGGTAATTGTTGGTGACTTAACTAGCAAGATAACTGTCATATAAAGGAGGCACCATGTTGGAGGACACTACCTGAATGACTCAGTTCTTTTTTGCTTTTAATTGGTTTTATTGAACTATACATTTTTATCCCCTCCCTTCATTCCTTCTCCTCTTTTACTGTCTCCTCCTTGCTTGCCATCTTTAAATCAGTTTTTCTCTTATGTTTCATATTCTGACATCAAAGTTACTGAGTGGGGAGTGGGTACGTTTCATATCTATTTGCCATTAGCTCTTTCTGAGAATTAAAAATGATAGGAAACAGGCAAAGTATATTCATCTTCACTGCATCTGGTGTTGTATGCCCTCATTATCTTTGGACAATCATGCTATTAGATTCTCAAATTGAGTATTTGATGCAGCAAATAATTAAAGTTAAATTCTCTTACTCCCAAACATTAGTGTTTGTAAATAAGAAGAAGGCTTTAAAAATTTCTTAACATTTACTGATCCCTATGACAAAGGTTAAAGAGTAGACACTGTATATATGAGTAACTATACATTCTTTATTTGTAGCTCTGTATTTTCATATGCTAAGAACAAATAACAACCCAAGAATTAGATTTTTAAACTTGAGATGGTATAAAACTTTGTTTTCTAAATATTCTAGTAGATAAGGTAGTTATAAGCCTTTAAGGCTTTGTCAAGTTTTAACTAGAGAAATTATAATCTTGAAGTGGATTAGTATAAGAAGGGAATGAAGCCAGGCTGTAGTGGTGCACACCTTTAATTCTAGTCCTTGGGAAGCAGAAGCAGGTGGTTCTTTGTGAGTTTGAGGAAAGTCTGGTCTACAAAGGGAGTTCCAGAACAGCAGTCATGGTTACACAGAAAACCCTGTCTTAAAAAAATCAAAACAAACAAATAAATAAAAAGTAAATGATCATGTCAACTCCTTGAAAACAAGACTATCAAGTGACTGAGTGATGGCTCAAGAGTTATGAACACTTGCTGCTCTTCCAGAAGACCTGAGTTTAATTCCTAGGACCCACATCAGGATACTCACAACTGACTGTGACTCCAGCTACAGAAGAACAGACGGCTAATCTATACACAGGTCTCTCACACATAAACATACTCACCTTGTACATGTATGAAGAAAGATAAAGGTGGGTCTTGGAAAACAAGACAATTTAAAACACCTGAAAGAAAAGGAGTTGTGATTCTGCAGATCTTGACGGTTTTTATTTCCTGCATACCGCTCTTTCCCATGAATTAATGTATCCTAAACAGTTCCTGTGTTATATTCATTATTTAATTATTTTCCATATATGAAGATTTTCAAGGAATGGAGTGGGAGATAATTAGAATTCTATGCGGATTTATTTTTAATATTTTATTGTTATAAAGACAATTATAAATATAGCAGGGCACTGTATCCCTACATCTGATCCTTCTATCTACTGAACAGGCATGAAGAACTATTACATCATGCCTTAGAAATGCCAGGTTGCAAATAGCCAATTCATTGTTGCTTCTAATTTGGAAGCTGACAAATACTTGCTTTATTGCCCTGTCCCATGCAAAGTCTATCATTCTGCTTACACAGCACAAGTCAGTAACCTACATAATTCTTCCAGGATATTCTAAAAGCCCTGAGGCGAGAGTTCATACTGTATGTATTTGGCATTCAGAATCGGGTGTGGAAGCGCCTTCAGTGATGTCCTGGGAAAATTTCCAAGCATTCAAAAAACAATTTTTTTTTTGCAGCTCATCATCTTTGCATGCATTAGTTTGCATGACCTTGCTAGTGTTTGTCTTGGTCATATATTTATCACACATTTGCTGTTCGAAATTTTTATTCAGCAAACTAAAATCTATTGTATTTAAGCTGCTTCACTTCCCAGGGAAGCTTGAACCATTACAAAAAGTCAAAGAGTCAAATCAAATGGGAAAGAACTTATTAGTCTCTTACTTATCTTACTTTGTAAGACATAAACCGCCACATCAAGGGAGTGGGGTAATTGATTATGTTGGAGGTACATCCAAATAAATTTCCGGCTAGTGGCAGGCTCCAGTAATCACAGAACTGGAAGCAGAGAAAGGAGGGCCTGTTGGGCTTGCTGGCCAGTCGGGGTACCAAAACCTGCAAGCTGCAGGGTCAGTGAGAGACTCTGACTTAAAAAATAAGGTGCAGAGTAGTTGCTGAAGGTAATCCACATCACCCTTAGGCCACCACATGCAGGTACACTCCCACTGATGAACCCAGACCATAACCAGACAGAGAGATGAGAGATAATACCTTAACCTGTTTCTAAAGGGAATGTTGTTATTATACAGTAAATTGTGGGGAAAAAAAGATAATTAGAGAGTGATAATTATGATAACTGATACTAGTCCTGCAGAGTGAAGTGCCTACTGTTTATTACTCTGCCCATGTTCAAGGCCAATTAGGACTCAGGTTCACGGTTTACACAGATGTGTTACATGGCTAATCTAAAAGTGTATAGCACAGCTCTCCAAACCAAATTTAAACAAAGCACTGTATTCGTTATTGAGCTCAAATCACTCTCCACTAAGAAACGTGGCTGAAGTAATATATATTTTTGTACTTACTTGAGTACAGATATATAGGAAGTAAAGTATGTTATGTGTTCATGTGTTTGATTTCATATTCTCGTGTAAGTCAGGTGGCCAAGTTCTATCCATGTTTCCTTCTGCTGAAATGATAATGGGTCTGTCTGCACTTGGCTTTTGCCCCTGTTCCATGCTGACAGATTTTGAAAGGAGCACATGCCCCTCTGAACCTTAATGGTTCAATCATGTATCTGTTTCTGGACTTATATTGACTCAACAATACTGGAGTCATATTCATAAGTCTGCTGTCGCTTGCGAAGACACATGACTGCCTCTTTGCCTGTTTAGGTGTTCTGTCTACTGAGACAGTTGATTAGATATATCTGCCTGCATAGCCTCTGAAAATCTGTGCTGCGCCATGAAAAAAATGGATGGTTCTTTCACTCCCACTGTATTGTAGAACAGCTTCAGGGACAAAGCAGAGCAAAGCAGCTATTCTACTATATGTTGCTGTCCCCATCAACATTCGCTTGTACATGAATCCAATATCTTTATATATGGATCTATATAAGGAATCTATCTCTAATTCCTCATATAGCATAAAGAAGCTCTTTTACCTTGCAGTCTACATGGGCAAAAGGCATACAGGCACTTAGGCACTAACTTCTACCTACTAAGGCTCCTGAAGGGAGGCAGAAGGAAGTCTCTCTACTCTTTAATGCTTCTCCTACTCATAGTCTGTGAAGCACTGCTCGTGGTAAGCTCTCCTGTAATGATTTTAAAACAGAATTAAGCCACAAAGACACTGGATATCATTCTTCAGTGTGATCCTAGCTTGGTTGGGATACTGATTGCCACAAGCCTAATTATGATTCCTTTTGTAGGTCCAAGATCTAAAGGTAGTGAATTAAAAAGTAGCTGTGGCTGGAATATCTCCAAACAAAAAGATTATTTCAAAACCTGTTACTCCCTTTCTAATGCTTTCCTCATTTCCACATCTCCATCTTTTCCCTCTGTAGCCACAGTAGACGTCTCTCACAAACTTCAGTCTGCTTCTCTAGCCCTTTCTACCTACATTTCATTTCTTTTGTATGTGCAGCCTGATCGATGAGAG
The DNA here is from genome assembly GCF_014885135.2 of Alexandromys fortis. Classification (NCBI taxonomy): domain Eukaryota; kingdom Metazoa; phylum Chordata; class Mammalia; order Rodentia; family Cricetidae; genus Alexandromys; species Alexandromys fortis. Next base: position 556,456 of record NW_026067954.1, on the reverse strand, counting down.
GCTTTTAAAGAAATTACTAGTAATGTACATTGACTTATCATGGGCACCTTCCAAATATTTAGTGAGCATTTGCTTTATTTTGGTGGAAATTTCTAAGAAATTCAAAATGATTTAGGAATGATATTTCAACTGAAAGACCATGAGAATTTTAACTGATCATCCATTTGTAGAGGAAAAGAGAAAATATTTGAGAAAATACATCAAGCAAATATAGTTTGTTGAAATATCCAAAAACAGATGATTTTCCCATGCGCCTGTTGGTATTCTGCAAAGCCATGTTCAATTTCCATCTTAAGTATCTTCTTTGAATGCTTTAGGTGTGGCAAACAATATTTGTATATAACTGGGTTTCCAGAAAACAACCTGAGTTACAAAAGGCCTTTGATTCTTCCAGAATGTTACTATCAAGAAAGCAAACATGAAGAGATGGTACAGTTGCCCATATGGCTACAAAAGCCAAGGATTTGATACAGGCCTTTCCCTTTGACATTTATTTTTCACCATATTCCTTGTTTGCTTTACAAGAAAATGGATATATACGTGCCCATGCATGCACACACGCATACATGCCCACATTCCTCATCAAGGAGAGTGAAAAGAATAAGAGATAAAGTTAGAGCATTTAGTCATTTCTTACTTCCTACGAGAATGATGCAATTATTCAGCATCATAATTAAAGAATATCAGTACACTTTGCCATTTACCGTAGTCTAATCCATCACAAAATTGAGTTCAAGTCAAGAAACTTAAGAAGCACACAGGTTATTTTGCTTTCCATCCTATGGATGCATTATTTGTCACGACAGGGATTTGCTTTTGAAAACAAAAATTACAAAACTAATAAAATGGGGATTGGAAGGATGACCATCCCTCTTGGGAATATTGGATGTTGACAAAATGTCATAGATTTTTTTTTAATCACAGAAATTCTGAAACAGCTGTGATATTCTAAAAATACTTGTTAATTCATATCAGCTGTGTTAAAAAGGTCACTTATAAAAATCTGCAAATTTTATTGAAATACTTCTTCTAGTGGTGAGGAAACATATTTGCACATGTCAGCCTGTTCACAGAGCTGCCTGCCAGAGTGAAGAAAAGCGTGAATTTCCTAATGTGATCCCAGGATCATTATTCTATTGCCTGTGCAAGACCAAGTTCCATAGAAAAGCATCAGGGTAATATTTGTTTCTCCCTTTTGTTTTGCAGCTACATAATTTGATTTCCCATATTTATAATACAGCAGATAAACTATTTTGCATAATCCTCCCTTTTAAAAACTAATTTAAAAGGTAAAGCTTGGCAATTTCCCACTGTAATAGATAGCTTTCCTAATGTCTATTACTCAATGCTAAACTAGAAAAAAAATTTCATTTAAAACATAGCATTAATGCTCTGTTACATTGTTTTAAAGACAATCTAACATTAACTGGTTAAATATAATTCCTCATATAAACATGATTCATTTTATAATAGAATTTAGTAAATGTAATATAGCATTAGGTAAAAGTTAGACAAACTATTAAATGGCAACTTAATAAGAATGGATAGCTTGTATTAGGATCATTGTCTTTTTATTAAATTTTGGTTGCATGTTCTCAGAATGAAAAAGTGGTATCTATTGTTGATATTAAAATACTAAAGGAGTTTTCTTTTGTTATTTTAATGCTTCAGTATTACTTTATAAGATATTTTCTACATGAGGTTTTTTTCTTCTTAAAAATAAACTTTTCAGTTTTAAAAACCATGGCCATCTTCTCTCGTTTCCTCTCTTCTTGTTCCCTCTTCTCCCTTTCTCTTCCCTCCTCTCCTTTTTTCTTACTTTTCCTCTTCCCAGTCGTTTTATTTCCAAGAAACAGATTCAGCATTACTATTAATGAAGCCATAATTACTCGATATTGCTATTTTATGGCCTCTGCTGTCACTGCTGGTCATAGATATAATTACTTCTCCATTTCAGTAAAATTGCTGAACAATTATTAATAACAATAAAGTATATAGGGGATTTAAAGTGACAGTTGTTATAGGTGTTTTACTGAGATTGTAGATAATCACATTTAAAGTTGAAATTGATGATGGATCACATTGATTAAAGAGTCAGAATTGGGAATAAAAAGAACTCCTAAAGGACAGCATTGGAACCAGGCCAAAGATAATATATTGCATTATGCAGAATGGACACAAATAGTTAAAAAGACTAATAGACCGTGGCTGTTTGTTAACTTGAGATAAGACTCTAATTCTGTAGCACCTAATGGGAATCTCATTTCCTTTCCTAGACAACCTATTCTCTGCTGGGCTTTCGTATTTGGTTCCCCATTATTATTGTTATTAAACCAAGCCAAGCAGGTTGAACTAATTAATTTCTGTCAAATGAATCAAAGTCTAGTGAACAGAACTAAGATGTTATTTTTCTAATCATTTCAATTTTCTCACAGTCAGATACATTAACATGGTGCTTGTAGGATATTAATATAGGATTAGATGCACTGAAGTTTTGTGTCTAAAAAGCTAGACCGGGAAAAGATTAAGCATTTGCATTCCTTAATGCAAATCATATCAAAGATAAGAGATGGGCTAATGTAATGGCTGAAGCTAAATCAGAGGTGGTCATGTAAGAAAACTGCAACATGACAGCAGTTTCTCTTGTTGAGTCCAACACTTGGCTTATTAGATGCCAAATTGTCAATTTAGTCACTGACAACGGGGACGTGTTCTATCCCCTTTGTTCCCAGCACAGCCTCAAAGTGAAGCTCAACAAAGTGCAAACATTTTCTCACCAATATGTTCCCATATAGATCCTTTTTATTAGTATCTCCAATAAATCAAAACAGGCACTACTCTGGGTGCCTGTGAGATGCCTAAGCAGGTTAAGTCACTTGCCATACAATCCAGGAAATATGACTTTAATCCTTGGACTGAGAGACAAGAGTCCCCTCTGTACAACTGTCCTCCAACGTCCACATGTCACTAGGGCACTTGGTCCCCCAACATAATACATAACCATAACAGCAGCAGCAACAACAACAATAACAAACCTTAAACGCTACTCTGGTTCTGGAGAGGAAGGGATGACAGGAGCATCTTTTCTTAGCTAAGCATCTTCTTTTGATCCATTCCCACTATTAGAAAATCAAATAACCATTTTAACCTAACAAATGGAGGCCACTCTTTTTAAATGTATTCCTTACACTGATAAATGGGAAAAGTTACTTTTCTACATAATTCTTTAGCTACTGACAATGTATTAAAGTGTTCCTTTTTCTTAGCTTAATTTTAAAGGGAAAATAGGCAACCATTTTTTTTTGTCAATTTTATCATTAATACTGACATACTTAGACCTTTTCAAAAGAAGGTAGGCCTAATAAGAGAGGCCTGTAACCCCAGCTACTTAAGAGGCTGGAACAGGTGATTTGGACTGTGTGTTCAGGGTCTACCTGGGTGACAGATTGATTTCAGTGCAGACTAAGCAACTCAGTACATATTATCACTAAGTAAAGAGGATACTGAGGATAGAACTCGATGAGAAAATGTTCACACACCAAGAATAAAGTCATAGGTTCAGGGCCCAATACTAAATAGTATAAGATAATTAGGAATTCTTTTCTATTAGAAGAAAAAGCATAGTAAAGCTCTATCTTTACATATTTTTATTTTTAAATTATATGACAATTTTATATCAAATGAATGTTGTATGATACCTATAATTTTATTTTCACATTTGAGTAATGAACATACTTAAACATATGATAAAAACTGGAGAAGTTCCAAAGAACAGAAACCAAGTTGATTGGGTATAAAATGTGATTCCACATAGAACCTGACTTTAAGATTTCTATTCAGAAAATATTAAGAACTTCGTATAATCCAAAATTACAAAAGCATACTAAAAAGAAAAAGTAAAATACCCAAATCTATCCTATTCAGATATATTTTTTCATTAATCTTTTAAAGTGGAATTTTCAAAACAAATAATGTCACTCAACACAGTAAACTCTGTCAACTCTGCTACTCCTACAAAGATAAATCCCAATCTGTATTGCTGATACACGTGGCTTAGACCTGGTACGAGGATGTACTAGAGTGGATAAGAAACTAATCTGATATCTGAATTAAGATGGGATGACATTGTGCAGCATATTATAGTTTGAAGAAAGCCTTATTAGTAATGGGAATTTAGAATAGCAGCCCAGTAGTAATGTTTTAATAACTGATGAATAGTAAACTGTTATTTTGCACATACAGAGTTGAACTAGATTAGAAAAATTACTTCATTTGTTTCTGTTATACCTTTTTAAAGTGACAACTTCACATTTAAAATGACTATTGTGTTTTATATTACCAGTCTTATGACTATTAAGGTAGACATAGACTCTGGTAGGGCACCAAGACAATGTGATTGGCTTTCTTTACATAGTTGTGTGGTAAGTAGCAAACACTAGTTCCTAGGATGAATATGGCAGGCAAGGTCTAAAGAGAATGTTTAGAACAGACTTTATACACTGATCTCACAGAAAGGGCAATGCAGGGTAGCCTGGAAAATAATTTGAAAGAGAAGATGAAATAGATTCCCATAATTGGGGCATGTGAAACAATCATGTACTGAAGAATGTACACAAAGCACTCAGCAGTGTTTAGTGAGAGCCGTGGAGTCCTTGGATCCCGAAGGTGATCATTTGATTTGTATATAGCTATTTTTGAGGCAAGATTTTGGAGCCAGAAGGATGCTTGCCAATGATTGGTATAGGCCATGCTTATTGCTCTGTCTTCTGTCTGAAATCTCTGCTTTGCACATGGTCTGTGTAATCAGAGTGTACCTAAGGAATGGAGATAGTATCAAAATGGTCCCATAATGACTGACTTATTATACAGCTAAAATGTCAATATCTTTGAAGATGGAAATCACTGCTTCAGGATCCATTTGAATTTTAATCTCACATTTTAATCTCATATATTAATGGACTGGGTCTCTAACTTATTAAATGGCTTATTTAAAGTGTTAAAACTAATAATAAGAGATGTGATTGGATCAGAACCCAGAACGTCTATCTTTCAGGGTTGGTTTTGTCATGCTAAAAATGTCTTTTGTATTGTTGGGGTATTCTGAATTTCTTAATCACTTCATGAAGATTTTAAAAAGTTGTAACCAGTGTTCTCTATATTTCTACCTTTTTATGTGATAGATAAATTACCTTTCATAAAATGAATATCTCCATGCAGACCGGGTTGACCTTGAACCTCAAAAGTTCCCCTGTCTCTACAGACTGCTGAGATTAAAGGCATGCACCTTTTTTCCCCTGTGACATTATTTTGTTCACACATTTTTTTTGCTGTTCTATTCTCTCTGAGTCATCTGTCCCTATTTATTTATTTGTTCAATTTTTTTTCAAGACAGAATTTCTCTGTGTAGTTCTGAAACTTGCTCTGTAGATCAAGTTACTCTTGAATTTAGTGATACTTATTTATTTTTTTGAATTCTCAGTATCTTACTTTAGCAAGAAATTTCATATTTAGATAATAGTTTTCAATTTCTTGCAGAAAACTTAATTGAGATAAATTCTTTTCATAATGTTTAATATACATTTAATTACATAATTATGGATATGTGTCTGTGCACCTAAATATGTTAATATGCATATATTAAATATATAAATTGTTTTCATGTGTACATGTATGCATTTATATGTCCATGCTTATGGGACTATGCATACTAGAAGTAATTTAAATCCACATAAAAGTATATATCTATATAGTAGAAGCATAGTAAAAATGTAAAACTTCAATCCACACCTTAGGCCAGTAATTTCTCCAAACAAAATTTCAGCAGCCCTTTGGAGATCAACCTCCAAGGTCAACCCTAGGGAATGCAAAATGAAAATCCATGAATGCAGCAAGGGCTAGACTTTTTTATCTGAGGGGTAAGTAAGGAAGCACACACTTTCGAATGCTAGCTTTCTCTTTTACTTCATCTCCGAATTCTCTTTCGGAACATCTCTCTGTCTCCACACTGCTACACCTCTTTACATACGGATGAATAACACTTCCTTCTCCATCTCACATTTTCACAGGTCTCTTTCTCTTGCTTCTCCTCTTTCCACAGGAAAGCCTTAGGACAAATATGAGTCACAACGTTCAGTGTTACCCAGCTCTTCTTGAATAAACAGTAAGAAACAGAGCCAAACGGACCACACAGTTTCTCATAGGCAAGGGAGGTGGCACTGATCCACCAGTGATTAAAGTAAACTTGTAGCTCTATTGTGGTCAGGGTTCCCAGACAGGAAGTGACATTGAAATTCAGGACTTAAACAATAAACACTGAGTTGGCTGAGCCTTGAGGTTGAGACTACATGCAGAAAGTCAATTTCCGAGAAAGTTATGTCTCCCAAAGTTGGTGCAAGTTCTGCCTTTGAATCAGCAATAAACTTTGTCCTTGTGTATTTGTCAATCAGATATTTGTCTCTGTGGTCACTTTGCTTTGAATTTGTTCTGAAGTCTAAAATTAACTGTCTTTGTGACTGAGACTATTACTTTCTTATGTCAATTTGAATAATGAAAAACATCCTAGTATTAACTCTATTCATCAGAATTATAAAGATAAAGCATAAATCATCTTCCTGAACATCCACAGGTATATGTATGCCCAGAAGAAGAAATATATACATGATATAAACACACAAGCAGTGGGAATAATACCTATAGCTGCTATTAGTGGCACATGAGAAAAATTATAGAGACAGTCATGTACGGCCCGTGACACCATGGTCTTAATAAGAGGAACTCCCCATCAGATAGTCACTCTGGTAGGTCAACCTGTTGAATACTGGTTGCTGTATAATCCCATGTCCTCCAGCATAAAACTGTTGACATTTCTGAGATTGACTAGGATTGCTTCTTGGTAAATTTTCTAAGATAAAGTTGTGTGAGAAGACTCAGACTAATTTTTATGTGGAGAGATTACTAAGAAGTCATTGAAGGTTCTCTCATACAAATCTGACTAACCCACACCATTGACCCCCTCACCCACTTTGTTTTCCTTGTTTGTACTATACTGGTTTTCTTTAGGAAGAACCTTCTCAATCTCTCTTTTGAGACATCTACCATGGCCAATCCTAGAAATTGATAATAGTTTTGTTTATGAATTAAGATGTGGTAGAATCTGTATTTGCTGTTACATGATCAATAAATAGTATAAAACAAGGATGGAAATCGGATGTCTGGCATCTGGCTTATTGCTCTCATGCCTGGGAAACCTAACATGTAAATAGGACTACCTGGCCAGGAAGACTATTTAAATACAATGGACAGAATTGGTTGAGCAAAGACATATGTAGATAAAAAGTAAATAGAGGGAAGAAAAAGCCTCATGTGCTAACCCATGTCTTAGCTTCTTCTCTGGTTTTATCACAACAGTAAATTTTACTTTTATATCTGGAGAGTCATTGGAAAACAGAACAATTCTGAGGCAAAGAGAATTTTTCCAAGACTGAAGTTACATAGATTTTCTTAATTATGTCTTTAGACAAGCCTGACTGATCACTAGTGATCCAAGGGTCTCTACCTACTACAAGGTGGTCAGTATCTGAGTCTTTAAAGCAAATGTTTCCAAAGCTTCCTATCAATATAGTAGTACCATGGTTTACCTCCAAGCACATTTTTATGACCTTTTCAGAATTGTAAGGTGATTCTCTATTGATGATCATTTCTAAGACATGGTTCATGCTCTCTGTTAAAGTAGTGAAATAAATATCTCCTAATTCACCTAAAGGAAATATTTTTATTATACCTAGCTGTCCTTTCAGTGGAATCTTCCTGGGTATTATATATACATTTTAACTGCATCTATGTGGGACTTGTTAATTCTACTCCTAGACCATCTCAACTGCTAATATATATTACCTTCAAAAGACTGAAATCTCCTGGAAATATAAATCAGACTCCGAAATCAATACTAAGTAGCTGGACTGGCATATTGGCCATTATGTTAACTATATTCATACACATGAAAGCAGAATTTGTTTATCCATAGGAAGGGTCTTCTGAAGAGGTAGATATTTTAATTCATTTATTATTTATTTTACATCCCAGCTGCAGGTTTCCCTCCCTTCTTTCCTCCCAGTCCCTCTCCTTAAGCTCACTCTGTTCTAACCCCCCAATCCACTCCTCCTCTGTTTCTGTTTAGGAAAAGGCAAGTCTCCCATGAGTATCAAGAAAACGTGGCATATCAAAATACAGTAAATCTAAGTACCTCCCCATGTATTAAGGATGGGCAAAAAGATCTAGTATGAGGAGTCTCAAAAGTCTGTAAGAGTTGGAGACGGTCCCTGTTCCCACTGTTAGAGTCCCACAAGAGGACAAAACTATGCAAATGTAACATATATGCAGAGTGCCTAGGTCAGTCCCATAAACGCTCTATTTGTTAGTTCAGTCTCTCTGAGCACCTATGATCCCAGGGAAGTTGATTCTGTAAGTTTTCATGTGGGATCCTTGTCCTCTTTGGCTCTTACTCTCCCTCTCTATGTAGGATTACCCAAGCTCTGTCTAATTGCCTGTGGGTCTGTATCTGTTTCTATCAGCTGCTGGATGAAGCCTCTCTGATGACAATTAAACTAGATACCAATCTATATCTATAGCAAAATATCATTATGAATAATTACATTGACTTTTTTTTTCTTCCAATTCATGCTTGGTTCTATCCTTTGTCTTTGGGTCATCCAGACTGTGGGTCCTGTTTTTTCAGGCTGTGTCAGGGGTGTGCTTATTTTAGTGGCATAAATTTTAGGCTAGACTGGTCTTTGATTGGTCACTCCTTCCATCTCTCAGCCCCCTTTACCCCAACACATTTCATAGGCAGGACAGACTAGAGGTTGAATGTTGTGTGTCTGGTTTGATTTCCCACTTCCTCCACTTGAAGTCTTGCCTGGCTGGTCACAGGTGGTGGCCAGTTCAGGATATGTATCTGCTGTTACTAGGAGTCTTAGCTAGGATCATTCCAGATTCCTGGGAGGTTCCTTTGTACCAGTTTTTTACCTAACCATGAAATGCTTCCCCGCTTTCCAGTAGTCTCTTTCGGTACTCTCCTCTGAAAAGGTAGATTTTAAGGAGATATTTTATAATAGTCCACTTCAAAAGTAAATTTATGTCTTCTTAAGTTTTATGTCATGACCAATTTAGGAATGATGTTTGCTAGAAATGGATCTAAGGAAGTGACGATTCTGAATTGACAGCCCAGGTAACTTTCCTACTTTGAGCCTCTGCTTCCTTATTTATGAATTGGAAATCAAATAGCACCTGCTTCTGAGGTTTGATGTGAATGAGAAATAAATTAATAAGCTTCAGTGGTGAGAAGTAGAGCTGGCATGTGGTAAACATGCACAAGCTGTGGCCAACAACTGAAATTATCCTAGTGAAATTGACATGGAATTATTCAGGAAGTGAATAACACACTTACTCTTCTTATTTATTTACTTGTCTTCTAAGGAGAGAGGAGCAGGCTGCATTAGGAATAAGGGGACATATTTAACTCCCTCATCCTCCTCTTCTGTTTTATACTGGCCTAAAGTAACGGAGCCTCATTTCTTATTTGTAGACTCTTGAACCTCACCCTTATGATATTTAAAAAGTAACCGGGGATGTTTGATAAACAATGTAAATTTCTAGGCTTTCTATACATATTTTATTCTATAATCTTACAAATGGCCAAGGTGAAAATATTTTCCATAAGCATATAAGAAAATTTATGAACAACAGACTGGGTTATTTGAACTAGGTGACCTTTCAATTCATTCCCAATTAACTCTTAAGTGTACACACCTGTGCTTCTGTGTAATAAAATGCCATGTTTAAATACATCTCACAACAATCTTCCGAAATGAACAAAAGCTAATTTCAGAAGCCATATTAGCTCCAAATTTGAATGCTTATGTTACTTGTTTATTGGGCAACTTAATCTAGAAAGGCTCTTTGATGAATTTTCATCCATTTTTTCGACAAAACCCTGTTGCAAATGGTGAATTATGCATTAACATATGTTCATGTTAATTTATACACTACTGACAGATTTTTGGCATGGGATCAATAGCTTACAATTATGTTTTAAAAGTCCGTTTATTAAAGCTGTTAAGAATTTGGGATTATCATTTAGTAAACAATGTGTCATTTGAACCCAATGTAAAGAAAACAGCAAATTCCACATTTCTAAGATGGTGACTTATTTGTCTAAGGACAAAAACATGAATATGAACTAATGAGATAAATGTCTCCTGTTCTTCTTGAATAATAGTTTTGCATCCCTTCTTGATTGTCTACTGTTGGTGGCTTGCCAGCCGACATAGTTGCAGGATGTTGTTACACAAGTGTCTCTAATGTACATTAATTATAGACTAACCTGTTTAGGTTATAACACTGCAGATAAAGATTGTTAGTCAACTAGCTTCTGAAAATGTAATGCTTTGTTGCTTTTTATATACTCTATGGAATTAAGGTAAATATTCCTACAAAGAAGAAAAAAACAAGTTTCTAAGAAAATATAAAAGTGTTTTTAATATATGGTATACATTCATTTAAACACAAAGAGATTTTAAGGAAAACTTTACTTTGGAAAGTACTGGTATGAAAGAATTAAATAAGCAAATTAAAAATAATTATTTGGGTGGTTGAAGATATTTATTCTGCTTTAAAATATTGTAAACCCTTGACAAATCCCCGATCCTTCTATTTAATGCGATTATTGATACAACTTTGTGTCACCTTTTTGAAAACACTTTGAGAAATTGGGTTTCAGTCTTTTGATGCTTAGGATTTTATTAACAATTATTAATTTATAGATATGGATCGACAAAATATTCCAATGACATTCCAATACCAACTTGACATACTTGAAGTTACTAAGAGTCAACCAGCGTTCCCTTCATTACTCAGGCAATGGGCATCAGAGTCAAAGGTAGCTCATGGCCTAGGGTATGTCCTTTGTGGACCATACTAACATGGCTGCAACTGCCTCTTGCTGGGGTGGAGGCAAGCAAGAAAGTAGGACATTTGTTCCCAATTAACAGTCTATGCGAGATACCCCTTTTTAATATAAGCCTGATTGGAAATTTAATACGTAACAAATAGATAGGAGGCTAAGTGCAGAATAAAAACATAATAGTTCTTGTCAAGAAAGTAGTGACTCTTTAGAATAATGCCAATAAGAACTAAAAAACGGGGCAATTAAAAATTCCTAACAAGGATGGGTGAAAGAAAAAAAAATGAGTTCTGTCATTGACTTCTATTGTGTTTACCTAAGCTATGCTGTCTTTGGGAGACTGATTTTCATCTATGAATTGAAAATCATAGATTATGCTTACTACAATAGCACAAGTTCCGAATGCAAAGTGTATGAAATATATATTTTCACATTGCATGTTTTTAGTTTTAATAGAGAATCACAATCCCTATCAAAATATCTGCTTTCAAGACAGAGTTCATGATTTATTCATTCTTCTTTTCTAGAAGTTTCAGAGGGAGTAGTGTCCTTGAGGGAAACTTTAGTTGTGAGTTAGGCCAAGTGAAAGGATGTGTCCTGAGGCTGTGCTTGAGGATGGAGAAGCCTTGTTCAGTGTGGAGCAGAGTGTCTAGGTGATCCAATGAAAAGGAAGGGAAAGGCAGAAAAGAGAAAGCAGAACACAGGAACAGAAAACCAAGAGAAGATAAATGACTGCCAGTCTTGCAGGGACATGCCAAATGATCTTATGGAACTAGAGGTTTCTCTCCTTCCTGCCAGTTCCCAAATAACTATTATGAATCTTAATATCTTATTACAAACTGTTTGGCCTATTAGCTCAAGATTATTATTAACTAGCTCTTACAACTAAAATTAAGCCATTTCTATTATTCTATATTTTACCATGAGCCTCCTGACCTGTTATCTCACATCTTGCTTCCTTGGTGGCTGCTAGTGTCTCCCTGACTCTCTTCTTTCTCCCTGTCTCTCTGCTTGGATTTCCTGCCTGTCTCTATCCTGTTTGGTTATTGGCTGAATCAGCTTCTTTAATAACCAATGATACTAAGACATATTCACAGCATACAAAAAGGGCATCACACATCAATCTTATTGTCAGTGTTCACAAAAAATCAGAAATATTTACAACCATTAGATGACTATGAAATTTTTTTTCAGGAACTCCAGTGACTATTAGAAAAAGCTTTGTAACACGCAAATTAAAATTGACTACACTCTAGTATTAATGAGTCTCTTTGGGTCCACATATGAATACTGTCCCAAAATACAGAAGCCCTGAATTTTAAGACAGACTCTTTAGTCATTATAGGTAAGTCTTACTCTCTTCATCCATATATTTAGACTATCATTCTTGAGTATTATTTAAGGAGAAGAATGAGGTAATTTGCCTGAATATATTTGAAAACTGTTCAAAAGAAAACCAGTATTATTTAAATACAACCTCTGAATGATCACAGAAGAAGATGACTTCCAGTTAATTTCCAACAAAATTTATAGACTTGATCTACATTCACACACTCAACCTCAAATGTGTACATATTAACACATATTTATTTCATAGATCTGGGTTTTGCAGGGCAGATATAGAAGGATAGATAAAACAAAATATTTTCCCTATAGTAGTTTCATAAAAAAAACTTTCCCTCATCAGTTTACACGGATCATCCCAAATCTAATATGATCTGCAGGTGGCACCATTTAAATATCAGATGTCACACATCAATGTGTTCCTCCCCAGTGAGCAAACAAAAGCTCACTGGAAACCCTCTTGTAAAATTGGCGGTCGGGATAACACCATTCTGATAGGTGTGTAATTTAAGGCTTTTACTGCATCCATCTACCTGGATTAACAAAGAGCCACACTGCACGTGATTCTGCTCCCTGTGAGATGAAGGACGCGAGCACTAAGAAATGTCTTGTCCTACCTATAGACCAGTAGATCTAGAGCAATTTATTCTTTCCCCTTTCAACGCCGCTGTAATGAATCTGCACACTGTGTTCATTCTGCCAGGGGATGTGTTTGGAAAGAAACAAACACCATTTCTCTTTAAAAAAAAAAAGAAGTGTTATGTAGAAGCTCACAAAATGTCAGCCGTGATGGTGTTATCATAACAGCACAATGAGTGATTCTACCAATGGGCAATTGGTTGGAAATGTTTTATTTGTCATGATTTATGGGTGGCAAGTTTGGGTAATTAAGCATAATTATACTTAAATGGTATAGTTTCCCCCCAGTTGTTTATCTTTGGGGCAAGAATGAGAGCAAATGTGTTAAGAAGGATGAAAGAGGTCAGTGATTGATAAGTGAGCTTATTAATGTTTACACATGTAGCAATTTAAGCCACTAATATGTGCACGTGGAAGGAAATGAATACACTCATTGCAGTGTCCGTGAAATGCTACACATACCACAACTACTGTTAAATATACCCACAGCTATCCCATTTCAGTCACAATTCCAAGATGTCCTGAGGTTAATTTTTTCTACTTGTGGCTGATAAAAGTATTTTAAAGAAAATGAAATTACTCTACATACTTGGCATGCAGTAGGGCATTAGGTCAATAGTATCCATATGCTGCCAAGTATGGGGAGGGAGGGCAGCAGTGTGGTCCTCGGGGGCTTTGCTTTATTTCCACAGAATGATTTTCTAGGCAATTCATTTTACCTTTGCTACAAGGGTTCAGCAAGACAAATTTGCCTGCTTTTGCAAAGCCCAGGATAAAACAGTGGATGTTTCAGCTCTAAATCTTCTTGTTGTTCCTTATTACATCAAAGATAATGTCAAATGTTGTTATAGACTTAAACTGAGAGCCCGGGTAGTTTAAAATTCTAAATTAAGAATACTTAAATAATGAACTAAACACAAAACAGGCTGATATTTAAAATGGACAAGATCTATTTCTCTTTCTTATATATCTTTAAAATACATGTATATTCATATATAGTTGTGTTGACTATATATATATGTGTGTATGTATGCATATACATATATACAGAGAGAACTAGAGATGGAGAGGGAGAAAGAAAGTTGGAAGGAGAGAGGGAGAGAAGACACAGAGAGATAGATATACGTTAGGTGGATGGATAGACAGATGATAGAGGATAGATAGATGATAGATAGATAGATAGATAGATAGATAGATAGATAGATAGATAGATAGATAGATGGATGGATAGATGATAGAGGATAGCTATATTATGATAAATAGGTAATCTCACCTTTATTTCACTTTTATCTCATGAGCTTCTCCAAAGCACTGCATAAGTTGAAACATTATTCTCTCAAAACTAAGAAGATAAATATGATGTATATGTGTGTATTCATGTATGTATCTATATATACATGCATACATATTTTAAAATCAAGATATTATATATTAGTTTTTATGCTTGTAATAAAGATAGTTAACCTGAGAAATGAGAGATTTGTCCTAAAGGTATAAAATGAAAACAATGAGCCAGGAATTCTGACTTTGTATGCTTTTCTTTCTTTCTTTTTCTATAAATTGGACCTTAGAAAAATGTGTATGTCCAGGCCTTTAAGGAAACAAAGTTTAATAATACTTATTGCCAGATACTACAGACTGGTTCCTAGCTCTTTAGCTGGATATAAGCATTTTCCCCATTTGTCAGGCCTAGTGAACTTGTTACAGTCAGGCCCTTGTGAGCAGGGATTCACCGTGCACTAAAGGAGATACCCATTAGTGGGACACCCACTCACAACACCTCTGCCTCTTTGTTCAGATTATAATTAACATCCTTGCTTGGGTTGTACCGACTCAGATTTTAGGCTTATTCAATATTCTTCTTATTAATCTAAGTCCATCAGCTGTTTCCGCCAGGAGAAGACATGGTTGGTGCCATGACTGGGACCTTTTGTGACGACCATTAGTTTGGCTACACCATTCGGCATATGGTTTGCCTACACTTCACTCAATTGTTCAAATCGACTCACCAGCTACCTGTTTGTTAAAGCAAATCATAAACTATGCTAGCATAGTTATCATCTGACATATAGGACGCTATGGTCATGCGGACAGTTAATAGGGCTGATCTTTTTCAAAAGAAAAGGTATTTAATTTTATTGGTATTTAGTACCAAATATTGAATGTTTATAAAATTAATTACTAACCAGTATTGTGGCTCATTTTTGCAAAGTGAAAATCCAGTAACAACACTCATGTACTTACTGGCATACAAAGAAGCTGTTTGCAGTAGCAGGATATCTGTAACTCCTCAAGTCCATCCATATTTTCTTTTAAAAATCATTGTACATGATCCTTAGCTCGGGGCCCTGATCTGTTAGACTCACTTAGATTGGGGACTTAGAGTATAATTATTCCTAATCATATTCCATACATAGAAAGCATTCACCCCTAGATCCTGTCTTATCTAACAAACTCACCTGCAGATAAAAAGGTGATAGTATGTCCATCACAGAGACTTCTCGTCTTGTTATTCTGAGCAAGTAGTCCATCTGCTTCCCTGATTCATCTTTCTGGAACAGGACCATCATCAATCTTTCTCTCCAATCAAATGGAAATTTTCATCAAAGTCCAATGCCAAAGAAACCTTCCAATAGGAAGCTATAGTAATATGGAAAAATCAAAATCTTAATGCAGCTAAAAATCTATTACTGTATTTTAGTAAATGTAAAATATGCTCATTATATTATATCATAATGCAAGTTGAACAGAAATAAGAATATACTATGTTTTAGATAGTTCATCATTTACAGGAGATCTCATGTGTGTGTTGTTTTTTATATTTCTATTACAGATGTTCAGTGCCCAAGAATCAACATGTAAAATATGTCATTTGGTATATATGCACTCATGCATATACATGTACACACAAAACCTACCTATACATACACATATATGTATACACATATGCAGGCAAGCATAAGTACATACACACCCACACACATATATAAGACACAGAATGTTCTGGGATATGGAGCACAAAGCAATTAGTAGTTAAGTGGTTTGTTGAATCACTCAGCAAGAACTGCAAGAGTAGGAATGACAATGTATTATGAGCTTTTTCGCAGGTTTGACTTCTGGTTTGAATCCTACTCCCACTCCTTTCTCATTGCAGAGCTCTGTAGTAGCTATTATTAAATATTTGTAAGAGAGTCACAAGGTTTGTTGGATGGAAAATAGGATTGTTGTAGGTGTAAGTGCAAAACAGTTCTCATCCCAAAGGGAGTAAGAGATAGGTTATTCTGAGCCAAGCACAAATGACCATTGCTTAGCAACACAGATGAGAGCTACTTTGAATGATGTGTTCCACCACGGTGTGATTGCATGAACTTTTTATAGTCACAGAATGAAATTTATAAATCACAACATTTCCCAGATAACGTGTGGGGATATAAGATGAGAGGGTTACAGCAAAGCAGACAAATCTCTGTTGTAGCTTTTGGATGTACTCTGGTGAGAGTCTTTGCTTCTGGGTTAGTGGAAGTTAGGTTAAAAATCCTCCATAGGTTTTACCTGGTAATCAAAAGAGTGCTAAGATAGATGTAGAGATAGGGAACTCATGGAGGTTAAGGGGACTAATGACAGCCAAGGTAATCTTGATGCTGAATCTGTAACATTCTGATTCTCCACAATCATGACCTTGTAGAATCTAAACCACAATTATGTTTTAGTATTTTGATTATTTAGTTCACATTGGCTTGTCCTGAAACAGAAGCTGTTTTACACATAAAAATATATTATATGTATTAATAAATGGCACCTGGGAATTAATTACCAAACAAAAATAAAATTTTAGTTTTTTAAGTGTAACTGATCTTTCTACTATACAATATGCTTAGAATTAAAAATAGCATTGTCTCATTGGAAAATAATGAAGCTTCACAAAAGTAGAGGGGTATGTGTCTACGTATTTTGTCCTAAAAATTTATCTGAAATGTAAAAACTTATTCAGAGCAAACTGCCCTCCAACAAGCCAGTCTTCAGACCTTCCTTGCTTGTTCAAAATAGCAGAATACAAACTACAAGGAGGAGAGCACAGGCAGCATGTCAGCTTTCCCAGTCCTATTGTCAATTATTATTACCTGCTTTTGTTACTTCAGGATAGATGGAAAGGCTATCTGTTTAAAAGCTCTAGGTAGATGATACTGTATAGAAAAAAAAAAAACCACTGATATTTCAGCAAGAGAGACTGTAATGACATCAGGGCGTAGTATTCCTTGACATCAATGAATTTCTTAGTTTGTATTAATTTGGGATCCATTGGTATGCACTTCTGGGTGCTCACAGTTCTTTCACAAAACAGCTGTTGCCTGTAACCTGCCTCCTCTCTTCTTGGCAATTACCAGGGCTGTTTCAAACAGCTGAGTTAAGCTACCATATGTATTATCATCCCCTGAAAACTTTTCTTGGAGATATATGGCACATATAAACACGGAAACCCAGGATCCTCTGCTTAGATCCAGGAGAGCAATAAGCCACCACAAATTCTGACCTGAAGAGAAGACAGGAAATAACTATGGTTCTGCTCCATATTGCAAAAATAAATTATTGAACACTAACTTTAAATAAAGAAATATGATAAATAAAAGATAAACTGTTTTAAACATGTATACAAGTTGGGTAATATATTCATTACAAGATGGTTGGCATTTGGCATTTAAAACATCAAAAACATTAAACCTATTTTCCTGGAAGGGTCGTTAATATATCCCAAGTCTCCCCTTCCTAAAACAGATTGTTGAAGTACATTCTCCTTGATCTCCAGCCTGTCTGGCCTTATTGTCTTAATGAGATGTCCCTTTAGTTTTCTACCTTTCCTTTTCTTTCTAATTCTTGGCTCCTGAACAGCGCTGAATTTACTGTTCTCTTACAGAATATTTCAGTCACCTCCCTTGACCCCAAATTCCTTCCTCCTTTGTGGAGTTTGTCCCGTCCATCGTTGTCATCACTTTCTCCAAGGATAAAAACCTATACTCATTCTTGGAAAGGTCCTTTGAGTTCTCAATCCCAGTGGATATTTTATTCTAGATCAAAATAAAGTAACAGACACATAAAAATACACACAACAGAGAAAAAAAATACCTCAACCCAATATGCAGCTGCGGTTCCCATTCTCATGTTCATAACCATAACCACCTCTGCTCTTTTGCTTTGCAGAACACATACAGAAGAGCAAGCATTGGTGTCTTACAATGACATACATAACTTCAACATCATGACCAAACTTCGAAAAACATCTGAATTGTTTTTGGAGAAGGAGATGTGCTTTCAACTTGAGGTTGTTTACAGAGAGTAATTTAAATTCAAAAGTTAGCTTTTATCCTAGTTTCTTCTATGATACAAGAAACATAACGATAGTATTGAAGAGATATTAAAAAATAACATTAACAGAAGCTCTGTACTCGTGATTATACCAACACATTGACCTGTGTGCACTCATTCTCTTGATAATTTGTGTTTAATTGTGGAAACTGGCCAGATTGCATTTCAATGCAAGTCAGTTTCATGGAAGTAATTTTGATGACCTGGCCCATTTTCACAAATTGATCTATATGGTAAATATATCAACATACAGAAGATAATTGATAATAACTTGTTCCAAAAGGCTTTTCTACCTAAGATGAATCAAATTTTAAAGACATTCTGAGTTTCATCTTTGTGTTCGCATGTTTCTCAGTGGAGCAACAACGCCTGACATTGCATCATTGACTAAAGACTATGGGTGAAAACCATTTCTTTCAAATGACTAATTCATTGAGAGAAGTGAAGATGGGTTTCTCCCACACCGGGTGATAAGAGAGGGGCAAGAAGAGTTTACTGTGTCTTATCCTCTGACGTCTTTTTTGGCTACCTTCTAAATAACAGAGACAAAACTCAGAATGCGGATATATAATTAACCTATCATAGGATGCACACCTTCACAGTGCTGTTTTCATTGCTGTTTACTAGATGGACCACACTGAGCAATTTGCGGTGTGTTTGCAGAGCAGTTTCCCCACCTTTAAGAGAAACGTCATACCGTGACCTGTTCTATTCATTCTTAGGTCTTGGTCCAGCCATCGTTCCATTAATCCATGTTATGTCCCTTTGGATTTGTCAGATCTGGACAAGTAAATGGGATCAGACAATGTATGACCTTTGAAAATATTTAGTAGAAATTGTTCTTGATTCAACTCAAATGCCATTATAAAAATGCGACTGAAAAGTTCTTAACCCTTCCCCTAGTTTCCACCAAGGAGAATACCCCACATCCTTATAGTTCCATATTCTAACCACGATATGGACATAGATACAACTAATCAAGTCCATTCAGGTTATTCTGGATTATTTGTACTCAACAGACCATCTAATTATATATATATGTGTGTGTGTGTGTGTGTGTAACTATATATCTCTATATAAAATACCACTATATGCACAGAGAGAGAAATAAATGGATGTGCCATTGGTTCTTACAGGCTCCTGATATCCTTCTTTCCTCAACATACTATGCTTCTGGCTAATAATTTCCCCTTCTTCAACTTTGTCTTACAAGAGGATGAAAATGATGTTTAACTGTCTGTATTTGAGACATCTTTGCAGAACAGATGATGCTGCATATGTCAGGGGTTCATTTATTTTTATTGTTGAGCACTACCACAAGCTAGCCAAAGCTCCAGGGATGATACCTGCTCCGATTTTCAGGAGCCCCACCAATAGACAAAGCTACACATCTGTCACATATATGCAGAAGGCATAGGTTGGTTCCATGCAGGCTCACTGGTTGTTGGTTCAGACTCTGAGTTCCCCTGAGTCAGGCTAGACTTTTGTGTGGGTTTTCCTCCTACGTCTCTAACCCCCTGGTTCCTAAAATCCCTCCTCCCTCTCTTCAGCAAGACTCCCATAGTTTGGCCCATTGTTTGGCCATGGGTCTCTGAATCTGCCTCCATTAATCACTGGGTGAAGGCTTTCTGCTGACAACAAGGGATGTTAATAATCAGATCACAGGGAATGACCAGTTCAGGCTATGCATCTACTGCTGCCAGGGGGGAAACAAAACTTTTAAGATGGCCAAATCAATACAGACTGGCTGTAAACTTTCTGTTAATCCTCCCAAATGGCTAGTGTCTTAATAAGGAATTCCAGCAGCCAGATTTGAGTTCCATATAAAATTATCTCAAAGATAAAGAGATAAGACTCATTCATTTACTGAACAAATATTTAATAAGAGCCTATGGTCATTGCACTTCTGGAAGGCATATGTGTAATTCAGAAAGGCTAATTAAGTTAGCTCAGGTCACAAATTTAGCAAAAGCAATGATTAAATACTTCATTGCAGAATGAAATAAAAAAAACTCTAATACTTGTTTTCTGAAGTTCATAATTAAAGCAATCTGAGGAGACACTTTGAGCTTAAGTTACACCATTAGTGTTCTTTAATATTTTTTAAAATGTGAACTATTAAGTGTTATTTTGAAAACGTAATTTCTGTTTCGCTTGTCAAATTTACCCTATTACTTATCCTTACTGGCAAAGAATCCAATAGCTAAGCCACCTCACATATTGGCTCCTTATTGGAAGTTTTGTCCAACCTCATTATGTATAGCTTGAATCCAGATATTGAACGCAATATATCATTAAGTCACTAATAAACTTTAGTCTCTTCTTCACCACGTTCTCCCATCCCCCACTGTCAATGAGTAATTTATCTTTGGCAGCAATAAGCATAAGTCGTTTTTGAAAGGAGGGACATAGCATTATCAGTCATTGCATGTAAGAGTTATGGCCAACTCCATCATGGAAGGGAACAGATGATTATAATCAATAATCAACCAAAGAACCAGTGACAGTTATCATACATCACAATGCACTGTGGAATCTTTTCCCAAAGGATATGTTCGTATGCTGCCACTGCCCAGCATCTGTCCTTGGTCTGGAATAAATCTGGAATATAGAACACCCTACTGGGAAAAATTAGCAAAAACACAGAAGACCTAATGAAAGAAAAGAGCCTTTGCTCTAATCCTTGCTTGTATCCCCATTCCTTACTGTTCACTCTAGTTTTGATGAGTACAGGTTGCTTCTTTCTGTGTTGTGAGGTGAGGTTGTACTGGGCGCATCAGAGTAGCACATCTCTTGCTAATAAAGTGGATGAGTTTGTGAAACTTGTCTAAAACTGGACGTAGAAATCATACTCAACAAGATAAGCTGTTCAAATCATGATAAAGTACCCATAAAATCAGATTTAATTTTGGAAATTTTTTGTGAGTCTTATTTGGATATGAATACTTTGTCAAAGGACTAAAATAATTTTCAGAGGGAAATAATATGCAGATGAAAAAATCTACCAGAAGCAAAAGTGATACATTCTCAGAAAATTGGTAAACTCGGTTATTGTCCAACTATTTCTTAGCATCTATTATATACTGAGAAAACATTGATTCTTGCCCTTAATAAATACCTGGTGTAAGGAAAAGGAGATGTCTTGTTACACAATGCAAAGTGCTTAATGTTGTGGGAGATTTGGTTCACAGCACTTTAGAAGGAAAAAGAATAAAAAAATAAAGGGTGTGAGTAGTCTGAACCTCCCATAATGGGTATATTTTAAATTTAGGATGGCAAAATAAGGGCAGTTGATTCCCAAATACAAGCTATGACATATAGTACCATGTTACAGGAGGACACAGAGTGTCTTTGTCAAGAAACAGTGACAAGATGGAGACTGACTTTCACTATAGATAGACTGGAAAGGTCTCTGGTGTCAGGCTTTCTGAGAGAGAGGTGCGTAAACCAGTTTTGGATCTTACCAGAAGCACATGCCCTGGCAGTGTGACAGGAGAAAAAGTAAATGGCAAGTTGGGACAGGTGGACTACTATTGCTCCTGTATCAAAAAGGCTGTTCACTATGTGCAACATCTGAATTTACTCCAGTCAAAGGTCTTCTTAGAGATTCTGATTCCAGCATAGATGTTTTCCCCAAGAGACAGGAAGGGGAATGTATTGATAAGCAGCAGGGCCACATATTTTAACATAAAAATTCTTTGGTAAATCTTAAGGTATCAATCAAACCAAAATTTGAATGATTTGGGGGAGAAGTGACCTCTCTCTATCTAACAGTTCTGTAAGACATCAATTCTTTAAAAAACAAAATGCTCTAGTCAAAAGTTAATCTACACCTGAAGAATCACCTGAATGTTTTATGAGAGAAATTTAATTCCAAAAGAAGATTCACAAACATTTTTTTGCAGAGGCCCCGCAGCTTCAGAAATGATCCCCCTTTGCAGTTCTATATTGTTAACTACCAGGTTCTTTCAAAACACTAGGTTTGATTATTATTTTGTTCTTGTGAAGCTGAAGCTCAGCATGGCACCTCTGTAATTTTATTTTTCCTCTGGGAGACAGGAAGTGTCAATAAGAGGATACAGGAGCCCTAATGTCTTAGACTATTGGATTTGATTCTTTTTTATTGGAGAGTTTAATCATGAACTCTTATTTTCTTTGAGTTTCTCCTCAAGTTCTAGTCTTAACATGAGAAAACCTTTTCTATCTAGAGAACAAACACAGACTGAGAATAATGTTGCTGTACTTTTGCTTTAGGAAATCGCTAAATAAATAAATAAATAATTGCAATAATAAGTAAATAAATGGATGCAGCAATGTTTCAAATTTTCTCTTAAGATATATTTAGAGTTGGATTGCAAAACATAAACACGAGGCTATGGGTTAGAATTTTAAAATTATTAGCTTTCATATGTTCTAAAATTAGGCTATTTGTGGGTAGGTATTTGGAAATGAGCTTTTTAAAAATGATGTTTTCCATTCAATGTAGGAAAGTAAACACAGCGTCTGTTGAGGCTGCTGCCTTGAGGCAAACATGGAGTCTGCTAAAATTGTCTTCCAAGATATAAATATCTCCCAGGATTTGTAACTTGAGGACTGCAAATTACAGTCTAGAGGGGGTAGCTACAGTCCACAGCGTGTGCACAATTTTGGATCTTCCATAACCATTCCCTCTCATTAAATATGATAGGCCTTGGAGAAAGGACAAACAAAGGGAAGAAAAGGAAAAATGCAAAGAGAGCAAAGATACAGATTCTTAGGGACAATAGTCCATGGCTTTCATCTGTCAATACGAAAATTTTCTCCTCCAGAGTCAGAGGGTATTTCTCATGTGAGGCACTCAGAGACAATGAATGACTATCACAAATTTTATATATTACTACACTCGCCTGTGTGTACATTCATGAATGAGCATGCATATACATACAGTCTAACATGCCAAAAGTCTTATTTGCTTCTCTGATCAAGTATTGACCTTATACACAATACAATTCTTGTCCATCTGTCTTAGGTATGGTTTCTACTGCTGGGAAGAGACACCATGACCATGGCAGCTCTTATAAAGAAAAACATTTAATTGGGAGTGGTTTGCAGTTTCAGAAGCTTAGTCAATTATCATCATGTTGTGGAGCATGGAGGTATTCAGGCAGACATAGTTCTAGAGAAGGAGCTAAATGAGACTCCTACATTTTGACCACAGGCAACAGGAGGTAAACTGGGTGTCACCCTCAAGGGAGCTTGAACAAAGGAGAGCTCAAAGTCCATCCCACAGTGAGACACTTCCTC
Organism: Alexandromys fortis; assembly: GCF_014885135.2. Classification (NCBI taxonomy): domain Eukaryota; kingdom Metazoa; phylum Chordata; class Mammalia; order Rodentia; family Cricetidae; genus Alexandromys; species Alexandromys fortis. Next base: position 532,869 of record NW_026067954.1, on the reverse strand, counting down.
CAACTAAGGCACACCTACTTCACCAAGACCACACCTACCAATAGTGCAACTCCTTATGAGGGTCGTTTTCTTTCAAAGCACCATAGCAACTATTGACTTTACTTTCTGAATTTCTTCATTTTGCTAACATTGTACATTGCACATCTTCTTGAGACTGTAATTCTTGCACTCACTGAACCTCCTACCCTGGAATCTATCTAATAATAAATGGACTCGGATCTTCCTAAAACAGAACATCGTAGCTATTAGAATAAACCTTATAAACTATTAGGTTTGCATTATTTCCTTCTTTCCCAGCAAGTGCCTAACATTCACACTCGTACTCCAATTTGTAAAAGAAGGTTTTTAGGAGAAATAGCTAGGTTCTGGCATCCCAAGAAAGCATGTGTCCATTTGTCCCATCACAACATGCTAGCTAAAGAGAAGAGTAATGGTGTAAAACAGGAGATTAACTCTGTATGAAATAAGAATGGACAAAGTTGGCTAACAATCAGAAATCCATCTTCTGTCTGTGGACCTGAGGGTTAGACTTAGTGAAAGACCAAATTGTTGCAAGGGCCAAGAAGCATGCATAATTAAGCAATTCTGATTAAGGTGTGAGGCTGTCAACGTTATCTTAGTCTGGTCTTACAAGGTGACTCAAATGAATCATTTCTTATTTCTTGAGGGCACAAAGTGAGCCCTTATGGATGTCCTTCTGAATAACTGTACTCCCCGGAGGTGGTCTGTCTTGGTGTCTGTTCTGTATCACAAGGTGACTCTAGAGAAAAGATGTAGAAGAATAATTTTTCTCTGAGCCTTCAGTCTCAGGAGGCAAACAAACTTTAGCATAGATTTTAGTTAACTTGCAACTCATTGAGGAGTCAAAGCTGTTTAGTGCTATGAGGATCTCTGCAGAAATTATTCTCGCATCACCCTCTCCCCACTTAGTTTAGCTCACGAGATTTAGGGTTACTCATTCTGCCTGTATCTTACAGCTTCAGAAGTGATAATACTTATCATTGGTTACGCTCTTAAAATCTTACCACAATTTCTTCTTTGCCCACCCCATACAAATTTATTGCATGTTTTCTTATTTTTGACATTATAATGTAATACTTTAAAATTATTTTGAGATTTATAATATAATTGCATTCTTTCCACTTCCCCTTTCTCCTTCCAAAACCTTCCATATATCCTTCTTGTTCTTTCAAATTCATAGCCTCTTTTTCATATTGTTGTTACATACAAACACACATAAATATTTCTTAGAAATATATATATTATATTATGCTTTTGCCTCCATCTATGATAATTTTTCTCATGCAATCTGCTCAACTTTAACCATCCCCTTTCTAGTTTGGTCTTATTTGTCTCTGTTAATCACTATGTCAGCAACCCTGCCTAATATTTTGTTTCTGTTTAAGACTTCTTACAGTCCTCTTTTATCTAGAAGTAACTTAGTATATTAAATGAATCTCCTTCATCTTTCCATCTTCAGTGGCCCCATCAAAGATTCCTGTTCAAGGAGAAAGTTTTTCCATGTGATGTCTCTCCAGAGAGCAGCTGTCCCTGTTGCATTGACCTACTTGTCTTGGTGTATGTTCTTTCTAGTAGTTTCTTATAAACATGTTTTTCCTCTCAACCTTGATTGTAAATTCCTTCATAGTGTAGGTTTTCTGTTCTCTTTTTGCATATTATTAAAAGCTTTATAAAACATATGATATAGCTGACTATAAAAAGTATATTAGCTGAATAAATGAGTGAATGGATTAATGAATGAATGAATGAATGATATGTAGTTGGTATCACACACTTAATCTGATATATAGTGAAAAGTTAAAATTTACCTTTCTCTTTGGAAATGAATGTGATCTTTAGTTACATATTAACTAGCAATTTGTTTTTAATGCTTTCATATGAACTGGTATACACTTTTAATTTTTTCTTTAATTAAAGGTTTAAACATATATATATATATATATATATATATATATATATATACACACACACAATTTTTATTTGTCAGTTCAAACACAAACATGCATTGGTACGTGAGAGAGTGTGTGTGTATTTAGCAAAATTACAATGGGACATCTGGTAGTTTTAATCTGAGAGTTTCAGTCAAGCTGGGTCTTCAGGGGCTGCATGCGGTTCTGGCTGTGTCCCTCCAGTTTCCAGGACATTCTAAAGACACAGTGGCCTCAGCACTGCGTCACTGTGCCACTGAGGACGGCTCATTTTCTCTCAAGGCACCCATAAGGGTGTCAGTGTTACTCCGGGTTTTAAGACCGTATCACTGTGTTTACTTGATCCTGCTCCGTGTTTTTAAAGAGTTGTTGAATATTAGTGCAAGAAGGCATTTGCTCTTAAGTACAGTGACTGTACTTTCTCTAAAATAGAGTTCATAGGAGTTAGGTGTATTCAGCATTGTCTTGTTCCTGGGGGAGTATTTGCACTCAGGCCTGAAACACAAAATTTTGGTTCAACGAACTAGGAGATAAAAAGCATATTGAAAGAAATCTTTATTTTAAAGATGCATTAGGAGTTTATTTGTTGACATTGCTTTCCTGCTGAAATGCTACCTCTTCCAGGGTAGGGATGCTGTTGCGTCTAATTTCTGTCGTCTCTCTGGGTTTAACTTAGTACATTATTAAACTGAATGGAGTTCTTTTTGATGGCAGAATTACTTCCAAATAAATGAAATAACCCACAAAATAAGTGCACTTAGTAAAACAAAACGTGGGGACATAAAAGAAAGTAAGAACCAAAATCTCCCTGTTTTACAGCCTGCACACATTTGGAAATGATGGAGCCATCCGGAGCCAAGTGCACTCACATGCTGGCCAGAAGTATAAGCTAAGACAGTCATGGGGATTTTTATGAGAGAGAGATTGCCTGGAGAATTGGAGGAAGTACAGGTTTCTAATGAGCAAAGTGAAAAAGAAAAGCCATTCTGCCGGGCTGTGGTGGCGCACGCCTTTAATCCCAAGCACTTGGGAGGCAGAGGCAGGCAGATCTCTGTGAGTTCGAGGCCAGCCTGGTTCCAGGACAGGAACCAAAAAAAGCTACGGAGAAACCCTGTCTTGAAAATAAAAAAAAAAAAAAAGCCATTCTTCAGAGGAGAATAAGTGAGATGATGCAGAGAGAGGCAAAGGGCCATATGTGTAGAAGATGGACATAGGTATAGGATATTCAGCTGGAGAAAGACTTGGGGATAATGTTTGAAACTTTGCTCCCAGTGGGAGCCTTGAGCGATGATCTCAAATGTGTAGGTTTAAATGACAGTGGCTCTTTTTTCCAGAAGTAGAAACACCAAATAAGCATGGATTAGAAGTGAAATTTTCTTTTATGTCCTATAAAAATGAGAGCACTCCAATGCCTATTATTTCAGCCATGAAATAAACAGAAAGAGAGAAATCAACATGGGCAGAAGTAAAATTCTCTGAGCATCTAATGGCCTCTTTGACTAGTTAATGGGTAGAGAGGTGAACTCTCATTTGGAAGGGAGAGTTGATCTCAACACTAACCACAGATTGTGAAAGTTGAGGGCAGTTGGGGCACTAGGCAGGACTGTAAAACAAACAAAATATCACTTCTTTTCTTGAGGTGTTGGCCAAAACATATATTCTCCAGCTGTGTTTCCTTAAACATAAAACTGGGTAGTTAAGTGAGTTCTCCTAGGAATGGCTGACCCCTTACATGCTGAAATTTGATTGGATTGTCAGATTAAAAGATCACTCTGATTCCACACTTTATTTTCTCTGTACTGATCTAATATTTACAAACAAATTATTATATATTCAAAAACACGGATTGGATATGGTTTTGTTCCTATGGTAATTTCTCTCAGTCTTAGTACTAGAAGGCAGTTGTTATGTAAAACATGGATAAGGAATGAGCGATAGGTACCTGCATTTTCCTGTCAAGCTAGCAGGTGAAGTGAGATTAAAGAGAGGCCAACTCAAAGCTGAGTTATGGAACCACCCAGATTCTAGCAGTACTGGTGCTCTTACAGAACTCAAGGAAGATGTGTCAAAAATTTGTTCGTTCGTTTTCTCTTCACATTGCTGACTTCATCATCAGTGCGAGCTCACTAGACTTCGTTTCACGAAGCCTGTATTTGTTTATTGCTGATGGCAGCTGCCATTTCATCACAGGCATCCTAGGGGCCTGAGAGATGCCTCAGTGGTTGAGAGTTTGAACATCACTTGCAGAGTAGCAGAGTTGAAAGCCCAGTATCCACATCAGATGGTTCACAGCTGCCTGCAGCCCTGCTTTAGAGGATCTGGATTCTCTGGCCTCTGTGGGCACTTGCCCTCAATGTACAAATGTACCAACCACAGTTTAAAAAGATTAATACTCTTGAGTTCACTGTATTTATGTCCTATCACCCTTCTACTTTTTGTCAGAACATGAATGTGTGTTTCTATGCCTGTGGTACCCTTAAGCATAAAATGAAGAATCAATATAAAACTCTGAGTAAGAAGCAAATCAAACATAATCTTGTTTATATCCAAAGACATTTGCTATTCACTGTGATATATTTATTCACATGTAAACTGTGCTATGTAATTTATTATTTGCTTCTCAATTGGATTTTCAATGCAATTACACTATTACTTATTTAAAAAACCTCTATTAGTGACATTTGTATATCGACGAAGATGTCTCTGTGCATGTATTCTATCAAATTCTTCTATTCAAAGGGGAAGCTGACGTTTTAATATTTTTCTTAATTAAAATATAATTATATCACTTTCCTTCCTCAATCCCCTCTCAAGTCTTCTCCCTCCTCCAGCTTTTTCCATGCATCCCCACTCTTATATTAATAGCCTCACTTTGGATTATTATTGTTTCACACATATATGCATACCCACAACCCCCCACACACACACGTATCCCGCTGAGGCTGTATTTTGTTGTCTGTGCATATAAGGCTTCAGGGATAAATTTCTGTCATGAGATTGGTATCTTACATTTCAAAATATAATCCTCTTCATATTGTTCCTTTTTTCATGCTTTTTCAAGATAGGTTTCTTTATATCCTTGGCTGTCCTAGAACTCACTCTGTAGACGAGACTGGCCTTGAACTCACAGAAATCCACCTGCCTCTGCCTCCTGAGTGCTTTAATTGAAACCCGAAAGAAAGGGAAAGATCCATTTCTCCAAGGTGTATTGTGGAGAAATTCACTGAAGTCTGAGAGACTTGATTATCTCTTGAAGAAAACATCTTCTACCCCTAGAAATAGATTGGACAACAGATGGTTGAAAGTGTCAACCAGCTCTGGGAAAATGTTTTTTTGCCAATGCTTCTGTCTGAAAGTATCAGAATACTTGTTGGCCATAGCCTTCCAGTAAGCCAAGTAGAGCAGCTAATACTGCATGTTCTCTGCAGCTGACAATTATGTGTCTTTGTGCCATCATGAGACAAACAAATGAATCAAGAGTGGAGAGAGGTTAGCAGAGAGCTTTTCCCCTCCACTCTCTGACACATCACTCATAAGGACCATATGGTCTCTTCTTCTGCTCTGCAGAGCAAGAGAACAAGCTCGAACTGGGGAGATGATTTTAATTCCATCTTCTAAACACTGCTGATGATCTCTTTAGCACCAAATTAATAGTAATAATCCATTTGGGTGGGTTAAATATTTAATCTCTACTCTCTATGATGTCTAAAGCTAGATTTTGTAGTTTTGAGAAGAGAAAATGTGAATTTCTCTCCTAAGTCCTTTACATTTTAATGCTATTACTTTCATGAAGATAATTTTCCCACTTAGAGCAGGAAAATCAAGAGCATGAACAGATGGATATGAGATCTTTTCTACTCTCAATATTTTATAAGGTTTTGGCTTGAGTTTTGCCCTGTCTGTTACTCGAAGTAGATGACATCCCTTGGTCCCAGTTCTTATTGAGTAGCTGGGACCTGGCCTTGCATCCTTGAGGTTCACAACAAATGCCCTCAATAGCTCTTAAATTGATGTAACCTTTTATTTAATAATTTTATAAGTGAGCTTATGGCTTTGGCCATGAATCTAGGTGTTCTAAACAGTTCTTGGTGCAGTGTCTTAAGATGAAGACATAATTTTAAAATGCATGTAATTTTACTATAAAATTGTATGACTTAATATTATATTAATTCATACAATAAGTATGTATTCACATTACAACATGCAGTACAGGGTTGTATGTTGCTATGTTCAAGTAAAGCAGGGAGTAAAATGTAAAAAATCATACTCATTATTCACTGTAAAAATAATACAACTCTCATTTTGGAAATTAAAGTTTTTTTGGGAGATGTTTAGTAGCATTCACTAAAAATAAGAAAATAAAAAATAGGTGTAAGTTTGAACAATGACATATTTAGAGTACATGATACACAACTGCCTTTAAGTTTCAGTTTTTAAAATAAAATAAGGATCAACAGAAATAATATAAGTACCACAAAATTAAATGTGTCACTCAAAAATTAAAAGCACACTGTAATATCATAGATGCCAAGAATTTATAGTTAAAAACAATAAGTGCTGGGGATGTAGTTCAGTTAGCGAAGTGCTCCTATAGCAAGCATGAAGCTCTGAGCAAGCTCCCCAACAGTATACAAATAGGACATGATGGTGCATGGCTTTAATCTTAGCACATAGTAGTTGAAGTCAGGAGGGCCAGAAACTCAAGGTGATCCTCAGCTACATAGAGAATTTAAAGTCAACCTGTGGTATTCAAGAATCAATAATAAGAACAACAGTCAAGCATTCTAATGAATTGGAAAAGGCTGTGTTTTATGAGCCCACTTTAATATACCATAGAAAATTAAGAGCAACCATAAAGTAAACTTCAGCTCTGTTGTGAGAGTATGAGTTGAAAATGATGCTGTTGTTTGTCTTGGAGAAGTAATAAGAGACTGTGATTAATGCCACTGAAGAGTTGAAATTCTGCCAGAAAGAGCTTGGCTTAAGATACTGATCGATCCCCACATTCAGTATCCAGGTTAGAGAAACCAAGAAAGCAGGTTTCACTTCATAACAAGTAGTTCTTTGGTCAGATTTGTCAGAAAGGGAGTGGCTTCTTGCAGAAGCTGAGTTCTTTGTCCAATGAAATCTGGGTGGGGAAGATTGGAATATTACTAAATAAAAATGCAGTGGGGACAGAGCAAACATGAAGCTGTAAGATTTCTAGTAACCATATCAGGGAAAAGAAAGAAAACATGATACTAATTGAATTGTAGGCAAACATGTATGATACAATATATTTAAAATGGTACATCAGCATAAGCTCAGTAGATAACATTTAATAGGAAATTTTATATTATTTTTCTATTGAACCTTCTGAATCAGGGGTACATTTTACAGATACAAAATTTCCACTTTCAGTAGCAGCATTTCTTATTTCTTCTTGCTTTTTTTTAAAATTAAGAACATTTTTATTACAATCTTTATTCATTTTACATAACTATCCCATTCCCACTGCGTCTCCTCCTCCTGCTCCTACCACCTTCCCCCCCCCCCCCACCCACTCTTCAGAAAGGGTAAGGCTTCCCATAGGGAGTCAACAAAGTCTGACACACTTTGAGGCAAGACCAAGGCCCTCCCCTGTATATCTAGGCTGAGTAAGGTATCTCACAAAAAGAAAGTGCTCATAGATACCAGTTCAAGCACTAGGGTTAAATCCTGGTTCCACTGCCAGTGACCCCACAGACTGCCCAAGCCTCACAACTGTGCCCCACATTCAGGGGGCCTAATTTGGTCCTGTGCAAGTTTGCCCACTATCAGTCCAGAGTCAGTGAGCTCTCACTAGCTCAGGTCATCTGTTTCTTTGGATATTCCCATCATGATCTTGACCCTTTTACTCATACCCTTTCTTTCCTCTCTTGGGCTGGTCTCAGGTAGCCTGGCCCAGTGCTTCGCTGTAGATCTCTGTATCTGCTTCCATCAGTTGCTGGTTGAAGGTTCTATGATGTTGTAAGTCAGTCATCAGTCTGATTACAGGGGAAGGCCAATTTAGGCCTCCTCTCCACTGTTGTTTAGAGTCTTAGCTGGGCTCATCCTTGAGGATTCCTGGGATCTTCTCTAGTGCCCTGTTTCTTGATAGCCCTTTAATGGCTCCCTAAATCAAGATTAAAACAAATGATAACCAGTCCATAGTTCACAATCCCAGAGGATCTAGGTAACAAAGAGAACCCTGAGAGAGACATATAAAGATCCCCTTGGAAAGGGGAAACATACAAAACCTCCTGAGAAAGTTAGAATTGGGGGAGAAGGGAGAGTGGAAGGGGAGGGGGAGGGGAGAAGAGGAAGGAAGAGGAGAACATGAGGGAATGGGATGCTCAAGAAGGGGGAAAGACAGTGAGGGAGAGAAAGTATAGATTAGCAATATTTGCCCGTGGCTCATTTCTGTTGTACAGTGAAGTGCAATTTTAAGTTAAGAAAAACCTGTCTCCGTGAGTCAAAGTGCTTGCTGTGAAAGCAGGAAAACCTGAATTCAATTCTGCAGCACTCAGGTAAGAAAGTCGGCCGTGGCCTTGAGTGCCTGGTACCCCAGCATCACGTATTTGGAGACTTTAAAATCCTCGGAGCTTACAACATAACAAAAATAGTCATTGGATTCAATTATATACTCTGTCTTAAACGATAAAGTAGAGACCAGTGGATGAAGACACAAGACATCCTCCTCTGCTACCAGTCATGAGCAACATGATCTACACATGTGCATACACCACACACACACACATGCCTATTACTACTACTACTATGGATGATGAAAAAGAAATCATAAAACCAACCCTGAATTGATACAATTCAGGCATGTACTCTTAAACAGACAGGGGCCCAAATAGATATGATTTCCTAAGCAAATGCTTTCAGGTAGCAAATTACAGATCCCAATTTATAGGAAAGTTGCTGAGCTCATGGGTCACGTGGAGGAAAGAGTGAGATGAACAGTCAAGGTCACCTTTATCCAATCTACAACACCAGTATGAATTCCAGAATAGAGCCCCCTCGGGACTATAAAAATCAAAGGTTCCTCTGACCTTTATTCCATGCCAAAGCGAGAACATCAGTAGAGAGAATTGCAACATCTCAGGCCTTACCATTGGGCTGAGGCCCTTCTGGCAGCTGTGTGCCTTTAGCTTGCCAGAGGCAGTCAGAGACTATAGACTGTCGTCTTCAGCAGTGTTTCTTAGACTTTTCTAAGTTGTAGCATCTGCTGTACGCCAGCACCCTCTTGCCAAGGAAAAACTGTCAAACATTCAAGGTGGCAGTGCTTGCATTACCACTCAAAGCATGAAGACTTTGGCACCCACAGATTTGTGATCAATAAACTTGTCCTCTTACTTGAGGGTGAGGGTGTCAAGGGGGAGAGAAGAAATGAGGAAAATACAAACATTTCCCTTAAATATCCCTAATTGGGGAGGGACTTGGCCATTATCTGGTTTATGATTTTATTATCCTTGCTTTCTTTGCATGTCATTGTTTTGGCTGTTAAGTGTTGGAAGGATTTTCTCTGCTGTCACAGACACTCCCCTGAAGTCCACACCTTGTCATGCTGGGGAAAGAACACCTGGAGGTAACTAAATTGAAGTACTGTATGTTTTGACACCAGCCAAGGAACAAGCAGGTCATTTTAGTCTATTTTTAATGTCATCCCCATTGGCATTTCCATCTTTTAATTTTTTTTTCCTTGTGACACCACAGTGACTTCCCCCTGCTGCCTTCTTCCTGTGGTGCTAAATGCCAATGATCATACAGGTCACATTTTATATCAAGAACAATTGACTCAGCATGCTGGGACTTTCGTTTGTTCCCTCAGGTCTGCTCTCTTCTGGGCTTCTTACCTTTAAAGACTTGAGGGAAGAGTGAGCAGTATGACCTTAAATACACACATCCACACACAGACACACACCCTGGCACACACAAACATACGCACACACAAAACATAGACACAGTCACAAAAAACAGAGAGACACACACAAACATACACAGGCGCACACAGGCCCACACACACCACCTCACACACACTCATACATGCATGCACACACACGCACACCCCCCCACATACACTGTATCTTTATTACTACATACATTTAGCAGAATGATACTAGCAGGTTTTCTCCTATTCTCTATGATTTTTGAAGTTACAGGTTCTTGACTTAATAATTGTGCCAGGTATGTTTTTGATCCCGTGGAGCGCTCCTTATTTCCAATTAGAAAGTGGTTGCTTAATGCCAGGATGTTCCTGACACTATTATACTAGTAAATAGTAATTGGTAGAGTGCATAGTACCTTCCAGCTCTGTGATCTCTCAGTATATGATATTTCCAGCAACAGGGTCTTATTGCAAGTTTTAGAAAGGTAACTAAGAGAATTGGCAATAGCTTTAATCTCATGAGGTCTTTGGAACTCATTTGCCAGCAACTCCAAAAGAAGCAAGGCAAAGCTAAGATCAGGGATTTTGTTTGTTAGTCTTTGGTGCCCAGTGGAAGCATTGTTGCCCCACTGTGGTATAACTCCATTTTAACTCTTTTAATAAACCAAGTTTTAGGCAACTTCTAGAGTAGTAGGTTTTCATATGGCTTTTTTGAAAATGGTTTCTGTGTTGTAAAGCAGGGTTTAGTATTAACAACAACTACCTGTCTCTGCATCTAGAGTGCTTGGATTAAGGACATGCGCCACAATGCCTGGCAGTTAGAAACTATTTAAAGAATGCTTAGTAGTTTGGGGGTGCATGATAAATGCAGAAAATCTCAGGATCCCCCTAGCACATCCATTTTGTACTGCAAAGATAAGATGTTCAATTTGAGGCTGGAAGCAAAGTCTTGTTTGACTGAGAGGCAGTTTTGTAGCTCAGCAAAGAGCAACTTTGTCCACAGATATTTAGTCAGAGTTGGAGGTTACAGTCGAACCACTGGAGGGAAATGAAAACTTGAAGGCAATTTTTGAGTTTGCTTTTGAATATCTAGGGATGATTTTTTTATACCATTAACTATAAAATGAAGTGCTAATAAAAGAGGCAGGCCTTCTTGCTGGACTGGTACCTTCTTATAGTGTGAATGGCCACTGTCTCTTGATGACATCCATTTTTATGAATGATAGTACTAAGGTTGAAAGGATGCTAGCTCGTTCAGTCTGGTTCTTTCCCTCTTAATTGGCCCATTATTACTTTTGTCTGGGAGAAAAGTAAACCAGATAACATGTTGCTCATCACATTAGGAAGATAAATCTTCATGTTGGTATTCAACAAACATTGGTGAAAATGGATTGCTTTCATTTGAGTAATGATACAAATTATGAAGAGAGACCTCAGGAAATTATCAAAAGTTATGACAATAAGGGTCATCTTTAAAGAAGGTTTGTTTTTCTCCTGAGTTTTCTTTCTATAAGTATCTCTATTATTGGGACAAGCACTTTGGTGTACCTAAGCAATGAACAACATGTAGAAATCAGGTATGGAATACAATAAGTGTTTATGCTTCACTTATACATATTATTCATTTGCACATAATTTCTAACTTTGTTGCTTTCTATTGTATTCAATATAGTCTAGGGTAAAACTATTCAGTATCAACTATTGTTTTTATTTGACTGTCAAATACACATTCTCTTTTAAGCATGTCTATATGTGGAATTCATTTTTAAATTCTATGAAGGATGTCTATCCTCAAGAAGTTTGTTTTGGGTTTGAAGAGAAACCAGCACATAAACACAGGAGAACGCACACATATGCAACTCCACCAGACAGCTCCAAACATTAAGTGAAGACAAAAATAGACATGTAAAAAACTATCTGAAATATCTGCGGTTAACAGGAGTGCTGTTGATTGACGTGTTTTCAGGACTAGCACATCTAGAATGTGTAGAAGAGTATCCTAGACAGACAGAGTAGGCAAATCAAAGCCAGAAAAGACAGAACTGGGAACAAATACCCAGTTTATGGAAATTAACGTAGCCTTGATTGTCCAGAGCAGGTGAGCAGAATACTTCTTTTCTTTTTGGACAGATTTTTTTTCTCTGATATCCCTTGATATGGAGTCTATCAGAAGATGACTCAAATAAAAAAAAAAAAACAGGATGAAGGTATGCCAATGGTACATAGAATCCCCCAGGCCTAATCCTCCATTTTCATAAAAATGAATTATGATCTACAATAGGTAAATAGACTGTGTCTATTATAAAAAAAAAATAAAAATGACCTGGCAGATTTTAAGTCCAGGAATTAGCACCTCAGTTGCTTAAAACCTTGTCATGAGGGGTTTTTTTCCTACTAAGTAATTTTTGGATTTTTTTTTAATTGGCACAAGAGCTGTTGCTTGGCCCATTCTCTTGCTCTCTGAACCTATAAAGCAGATGGGAACTGCATGTAACTTGGGGAAAGAATGCCAAAGAAGAATTGTTTCTACCAAATTGCTCCTCATGGATCCAATTCTGAAGTCTGTCAGAATATGGGCCACCAAGAGAACTGTGTCCTAGCCAGTCTTGGCCATCTATGTCAGCGAAGTGACAATAATGTCAATTATGCAGCTAATCTAAAGTTTTTTTTTTAAGAGAAAAGCAAAACAAATTTAGGTACATGTAGACTCTCTGTACAATAATAATGGGTGTGATAGCATTTATTTGAAATGACTATGATCTTGGTTATTTAACACATCCAATTCCAGGCACATGCTGATTTTCTATGATCTCTTGGACTAATCAGCAAATTACATTGCTTCTGACTCTGGTACTACCACTCAACCATGGAATACTATTTTTTATTGAGATAGTTTTTACTATTCTTAACCATTCAAGCAAAAATGTTGCTTTTCTCCTTTGTTTATGGAGTTATTACAAAGATTCTTGTTAAGATTCATTTATTTTAGCCAAGTTACTTCACTTTTTCCTCAATTTGGAAGAATGCCTGTAATCAGCAACTGTGTAACAAATACTTGATCATAAAGATTTATTATCAGTATTTAGAGTACAAAGATAAAATTATGACTACAAAATACTTATTGTCAGAGTACATGAAAACTATTACTGGAAATATCATAAGGAGATTAGTTTAGATTTTTGGAAGAAATTGGTGGGTGTTTTATTTCTGTCTGCTAGCTTCGTGTAATATAGGGAAAATGGAAGTATAATACCACTCACTGGTTATAGCATATTAGAATTGTAGAAAAAATAAGGACATTTTAAATGAAAATGAACTAAGTATAAATGGTATGAACAAAGATTGAAGAAAGCTATTTAAAGTGTGTGTGTGTGTGTGTGTGTGTGTGTGTGTGTGTGTGCAAGACTGTGAAGACTATGATCTCCTCTTACTATAAAAACAGTTTGAAAACTTTTTGGAAAAGACCCAGGCAGTAAATGTCATAGACCTTTTTCTCTTATAGTGCCTCTGATATAACTAGCCTAATTCTGCCATACATTGTAAAAACAGCCACTGAGAGTTCATAAAAGAATGTTCGTGGCTTTGTTCCAATAAAATCTTATTGACAGGAACAGACAATAAGCAACTCTCTTCTTCAGGCTGTAAGTTACTTTCTCTGGTATGGAGAAGAAAGAGAAGGAACAGAAAGAATAGCCTATAAATTGATATATAAATATTCAAATATCTAAAACCTTATGTTTCCCATTCTAATTTTATCAGCTTACTTGTTTATATAATACTTTCTCTTTTAGAGTACGTGGCCCAAATTTCCAATGTACTGCCTTTATAAACAAAATGATTACTGCTTTCATGCAGGCAATCCTTTTTTAAACATTCATTCTTTATATAAGTCAATAATTTCCATAGTATTGAAAAGTAATTTTTCCCTGAGTAAATATAAATAAAAAGTATTTAGTTTAACATATATATTAACAACAGTGCATTTGTTCCTTTTGTGTAGATGTAAAGGGAAAAAAACTTACACGTGCTGAGGGGAAATTTGATATTTGTGTAGTTGGTACCAACAGAGTTGAACAGCCATCTCAAGAAGAAAAACTTACTTAAGCTCTGGGCTTCAGACAAATCCATGGTCTTGTGGCCCTGTGTTTCTGCATCCATTATAAAGCAGAACTTCATGGTGGGTAGCACACATATAGGAGGAAGGTCAAATAAAACAGTGTTGAAGCTACTCAACATCTAGTCAATGGCAAAAGTACTAGGAGTGTGGGCTGGTGATGGAAGTCATGGCAGAGCAGTCATAACAAGGACTTGGCAATCATTTGCTCCTAATTGAAATGCCACTCTGTTGAGTGTGAGTTATATACCAAGGCTCAGAAAAGGGGAAACTAGAAGTAAGGTGACATCCTACTCCTGAAATAATAACAGTGGCATTGAACTTCAACTTGACAATGAAACGAGTAGTAACACATGTAAAAAGCGAGGAGCAAGCATAAAGTTCAGTAAAGCCCTACCTTAGACAATAACTGATGTATGATTACCTGTGACAAAATACTTAACATCTGAGTCACAAATTATGCCACCAAAATATAATAACTAATAAGATCATAAGCACTTCCCCTGATTAGACAATGATTCAGAAGTATAAAAAGGCGAAAGTTGTTTTTCATTAAAACTTTAGTGGCGACACTGTTAATTTTCATAGACAGACTTTGAATAATGAGCAAGATCCTCAAGTTTGTAAAGTAACAAATGAGAAGAAATTTTGGAAGTTGCATAGTCTCCTTTCTCTTTATGACCTCCACGCCCCACAGTTTGCAGCATTAATTAATATTCCTAATGGAAGAGATGCTGAAGGATGCAAGGTAGTCTGCCGAAGCAGAATTGGCTCAACTGTTGCTTAAGCCACAAACAAAGCATATGCTTTCCTCTTTGCATTAAAATATGTACCTTGGAGTTTGGAAAGTTTGGGTCTAGGTGCAGGAATTACTGGTACTGTAATGGCATAAAATATGGAAATGATATTCCTGAACTTCTCAATATCAAAATCAAAGGCCCAAAGAGATTAATGAACTGAGGAACCAGCTCATCAGTCAGCTGTATCTGCTCTCACATCAAGCTTGGAATTTGTAGCAGATTGATAGCTCGGAACAGGGAATAAATGTGACAGATCAAAGACAGATGGACTCTATTTTCAATTTTTGGAGAGCAGGAATCCAAAGTAAAGTGATCAAAAAAGTGATCACAAAGTTATGCAAGACATGCCCAGTCACTGGGAAGACCTTCGTTCCCAGAGAAGAGTGTAGCAGTGTGCATATCCTATGTGTTTCCATTGAGCAATTCAAACAGTTCTTCAGACATTCCAAAGGTCTGAGTTAAGACTATGTCTTGGAAGCCCAGACTTGGTAGCACGTAACTTTAATCCTAGCACTGGGGTGGTAGAGAAGGGTGGATTTCTGTGAGTTTGAGGCCAGCCTGGTTTATAGAACAAGAAAAGTCTTGGAAAAAAAGCATGACTGGAGGGGAGATAATCTAAGCTGGTTTATTGTGAGAAAAGTATGACACTAAAAAAAAAAAAATTTAGCTGAAGAAAAATATATTCATTAAATTAACAGAAATACTTAGTCATAATATAAATATTCTTTTCTTTACTTTGTTTTTGGAAGCAGATCTCACTTCTCGCACAGGCTGATCTGGAACTCACAATCTTTCTACCTGAGACCCTCGAGTTCTCAGATGTGTGCCAACATGCCTAGTTTAAATCACTGTTAATTCTTTTTTAAAATCTTTTTTTAATATAAAATAGTTTTTTTTCATACAATATATTCTGATTATGGTTTTCCTTCCCCAACTCCTCCTAGATCCTCCCAACTACCCCACCCAACAAAGTCCACACATTTCTTCCTCTCTCTCTCATTTGAATGCAAACAGGAAACTAGATAATAATAATAGAATAAAGATAAAATAAGATGAAATAAAAAACAATAAAAGGGCAAAACAAAAGAAGAAACAAGAAAAAAGGCCAAAGAAATATCACAGGAAACATACAGATGCTGAAACACACACTTTTGCACACTAGAAAATGCATAAAAACAGAATTGAAATCCATAATATTTAAGCAAAAGATTGTTCTTTCTAATAAGAGACCAAGAAGATCATCTAAGTGGTTCAGTGCCGCTATAAAAATGTAACACCACAGCCTATAATATTTTCTGTATCGCTAGTGCAGTAAATAACCAAGGCAAAATTGTTGCCTTCATTTGCCTCAGTAATTAAGATAGAGGAGAGACAGGGGGAGCTATGCTCAAAATATAAAATAAGTAAATAAATAAATTAATAATTTAAAAAGTAAACATAGCATTTTTGCTCCAAAAATAGTGCTTTGACTAATAATCTGAAGATAGTTATCTTACTCATTCAAAATATGTAGATAGATAGAGACGACCTGAAAACCAGTAAGAAATAGGCGGGGCAAACAAAATGCAGCTCTCTCCTGTACTTTTGTTTTCCTCTTCCAGATCAGATTTAACTTGATAATATGGAATTCATATCATAAAGACAAAGCTATCTCAGGAACTTTTGTGGTGGCAAAAATGAGTTTTAGGTGTTATAGCTGCCTTGAATGAATGCAAGTGACTTTGATCAGGTAGGGTGTTCTTTCCTAGGAAACAGAATTAGGAAACAGCAAGTAAGAAATACATGAAAAAACACACAATGACGATATGCAGTGAGACACATGACAAATGCCCAGTTACGTATGTAATGCAAAATGAGGTAGAGCCATCATGTGGAGCTGTTAAATCAATGTATAGGACTAGGATGGAGGAATAATTCGAGATTGAAGTCTCACTGGTTGGTTATACTGGGGAACTTATTTTATCTGCTAATTTCAATTTTCTTACTTATACAATAAGGCTAATAAGAGAGACTGTTTTAAAGGATTGTTAGGTAATATAAGTGCTTCATAGATGCTTATTGTTATGATATTTCATAGCAAAAAGAAATACATTCAAATTAGAGACCCACGGGTGAGGGGAGACAGACAGTGCCAGCTTCAGGAAACTGCTGTGCTGTTATCTTTGTTCATTTTTTAATTGATTAACTGGAACAGTGGCTTAAATCTGATTAGATGAAGCTCAAATCTGGACACAAATTATAAGAAAGCTCCTAGTCAGTTAAAAAATTAGTAAAAATCCTATGTTAGCATAAATATACATAAAAATAAATGGCAAATTCTTTTGGTTAGTGTCTCATGCATTATTAGTCATCAGTAATGCAGAAATAATGCAACATAAAAGACATACATAAAGGTGCATCATACACACAAGGATAGAGGCGATAGGATTTTTCTGCCTTTGTCAGAAAACATTCCCACTATAAAATTCCACGAAGCATTTATGAGGTAAATGGATAAGACCCTGTCTGTTTGGCAAAGACATTCTTATTTAATTGTTGAATAAGTGATATAAATTAGAAGCTCAGATGTTCATAGTTTTCACACTTGAATATCTGAACTAGGAACAATTCTCTTCTCCTTCTTTTACTTTGTCATCCTCCTCTTCCTCATCCTCCTGATTTTATTTATTATTAATTTTTTAAATAAAATATCTGGTGATAATGGTTTGCTGTCCTTTAACTTCTCACAGACCTTTCCCACCTCCCCATCCAACTTCAGGACATTTTTCTCTCTTCAGAAACAAAGTGACACACACACACACACACACACACACACACACACACACACTAAAACAAACAAATCAAACAAACAATAACAACAACAACAACAAAAAAAAAACCCAAGCCAGAGGTTAAAAAAAAGGAAATACAGAAGAGTCAATCCTTTTGTGTGTGTGTGTGTGTGTGTGTGTGTGTGTGTGTGAAATCTTGAAAAATGTAGGGAGAGAGAGATGGTTGAGAGCATGCTATATAGTCACGAAGATGGAGTTGGGATTCCAGCACCCATATATGAAACTGGATAATCCAGAGTCAGAGACCAGGGGATTGCTGAAGCCTTTTTGCTTCTAGTTTACCTGCTGTCCAGGGAAAATCCCTGCTTAAGGGGAAGGAAGCAGAGGGCTAGAGGAGGGAAATCAATAGCTTTTTCAAGTCTCTGTGACTTGTACAGGCATGTACTCCACACACAGTCACTCAGGTGCAAATGCACAGATACTGCCCTTAAAAGCATACATATAAATAATTTTAAGAAGAACTCACAGTTAGTATGGGTTTAGTAAGGTAAAAAGTTCATGAGCCATAACAAAAAGATAAACATTTTTGAATGTGGCCTGTCATCTTGTCCAAAAAAATGTACACTAATGTACATCTGAAAGATAACCAATAGTGTTCAGAGGGTCATCCACACTTTAACTTTCCCATGGTTTGGTGCTGCGGTAACTTGCTAAAGAAATCATATTTTAATATAATTTGTTATTTGTTGCTGTGTTGAAGAATTAACCCAAAGCATACTAAAATCAGCATAGATTTACTAAGTCTCTACCTGCGGATAAATTAGAAGAGTGCCATTAGTGTTTGTTTGTTTGTTTTTCTTTTGTGATTCCAGGAGAGCTATATCCTAGAAGAAAAATGGCAAGAACAATTTGCTTCTCCTTTGCACATTTGTCTTTAGGTAGAAACATAGCTGGCTAGAGTAATATCTGGGGGCAATGGTTGGGTGCACGCAAGAAGCAGAGGAAATCAAGTTATTATTTTGCTGTTTTATTTTTAATAAAAATTTTGGCTTGGTAATTTAGCTCAGGGGATGCTGACTTTTTAAAAATCCATTATCATTTGGTTACAGCAAGCTAAATGGCAGCATCTGGTTTGATTCATTAAACTTCAAGGGAAAAGAACAAGTCATTCTTTTCAAAGCATGTTATTGACTGTGCTATTTCTGGTACTTTTAGAAATAATTTGCTTGTCTTTAAACTAATGCATTATAGTTATTCATCAGCAAGTCTTCACTTGCCACAGTCATGTGAATATCAACAGCCGTTGTGTGTTGACTGGTCAATATTTTCTACAATATGGTATGTATGGCTCATTACACTCCATGCCTATATAGCCGTGCATACCTTTAGTGAATGCTTGATTTACGTTAGATCACATATCTCTGAATTATTTTCCAAAGACTTTACAAGCCTACACCTAATTTAAAGGAGAAATAGAACATGAAAATAGTCTCTAGATACCAATGCCAAGGGATCCCCTATGCAATCTTCTCTGTGAGCTAGAGAATTTTACTTGTGTTGCTCATGTGGGGCCCAGTGATTTGCTTGAGCCAACTATTATAACATAAATCCACAGACTTACGGCCATGAATATTCTATCTATTCATGGTAGTTTTTACTGTATCAACCGCATTACTAATGGCTGCAACAGGCTGGCTGGAAAGGCCCAGAAACAGAAAGCTCAAGATCACACAACATATCCCTTATTTCCATAAATCACATCTGGATTTTCAATTTTATTTTATTTGGTTAAACAATGAATATTGACACTGTGTGATGTAATGACCTTCATAACACAGTGAAGGTCTTGTTTGAGTTAATACTGGTTTTGGCTTTCAAATCAATCTTTGGTTTCATTGAATATTTTCTTTTCAGGGAGCACACTAATAATAAGCACTTTCTAAGCATATATACTTTTATTAGTAAATCAATCAATAAATATTTTTTTAAAAAAATATAGACCAGTACTTGGGAAACAAAGGCAGGTGGGTCTCTTGAGTTTGAGGTCAGCCTGGTCTACAGAGTGAATTCCAGGGCAGCCAAGGTTGTTAAACAGAGGAAACCTGACTCAAGAAAACCAATAATAATAATAATAATAATAAGAAGTAGCTATAAACTTTTAAAAACAAACTCC
This sequence comes from Alexandromys fortis, assembly GCF_014885135.2. Classification (NCBI taxonomy): domain Eukaryota; kingdom Metazoa; phylum Chordata; class Mammalia; order Rodentia; family Cricetidae; genus Alexandromys; species Alexandromys fortis. Next base: position 513,168 of record NW_026067954.1, on the reverse strand, counting down.
ATATATAAAGGGAATTCATAGCTATGCCATGCATGTTTACTTCTTGCACAAATGGGTTTTAGTTACAAAATTATAAATCTCTGACTTATATTAAATATTGAGCCTGCCTTCCCCATCATATATCAAAAACAACAATTAAATCTTTCACACCTTCATGAAAAATCTATTGTATAGAGCAATACATACGTGTATTACCTTATTGTGAACTTTAGTGAAATGCATTATTCATTTGGTGATTAATAAAACTCTGGCTGGGAGCCATTAGATTGCAAAGCAGGAATTTCTGATTTTTCCATCTTGGTTAAAAAAGTATTATCTATTTTCTTAAGAATATTTATACTGACTTGTTTTCATTAGTAATAATAATATTTATGCACTATACTTAAAGCACTGAAGAAAATAAAAAAGTTTACCATCCCAGTTGGATAGGCATAATTTTTACAGATAACAAAATACATTCATTAATTCAGGTTAATTAATGGACATGGCAATGCTATATCCAGTCAAAATTTAAAGCCATAAAATGTAAAAGGTTTGTAGTGATTATTTCTATGAGTTATATTACAACAATAGGAGTTGCAATGCGTTATTATTAATTTTTTTAAAAAATAATGCTTATTACTTTTTGAAGGGGAAAATAGCAATGATAACAAATTCTTTAACAGTTCTAAAAATAAGCCACTTATAATCCCATAATTTACAGGCAGCACCTTCTTTGACTTCCTATTGAATTCAATATCACATTTTTATGTGTATGGTTTTGCTTTCTAAATAACACATATACAAATTTTGTGCCCTGTTTTTTAAGGATTTCTAATCATGAGTTTTTATGATTTGTTAATGGAAAAATTTTTATGACTATCTAAATCATCAAAAATTTCCATCATGAGTCATATTTCAAACTATTATTTACAGTTATTAAAAATAAAACTGGAAATTTCTATGGAGAAAATAAGGTTTTTGTTAATATAAATTCTATTATCTGTTAACATTAATAATTAAATTATTTACCAAAGTAATTTATTGGGCTAGTATTTTTCTAGTGTATATAATGCTACATTTAGCATGTATGCCATGAAACATAGGCCAAATGATAAAAAAGTTATTATTATTGAGACAAAATAAGGAACAGTTAATATAAACAATGCTATATTTTTAATATGTTTCAGTAGTACTGGCAGTTATTCTACACATATTGCCTAACTTCTCTGTGTATATTTTATTACATATTTGCATAAACAATATAACTAATTTATATATTATATGTACATATGCATCACTTTATTCCTGTGGATAAAAAGATACCCTAATTAGCATCCTGCAATTGCTAAAACGGTGAGCAATTTTTTCTGGTCTTTTCATATTCAATGAAGAGCTATGCATCTTGCCTGTTTCACATTTTCGTTTATTATGCCTGTCTTAGAAACTGGGAAATGAACACCAAAGTTCATGCCACCCAGGTGGTAGTGTTTTCCATTTCCCAATTATAGAGATCAGAGGGCAGTGAGGAGGAGGAGAAGCCAGCTATCCTGGTTTCTGGTTCAATTTCATTTATCCCAATGGTTTTTTAGAAATAATATTTTAAAAAATTAGTTATATGACAATTTTATACAATGTATTTTGATCATATTTACCCTCCCACACCAATACTTACCATCCAACTTTGTGTAGTATTTCCCCATCAAGGCCAATGTTTTCTGCTCAAATATTTCTGGGTATGTGCTCTTCCACTGTAGCATGGTCTATTTTATTACCAAGGCTTACACTTTTATAGAATACAAACCCCTCATCTACCACCAGTTAACACTTGTCAATAGCTCCTTGGCTAGGCATAGAACTGTTGCCAACTCTACCATCCTTGCTGGGATTTGGTCTGACTTGAACTAATAGATCTTTCAGGTCACACATGCAACTTCTTTGGTGTATCCACAGGCACTGTTTCCTTATAATCAGCTGCCACTCTGGCTCTCTCTTTCTTCCCCCTACTTTTACAATGATCTCTGAGTCTTTAAAGAGAGAATATCCCTATATTACTTTCAATAATGAACATTTTGCCACTGCTTTTGTTCTGTACCCTGGCAGGTTGTAGTTATGTTGATCATCATCTACTACAAACAGAAGGTAATCTGATAGAAATTGATAGAAACCTTCATGTACGGGTATAATAAGTCATTATGAGGTGGTTTAATATTATCTATGTCTAGCAGAGTAACAGTAGTAGGTCCTCTCCTATGGTCTATGGTTTGTGTAGTTACAAATTCCTGGTCTGATAATGGTGCCAGGTGTGGTTTCCATCTTGTAGAGTGTTACTTAAGTCCAATTAGTAAGTAATTGGTTACTTCCAGGATGTTTCTGCCACTATTGTCCTAGAGAGCTTGCATTATCAGTCCAGCAACAATTGTAGCTTTAATTATTCATAACTGAGGAAAATTGATGTTTCCCTCCCCTGGTAGAGTGCAGAACAGCTTCCAGTACTATGAAAGCTAGCCTATAGGGATGAGGCTTCCATGTTAGAACCAGCTTGATTTATTTATGTTGAATAATTAAAATGTATGGTATCTTCAGCAGTGAGGTCTTACTGTCAAGTTTTGGAAAAATCACAAAGAGAATTGGCAATAGCCCAGTCTCATGAGGTCTTCGGGACTGTATTGGCCAGCTACTATGAATAAAATAACCCAATCCTGAGACCCACAATTGTATTTGTTTGTTAGAGGTGCCTAGTGAAGGCATTGTTACCCCACTGTGGTATATTTCCATTTTAACACTTTTAATGCATATGTATAGACATATTTTAGAAAGTTTCCAGAGTAAGAAGTTTCCTTATGACTTTTTAAAAAATTCTTCAGTGTTATTGCCTCCAGTTTTCCTTTCCTACCCTACATTCCCTGCAGCACCACAGTTTATCTTTTCTTGTTCCATATTTCAGTTTAATCCTCTATCCTAGAGCATTTTATCTGCTCATTTTATCTGTCCCTTATCTTGAAAGGTCCTTCCCATTTCTGCTCAGCAAATTCTTGACATATGTAGGTATTTTAAGTGCAACAACCAATGGCTAAACTTTTAAAACTACCATCCAAACACAAGAGAAAATGTGTGGCTTTGGTTCTTCTGATCTTGGCTACCTCAGAATGATGGTTCCCAACTCCATTCACCTATAAATTTCATTTTCAGCTGCATCGTATGACTTTGTGAAAACATAGCCTTTCATTATCCATGTATTAGTTGGTCAGTATCCGGGCTGTTCCCATTCCCTGAATATTGCGATTAGAGCAGCACCGAGTCTGGAAACGTGGGTCTTTGGAGCAGGCTACAGATGCTTTGAGTAAATGCTCAAAGTGGTATAGGTTAATGTGTTGGTAGATTGATTTTCAGTTCTTTGAGGCCCACCCACATTGATTTCTATAGTGGCTCTTTCAGTCCCTGTACGACTAGCAGTGACTAAATAGTCCTCCCCCCCACACACACATCCCAGCAACTGTCAGGGTTTTCTGTTTGTTTGTTTTTGTTTGTTTATCTTTTAATCTCACATATTTGAATGAAATATCATGGTAGTTTAAATTATTTTGGATGACTAAGGAGTAGAACTTTAAACTATGTTCTCGGCTATTTGTATTTCATCATTTGACAACTCCCCCTGTAGTTAACATGCCTCATTTTAAACTGAACTGTTCATTGTCTTGGCGTTTTGATTCGCTGAATACTTTGTATATTCTAGATACCAACTCTGACATATGTGTATCTGATAATTACTTTTTCCAATTCTTTAGGCTGCTAATTTGTGGAAGTAGGGGTATCATTTGTTGTATAAAAACTTTTGAGTCTCATGAGGCTCATTTATTAATTGTTGGCCTAATTGCTATGTTATCAAGGTCCTGTATAAAAAGTTGTTTCTTGTGCCAATGAGTTTGACCCTATATCTACTTTCTATTCTATCATATTCAGGTTATTAGGCCTATGTTAAAGTCCTCAGTCTGTTTGGAATTGTGCTTCGTCCTTAGTAAGATATACGGCCCCACATTTATTTTCCTACATTTAGCTATCCAGCTTGACCAACACAAAGATTATCTTTTTTCCAATGTGTATATTGTTGGCTTCTTTGTCAAAAATAAGGTTGGTGTAGGAGTCTGTATTTTTATGTTGTTAATCAATTCAATTCTGCTGACTAATGAGTCTTTTTTGCCAGTACCATGTTGTTTTAGCATAACTTGAGATTGGGGATGGTGATACTTTCAACAGTGTGTTATTATTGTTGTTCATGATTGTTTTGATGATTCTGGATCTTTGGCATTTCCATATAAAATCTAGAATGGATTTTTCAAATTTTTAATGAAGAATTGTATTAAGATTTTGGTGGCGGTTTGCCTTGAATCTGTAGCGTGCACTTGCTAGTATAAATATTTTCACAATATTAGTGTTTTCAAACAATAAGAATGGGTGTCTTTCCTACTTCTCCTATCTCCTTCAATATCTTTTTTCAGTATCTTATGTTTTCATCATACAAATATTCCATTTCCACGGTTAGAGTTATGTCATGATATTTCATGAGGCTATCATTAATGGTATTGTTCCCTGCCATCAGAATTTTAAGTGAGAACAGTACAAGAAAACTTTTCTAGCAAAGTTCAAAATGGGATAAGCATTTCACTGATTAATATACTTCCCGTGTTCTGATGAATCAGTTAACTTGGACATAGAAGTACCTAGCTAGAGAGTTAAAGGGGGCTTCAGTTAACTCCACTTATTTGTAAAACAAAGTAAGCAAGGCTGAAAGAGATGATGGGGTTTGTATAAGTGATAACTAGGAGAATTCTTCTTGTGTTCTCACTGTTAACATTTTCACTACTCCAAAGAAGCTAGTGTCTTTATCTTCAACTCAAAGGCTAATTTGCTGTACCATTGTATTAGTTAGCTTGGCCCACTACAGTGACTAAATGCCTGACAGAAACAACTTAAGGGTAAAGGATTTAAACTGTCCCACAATTTCAAAAATTTGCAGTCAATCATAGCAGGGAAGATATAACAGTTGGAACCCTATGAAGAAAGAGCTCTGGCAATCTGCTCACATCACATCAGGACCTGAAGCAGGGAACCTAGACTGGACCCAGAAAGGGGGATCATCACCACTTTCCCAGTTCATAGTTTGAATTTGAGTACAAAGGAAAGTTTTCTTGTGTCAGTTTCTTTTACTTAAATAACTTGGTAGAAAGCTAATCAAAGGCTCCAAATCCTTCCCCAATAGTGCCACAGCTGAAGACTAAATGTGAAAACACATAAACTTGTAGGGATATCTCATATTCAATCTGTAATACGTATTAAGAGAAGTAATAGATTATTCTGTCTCTTTAAATGCATTAGAGATTGTTGAAATATGAAGCGGCGGGGCTGCGTCCCCAACACCCCGGCCACTTGGCTAGCTCATGCCTGAAATAACAACACACAAACTGTATTCATTTAAGAACTGCTTGGCCCATGAACTCTAGCCCTTACAGTCTAATTCTTGCACCTGTACTAGCCCATTTCTAATGATGTGTGTAAGCACCCCAAGGTGCGCTTACCGGGAAGATTCTAGCCTACATCCATCCTGGGTTGGAGGAGCTTCATTGCGTGCATCTGCCTGGGAGAGCGGAGTATGGCATCTCTGCTCTCGAGCTGTGGGCTCTCTCCGGGAGCCGAGCAGAGTCTGACCTCACTTCCTCTTCCGCCCAGAATTCTATTCTGTTTACTCCTCCCACCAATGCTTTAACCTATGAGGCCAAGCAGTGTGTTTATTACTTAACCAATGAAATCAACAGATTGATATATGACACTCCCACATCAAGAGATAAAGATTTCTGTGAAAACATATTTGCTTTACCTTTTTATGACATAAAAGATTTCAACAGCTATAAAACCTAGCATAAGATGCTGGCACAATATACAAAAGGATCAAAATCTAATTAAAAGATAAAAAGGAAAGTCTTGATCCTGCAATATGAAATTATACAAATAATACATGAGTGTGATAGAACCAGCCTACTGTAGCCTGACCCTCTTGTTTAGTGCTTAATCTAGTCACATATAACTTACCCTTAAAAAAAGAAAACCCCACATTTCCTTAGTTAAATATATATCAGAATGATTCTGAAGCTTTACATATAGATATCAAACATTTACCATAATGTATACAAGATAGAGGAAAAGAAAGAAGAGGCTAGGCAAAGACAGAAGAGGAGTGGGGATTGCAGAGCGAAGATAGGAGTGGAGTCAGAAAGCTGAAAAGAGAGGGGAGGAAGGGACAGGAGAGGGATGTGTTGTTAATGAAGTTAACAGGTTGGCTGTATGAGGAACTAGCTTTTAATTTTTCATTCATCTGCCAATCACTAACTCTTTGCAGAATAGTAAGTGATAAGCAAATCTTTGGAGGAATAGATAGGAATGCTTGAGTGTTTTCTATATTTGAAATTAATAGTTCTTGATGCATAGTCTACACTCATCTATTTTATTAGGAAGTAAGTATTTAATAAATAAAGAAAATCCCCATTCCAATAGTTAAGCATTGACTGAAACCTGGACTAGCAAACTTTTTCTATAATGAATCAGAAAGTAAATAAACAGTGTCTACGTCGTGTCTCAGGAGTGCAGGGTCTATTTTCAAGTATGCTGGTCTGCTCTTGCTGTGAGAAATTAGCCACTATGTAAGTAAAAAGTTATGGATGTGTGGCAAAAATAGATTATATTCATTGAACTTAAATTTTGTGCAATTCTGTATATCAGACAAATTTTTTAATATTTATTTTTCAACTATTAAATGGACAGTAAACTAATTTTTTCCCTTGTATATGAAAGGAGGTAGGTTAAACCACAGGTCTTTGGTCTCTGGGACTTCGGTTCCTTTAACAAAAAGAGTGAGCATGCTTATAAACAAGTAAGTTTCTAAGAACTATCATACTCAATTCATCTCTTGTAGAAGAAATAAGAATCTATGTGTCCCTCCCAAGCTCTCCTTGACCTTGGTCTTTCTAGAATAGTTACTGCTCCATTTATAATCTCTATCACCTGGTTTGATGCTATAATGTTTTAAGATAGGCTGTTATTATGCATCAGCTTTCTGAAATTCGTCACTTGATGCCTTAGAATTGTGTTCCTTGTGTGTTGCTTAGATATGAAAATTCAGTGTGGTATGTGACAGAGGAATTGTTGGTTGTGATAAAAATATTTTCTTACTTTTATAAATACATTTATTTAAGCATTTGAATTAAAATTTTCTAACCAGAAGAATAATTCAGATCCTATTTCACTTTACATATTTCTGTGTTGCCTTTTTATATAATCATATCTGGATATTTGAAAACATATGGAAGGAAGAGCATTTTACTTTATATCCAGATGTTTGGTGTTATTTAAATTCATGACATAAAGAAAAAGAATATGCTGAAGCAACTTTGCTTAAGGTTTTATTAATTTCCTGATAGTTCATAAAAAATTTTAATTAAAAAATTACAAACATTTCCAGAAATTTAAATTCAAGGATATATTAAAGTTATGAATGCCTACAAATGATTTGAAATAAATTATCTGTATTTTTGAAAAAGAAAATGGAACACTAATTTTAAAGTCATGTGATTACTAACATAAAGATTCACATGGATTGCTTCTTATTCATACGTTACACGTATTTAGAGTGTTTTAACTGTGCCTGGTAAAGCTGTGCTGAATCATTGATTAAACAGAATTGTATTTTTGATCCATTATGAGCCTCCTAACACAACCTTTGCTCACTCTCGTCCCAGAGATTTTGGTTGAAAGCAAATGAATCTCAGATCTCTGATGAAGCTCTAAGGTGATGTTTATCCACTACATACTGAATTCCACATTAGAGAGAAAATGTGAGAGACCAGGGCTTCCTACTTGAAAAATGCCCTGCAATATTAGTCATTATGTATTCCACTTTTTTGAAAACACTCAGTCCATTTCTCTGCATATTTAGATGCCCCAGTCAAGGCATAGGTATTTTTATCACTGTATTTCTTATTTTACTAGGCTGGAGTTGATTCTACTTTCTTTATTTTGTAATTATCAATAGGAAATGATTTATTACAGGCTTGAGATCCTTACCCGTGATTAAAAATGCTGTGTGAAAGGCATTGATATCAAAGTAGAGTTCTCAAGGGACTGATTACCAGCTCAGGCAATGATCCTGTGCATAACGAGGCATGGGGTCATGTGGCATTAGGGGCAGACAAAGGAAACAGAGTGGCAGATCAGATACTCTGGTAAGATTTTATTCTGTCCTTAAAGGGGGCAGATTGTAATGCATCTTAAATATAAATGCTTAATATTTAGTAACTTGACACTTTCTCCTTAAGTGACCTCATGTTAAACCAACAGATGTGACTTATATGAAAAGTATGATATCATTACCAAAGCCAAAGCCAACATTACTGTCAATTAATATTAGGAGTAGCAATGTAAAGAGTCTTAATTCCTGACTTTAGAAACAAACATACTAGAATTCTTATGTCAAATTGTTGTTTTTCTTTTGAGCCTTGTTGCTTTTTGTTCAAAGAAGAGCACAGATAAAAATGATGTTGTAAAGTGTCGATACAATGCACTGTGACCACACAGTCATCCTGTGGACATATCATTTCCATTTTAGCTTGCAGGAAACAAAATGACACTGTCACTATTCAGTTTTGCATCTCCAGATGCTGGTACTCCATAGTCTAATTCTGCTTTGGCATAATTAAGAAAAGTGAAGAAATGCTTATTTTCAAGCATACATAAATAGTTCAAGGGTTGTCTCTAAATAAAACTATTAAATTTTGATTATTCTCTTGAAACAAAAGTAACAAGTTTGACTTCTGAAATTAACAACTGCCTTCTGAATGTTCCAGCTTTGGATAGAAACACAGCAGCAACCTTCTGATATCTGTGACCTGTGCGAGTTTTGACCTATAAGATTCCTGTGACCATCTCAAATATCAGTTCATAAAGTCAAAACTTACCTTCCCTTATGAATGTAGAAGTATCAATGTTCATAAAGTTTTAAGTAATAGGAGAGCATTTTCATGATGCCAGAGGACAAGAAATTAAAGCATGAATGAAAACAAGTATTGCTTTTCTATCCCATGCCTCTTCTGGTAACCATAACTACATATAAAGACATATCACTAATTAAAATTCCAATTTACAGTAAGCATTTTCACTTTAATTACAGCTATTGTCACAGCCAGTTCACTAAGTCTTCAACCACTTCCCCATAGTACAGGCATGGGAATAATAACGAAATACTCAGTTGCTCAAATTGTCCAAATTAGTTAGCCAAAAAATAAGACCAGATAAAACAAATGGAAAATTGCTAAGTGCTTGCTCAAGTATTTCCATGGAATTTTAAGGAGAGGTATGTCTAAATATTAGAGTATTCTCCATGGTGGTCAAGTCCATTCAGAATAGTAAGAGGCAAGCCTGGAAAGGTGACCTTTTGGCACAAAGTTTTGGAATCTTCCAGGAACATTGAATTTAATGTCAGTGAATCCCTGGTGAATATGCCTTCAATATCATCAGTTTGCCATTTGAGTTGGATAGAATTAAAATACCAATCTGTCTGTACGTGACTTCTCTATGTTGCTTAAGGCTATTAAGTTAAACTTTTCTCTATATTTATCCTCAACCCTATTTTAAAATGCATTGTTAGAGCTGGGCAGTGGTGGTGAACATCTTTTATTCCAAACACCACCACCAACAAATGCATTGCTAGAAACCTTGTATCATTACCTCCTTTTATCAAGTATTTGATTCCTTCCTTCCTTCCTTCCTTCCTTCCTTCCTTCCTTCCTTCCTTCCTTCCTTCCTTCCTTCCTTCCTTTCTTTCTTTCTTTCTTTCTTTCTTTCTTTCTTTCTTTCTTTCTTTCTTTCTTTCTTTACTTAATAAAGATTACTGTCTCATCCCCACCGCTGCCTTTCATTTCCCTCCCCCAATCTAGTCCCCCTCCCTCGTCAGCCCAAAGAGCAAGAAGGAGAACCCAAAGAAAAACATACAAGTATTTAATTTCTTATATCCCATAAAGTTAATGCAATTAAGATCTATTGTCCATTATTTTGCCAACCTGCATAGTGTCACTCAGCATGGTAAGATTCCTCCTCTTCTTGCCTGATGTAGTCGAATTTTATGATCCTCTAACCATCTTACAGAATTACATTTACAATAGTTCTAAAATTGACAAAACTCTGTCATAAAATACACTCTCTGTTCCATTTAGGAATGGTAAGAATTAATACCACAGTGACATCTGTTTTATTTTTTTATGAAGTGTGAAATAGGGAAAGAGAAAATGGATGAATTTCCCACAGCCTCAGACTTTCTCAGTCTCAGAGTTGAGAGAGAGCAAGATGCATCAATGAAAGAAATTTAATCCATGAGCTCCTGGAAGAGCAGAGTAACAATATTTATGTAGAACTACAGTTCATGCGCTACAAAGATTGGAGCAGGACATGGCTTGAACATTTTTGTTAATTATACCATATGCCATGGAAAGAGTGGAGTTATAAATTGCTGTAGCCATGTAGTAGCCCAGCAAGGAGGACATGCTCTCTGCCTGTGCTGAATTCTGGAGCTCCCTGTTACTGCAGTATGAGCTAAAAGGTATCATTAACTTTTATTCAACACTTTGGACAGTGAAACTCAAGTACGGATTGTTATTTAAATTAAATTGGACCCTACAAAATTGTGACATTCATCTGCGATTTAACTTAAAATTATAATTTTGTAAAGTTCAATGTAATATACTTGAAAAGCCAGAGAGAGTTTAATTATCTTTCACAAAGAAGTACATACCGAAATACTGAAAATACCTTAAAAACTCAGTTAATATAATTTTGAGATATTTGTTAAATGAATTAACATCATTTTACCAATCAATAAAAAATTTCCCAGGTAATAGCTTTTTAGGGTTATTATAGTGATTCCTTCTGTGAGACAAGCTAAACTGGCAAGGCAGCCGAGTGGGACTGTTAGAAAAGGAACGTTGGAGTCAAGTGCCCAGGTCACATATCCTGGCTCTAGTTTGGATCAGCTCTCTCAAATCAGGTTGAGACTCTACCTCATTTATCTGGTTTCAGATTGTCCATGTTCATAATAAAGCTGAGGGAGCATATGGGGTATGGTGAAACCAAAATGCTTCTGCAGCACGATTAAGTGGCAACCACACTACTTTCCCATGTGGTGAAAGATCACAGGATTTTATGTGCACTTGTGTGCATAGGCACATGTGCATGCACACAAGAGGACTTGTGAAACACTGGCCATGTCTGAATAAGGTCTGCAGTTGAGTATACTGTGAAAGTATCAGTTTCATGACCTTGACAGTGATTTATTTTGATGATGAGGGTTATGGGAGCTTTAGGGGTAGACAGCAGGTGATGGGGAGGCAGGGCTAAACTACTGTTTTAGGAAGTACTTGCCAGTTTATATTACTATCTACATGGGCTAAATATAAACTTAATGACACGGCAGTCCCACTCACAGATATTTTTCTCAAAGAAAATTACAGTTATTGTATGATTTACTTTAGAATTGTTTGTGTGTGTATGCCCATATGTGAAAGAAGATACAGGCAGGGCTAACAGACACCATATTGCTGATCCTGCAAAGTCAGCTCTTATGATAGAGTTGTTATATTTTGAGAACATGCTTTGAATCATTTATAAGTCTATGTAATAACAAGTTATATCATAACATAATTTACTGGACTTTTATTGCCCGCTCCACAGCCAGCCAGCACTTATCCATCAATCTGTCTCGTGTATGAAGTGCTGGGATAATAAAAGAAGGCTTTGCGTTATCTGCGTCTGTAGTCTGCAGTAAAACATGCCTTGGTCCAAACCCTGACACTGTCACTGGACAGGCATGTAGGAGTTATTCAACTTTTCTGATCCTCTGTGTCTTAACCTGTATGAAATGAACATAGTCTTAATTGTTAACCACATAGGGTTACAGTGTAGGAAGCAAGCTCTGACTTCTATCCAGTGCTGAATAAATGTTCGTTACCACCATTATTGCTATGTGTCCTCTAGTTATTTGGGGTAATATATGACATTAAGATGGAAAGAAGAGTCTCAACGTGGCACAGTGTAGTTCTCCTTCATGAAGCACTGGAAAGCCTCAGCAGAACATCAGACACCTCCCAAATACTCATATTAACTTCAAGTTTCCCTTGCATAGGGAAGCAAGGCATCAAACAGCTAAAAATTGTTGACTAATAGACCATAGAGGCATCAAGCAGCTAAAGGTTTTTTTGATTGACAGACAGTGGAAGGAAATTGACACTTATTTTCTGACTTGGTGATACAAAGGAGAATAATATAGGCAAAATGTAGTCAAGTGGAGCCGAAAGGCAAGGAGTGGGGCGATGATACAAAGAGCTCATGAAAATGTGATTAACCGTGTTCATTAGTTCTTTTGAAAATAGGAAGTGCTTCAGGTAAATGATTCATGGTTTTGATAGTACCACTGCTAGTAACACGAGGAGTATTAAATTCTGAAAACTCACACAGTACTGTTCGCAGTTTCATCTGAGTGGCCAACACTGCTGGTCTCAGGGTTCGTAGGGCAGAACTAAAACCTTGAGCACAGTGATTTGTTTCTTTTATCCTAACATTTTAATGAGCAAATTTAGGTCTTTGGTTTTTTTCATACATGTATTTCATTCATTCTCTTTACTCTCCTGATCATGCCATCTATTTCCCTCCCTGTCAGGACTCCTTCCCAACAAATTTCCCTTCTATATTCATGACTTTCCGATGTTTTATGTCCTCAGAGTTGAACTAGGGCATTTGTTTGTCTATGGGCTTAGAAATATCCATTAGTGCTTGGTGGGCTTGACAGTGAAACCCAGACTTCATCTCCTGTTCTCCCCAAGTCTATGATGTGTTAGCAGCTCACCAAAAAGTGGTAGAACCCTGTCAGTTCCTTCTCTATCCATAGCCATCTGTGGCACGAGCCAGTTCATGATGGCATGTCTACCTTGTACTTAGGAAATAGCATTTTGCAGCCCTTCCCCTTATTTTCTTGTTCTCACAGTTCTTCTACCTGCTCTTCAAGAGTGTTCTCTAAACATTGAGGAGATGAGATAAATGACTTGTTTAGGGTTGGGCGTCAACTTTGCTTTATTGGTAGCGTTATATGAAGCCATGGGTTTCAGCACAAAGAGAGACTTCTATGATTAATGCTGAAGGCAAACTTTGTCTGGTTAGTATAGATATGGATGCTTACAGGATATTAACAGAACAAATTAGTGCCATGAACATAGAAAAAAAATATGTGTAGATATACATACACATATAGAGAGAAACGGGTATAGTATAGATATTGATATTTAGAAAGTATTTTGTCAGTTTAACTAAGAAAAAGAAATAGATACCCTTTGCGGGATCTAGAACGTCCTTAGTCATAAGGTCATATAGAAACTCTGAAGTTTCTATAACAAAAATTTTGATGGAGGTATTACATCAGAGGTAACTCAGAACCTGGGAGTTTGCTTAATGACCCATGACTGCTTGGGCTGGTATTATTTTGCTTTCGTAAAATCTGTCTATTAAAACTCTTTATATTTTCAACTGGATTACCAGGTAGCAGGGTTCCCTATTTCCACAACCCCTTTCATGTTGAATACCCACCACATTGCTTCATGTGGATCATGACAGCAAAATTTCTCAGTTTTTTTCTTCTAAGACAAGGTCATGCTAGGCAACCATGAATGATCTGGAAATCACCCACAGCAATCCTACTGCCTCATGTCTTCCAAGTGCTTGGGTTACAGCTATATGCTGCCATATCACCTGAAAATAATGGTTTTCAAGAATACATTTTTAACTATAGCCTACTGGATTATTATTATTATTATTATTATTATTATTATTATTATTATTATTGTTATTATTATTATTTTGGGTTTTTGAGACAGGGTTTCACTGTAGTTTTAGAACCTTTCCTGGAACTAGCTCTTGTAGACCAGGCTGGTGTCAACTCACAGAGATCCACCTGTCTCTGCCTCCAGAATACTAAGATTAAAGGCATGTAACATGACTGCCCGGCTTCCGGATTTTTGTTTTTCTGTGTAGCCCTTTCTTCACTGTCTCATTCTGTACTATAAAGTTTTAGAGGATAAACTCAGGTGGCTCTATGCCATATTTTTATTAAATTTGTATTAGAGAATACATTTTTATTTCAGTTGATGTTTAATATAAGACAATTTGAGCTTGCTTTGGTGATATATTTGGAGCCAGAAGTTAAGGAAAACTTAATAATAAAACAAATTATTTTGTAGCTCTTTCTTTTGAAATTCTGATGACTTTATTCTAGGCTAGGTCGCCATCATTGTTTTTAAGATCATTATTAGTTTTATCTCACGTGTGTACAATATCAGCTTCATCTGAAGGTCCTGAGAAACACCATTCAGAGCTCTGCCAGGAACATGATGCAGCTTCTCCAGCTCCAGTTTGTGTTATCTTAGTTGAGAATATTCGGAAAGAAGTTTCTGTGAAAGAGAGAAGAGGAGGCATGTTTGTTCCTATGGGAGGGTAGTTGCTGTTGGCAAGGGAATCTCAGAGACAAAGGCATCCATAGCTTGATTCTCCCATTGCTGCGAGCCACCTGATTTGACAAGCCTCCCTGCTTGCCTTCTCATTTTACGGTATTCCTTCTAGACCTCTTTAACGAAATCCGTTGAGACCCCCCCGAACCTTCCCTCAAGCTCACTGATGAAAACAGCCTGCACCTGCTCACTGGCATTCCATTGCAATACTGCAGTATCTGTTGAGTTTGGAACGACTTTCCAATATGTGAGTTTTATAACTCAGTGGATGCTTTATCCTTACCACTCTCTAATCCCCCAATCATTTTCTAATCTTTGTGATGAGAGGCACAAAACACATTGAAGGCTTCAAGTCCAAGACACAATTCCATAATAACCATCCGTGATTCTGATACAGGCCTTTGGTCCTTCAAATATAAATGACCCAATTTTACCTACATGGTTCACAATGCAAAATCTAAGGCAATTCCCTTTTATGGAATTTTAGAGGCAAATTATTTATTAAGAAGCATATACAGAGTTTCCTGGATGATAAATATAAAATTTTACCTAGCTCTTATACATTGCATAAAATANGAATTTAAGGAGGCTTTAATATTTTTAGCACCACAAAATGATAATTTTGAACATTGGAAGGCAGGGTGTGTCTGTTCTATGTAAAACGAGAACTTGTGGCTTACAGAATCAGAGAGGTAAGAAAAGGAAAAAAAAAATGCTACTCATAAATTTTCCCTCTCCCTGCCTCATTTTTTTTTAACCTCTCTGCTTTTCTGTCTGCTTCCCTGAGATTTCAGGAGAGCTCTGACCTGTCTTTACCTGATTTGAGCTGATGACAGCCAAACCATGTTCCCTGACAGAAGTCTGCTTCCTAGCGATGTAGAGACAGGCTCTGGAGGAATCCGTGTCACAGCTTCCAAAGCTGCCTGTAGTTAAGTGACCTGCAGGCAAAGGCTTCAAATCTGTTAGGGTTTGTGGACTTGGTTTTGAAGGCTTGAAGGCATGACAAGTCGTGGGCCCCCTGCTCATGGGTGCTGCCACCTTGCTACCTCTGAATGTCACTATGGACACAGGACCACAGTGTGCACTTAAAAAGGTCAAGGGAAAAACAAGCTGTCTTCTTAGAAGTGATATGGGCTGAGAGTGGGGGTCCTTACATTAGGAATAATTGAATGTGGAGAATAATCCTTAGTCCCGGGGGGCACATTTTAATAATGCAAGTGGCTGATTCACTTAATGTCTGCCTGACGCAAACTGCGCACTCCCTGGCTTTTCATTAATAATGAATCCACAGGTAAACAAAAGCTTCACATTAAATGCCTCTTAAAAGTGTTTAGTGTCTGCTGCCAGAAAACCTATTAAGCACGGCTGTCTAGAAAAGGCTGAGCTGAAAAGAAGTTGTGGGTTCTTCAGGGGAAGCACCATTTCTCTGCTACTGGGAAAGGAAACATTCACATGGACCCATGCTTGGCACGTTCAGAAGCATTTACACAGTGTCTTCGTGTTTCAGCAATAACATTTTAAAGGCAGTGTGATAAAAAAGCATATTAGTAATAACACAATCCATAATTAATGAAAAATTAAAATGTTTAATGAGTTTAAAGAAACTGGCGGTGGGTAGGCAAGATGTCTTTTATCTTTGGCTCCCGTCTCTAAGTTACCTGAAGAAAGTAATCCCTGAAGTTACTAATTTTTTTCTTAAGTAATATGGATGATGGCAATATATTTAAAAAGATTGTTTTAAATCACAATTATTTAATATACATTTTAATTGTATTTGCACCATAAACTAATATTGAGCTTCATTGAACAAATGCTGTAAACGTATTCTAAAATTGAAAGCTAAAATTTAAGTTTTCTCAGAATTTCGTTCCCTTTGTTTTCATCTTTGTTTGTACTCTTGTTTCTAAGGTTGAATTAAGCACTTATGGGATAACCCTGTGTAAGTTTCTGTTTAATTGTTTGACTTGGCACGGTGACTCTTGTATATATAAAAGAAGGGAATTTTCTAATTTAAAAAAGGGCATTGAGATTTATTTTTCTTTCTTTCCATATCTAACTGGATAAAGAACTAAGCAATAAAATTAAACAATTTGTCACAGACTGAGTGATTATCATACGTTTTTAGATTCCAGTTTTCAAGATTCAGAATCCCAGGCCTTCCCTTCCAGAACGTGTCAGTTCAGGAGGAATTCCTTTACTCTCAGTCCTGATAATCTCATGTACCAAGCAACAACTTGTCTGTAAGTCTGTATGCAAACCAAGGCAAACGGTGCTCTTCAGCAGACTGTACATCCTCTGATAATTCTCCTTCTTCTCTTCATTTCTAAGCTGATTGTCTTTCTGTGGCATGAAAAGAATTCCTCTTAAGCCAAGGATGCACTTTTACGATCAGCTCTACCTCACTTATTTCGCGTTCTCCATATTGTTTCAGTCCTTAACTGAAATATTTGGCAACTATTTCAGTGTCTAATGTGATTTCTAAGTTCTTTCACTGAAATGGTGAAAACTTTGAAAAGTTTATTAGACCCAAGTATGCTAGTTTGCTGTCCTCTGTGAAGACCTGGTACTTTTCCTTGTTTTAACTGCTGACTATTTTGATGATTTTTAAGAATAAGAGTGTGAGTGTGGAAGTTTGCAACTGTGAGGGAGAGTGTGCATGAAATAAAAGTGCACACTTCAGCATTGGCGGGAAAAAAACAAAATTTGATATGAGAGAATTCATAACAGCTGTGAGAATCCTTAGGTACTCTCGATATTAGCAATATTTCTCTCCGGCAACACATTTTTTCTTAAGGCCACTGAAGCATAATATTATAACCTTTTTCATAAAGCCGTTAGGTAGAGCTATAGAGTGGTTCTTTAGAACCAAATGTAGAGGAGTGCAGGGTTTGGGAAGTGAATTATAAAAATGGACTGATTTAAGTGTAAGGAAAAAATTGCACTAAAATAAATTCAATCTGCCGAGTCAGTGCAATCATAGGTTTAATGTAGTTTGAAAATATAAAACCTTTATAGTTTTAAGTCATGAACAGAAATGAAGGAATGAATCCTTCTAAATAACTCTTTCACTTTGGCCAGCAGTGGAGTAGGTTTAGGCTTTGAAGCTACTTATTTGATTACGTTTTGTGCAGTTTTTTTGTTGTTGTTTCTCCCTTAATATATTAGAAAGTAACAAAGAAAACAAGATGACTGAAGAGGTAATATCTACAACATTTTTATATTTGAATAGGAAAATATTTTTAAATAATATGCATTTATTTAGTGTGTGTATAAGTGTGTGTGTGTGTATGTATGTGTGTGTTTGTGTGTGCATTCAGAAATGGCTACATCAGGTGAAGAAGCATGTTGTCATATCTGATGAGGTAAGATTGATCCTGTGGCTACACATGACAGGAAGAGAGAATGAATTCAAACAAGTTGTCCTTGAACCTCCACATGGACGGGCACACACATACACACACACACACACACACACCTGCAAATGTGTTATTTAGAAAGGCATACATACTCAAATGTTATATGAACTGAGTTAGATTCCATATCTGTGAACCTGAAAAACTCTCTTAACCTCTCCAAGGTTCATACGAACAATATTCTCTTTACTTGGTCAGAATTTTATCTCCTCTCACTGAACTATAAGGATTAAGAGACAAAGTTAACTGGGATACCTTTAATTAAGTATCCCATTGTCCGTGACTTTATTTGTTATGAACTTTGCTGTCTGTAAAGTGGATATGTAGCTGAAATCTATTGAGTCTCTATGTTCCATGACCAATTCTACAATGTTCCACTACCACAAGTGTCTTCTTTCCATATATATGGCATAAAGGTACTCCAAGTTACTCCGCAGCTTTGAATTTCTTTGAATAAGAAAATTACTAACACTACTCTCTGTTTCCAAGCAATTGGCCAATCCAAGTCACGGAGAACCTGCTAACAATTAAAGATGCAGCCCACTGCAGGAAAAAGGGTCAGTGGTACAGAAAGTAAATAATCTCCTTCAGCACATCCATGTGGTCAAGTGGGATTCTCTATTTTTGTGTACTATCTGCAAAGAAGTTTTCTTACTCTTTTGTAAGATAACTCATAGAACTTCATTTTTTCCCTGTATCTGGAAATATTGTCTGAATTCCTGCTATTCTTTGACTGTTAAAGTCCATTATTGGTCACGTTTCCCTTTATGAATGCATCATATGGGGCTAGAGAGATGACTCAGAGGTTAAGAGCACTGGCAGTTTCCCTGGAGGTCCTGAGTTCAATGCCCAGCAACCACATGGTGGCTCCCTTTCTGGAGTGTGGGCATACATGCAGTCAGAACACTGTATACAAAATTTAAAAGGAAACAAATACATCCGCTAATGCAATTTTAGAAAGATAATGGTAATAAATGCCTAAAGAACAGTCTGGAGATTTGGGGCTACCATTGTAATCCATCCATGTTGTCTCTGTTGACCACCACTACTGCTCTGTGAAATACAAACTTGTCCTTGGTTACTTGACTGAGGTGTTTGTAGAGTGGCAAGAATAACTGTGTGCATTACTAGATTACCTAGTTCAATGTGCCCTTTGCCTCTCGTGAGGCATATCCTTGAAGAAGTGTGGTAAGGTAAATAAGGTAGAAATTGTGGCTAGCAAAAATGATAACTTACTAATATAGGTGTTATATGTTTTACATTCATATAAGCTCAACAAGGGTCTGCTCAGACTTGCTTATCATGAACATGGATTTTCATAATGTTCATTGTTTATGAGTTTATAATCTGGTTTTTAATAACTCATCAAGATTTCCATGGCCTGAGGTTCAAACACATTAATCAGTAGTTATCAAAGGTAAATAAATTTTATGGAAAAAGAAAACGCGCTGGCAAAAGCCAGTTTTCACTTAATGGGAGTTCTGGCTAGGAATTCCTCTAGCACTGCTAAGGTCAAATGGAACTGGGTAGGTTTTTTCATTCTCATCCTGAGCTCTAGCATAGCTGAGAATACTCATAAAGATAGGAGGGACACAGCCAAGCAATATCAAGGATGGGATGGGCAGCAACTCTCTGCCACTTAGTGTGCGGTCCCACAGAATAGTTACCGCTGCCTTGCTCATGAATAAGATAACACAATAGCGTCCGTGTTTGTAAGCATGCTTTATGTATCTTTTCTTGTGCTTTCCCCCAGCATTATATTATGAGCCCTGTGGACATTTTGCATGTAATTTTATCTCTCAAGTTGAATAGTAATTTATTTAACGGTATATGAATATATATGCATATACCTGTGCATATATAAATTACAATTTACCAGCACATTTAAATTTTAGTGTTTCCATCACACAGATTTGAAAATAGGGTCACTGAAAACATTTGATGGCATGATTCAAAACAGTATTACGCTAGAGCATCTATCTTCAGGTTATATACTCAGGAGTATGTATGTAGCCTATAGACACCTTCAAGTTTTTTTATTTGTAGTTCCACCATCAAAGAATGACAGTTTCTTGCCAAACATCCTTGCAATCACCTGCATTGTCAGGCATTTTCATCTTTGTCAATCTGGAGGATGGGTAATGATATCGCAAGGTAATTTTTAATTTGCATTTTACAAATCACTAATGAGCTTGGGCGCCTTTTCATATGCTTATCAGGCACGAGCTTTCAGGTTTTAGACTGCATTTTCAAGTGTTATAGCTATCTTTCCATTGGCTGAACAGCATTATGCTTTTTTTTTTAATTAAATAAAATACCACTTTAGAGTTTCTCTGCTAATGGTTGCAAAAAGGCAGCTCAATCAGAACCGAAAGATGAGTTTTTAAGTTGGTGGTTCAGTAGTTATTTTTAACCATCATATAATTGAAAACCTTTATTCCCTTTCTATTTCTTTTTTCTTTATCAGATAAAGTCTTTGACAGTTCCTTTTCTCATCATCTTTTGCAGTTCCTTTTAAACAAAGTAAGCAGAGGCTTGTAATTCAGAGCTTAAAAATTCTCCAAAGCGGGAAGCCTGCAAGTAGGTCCTCTCTGACCTTTGACCTTCGAGAAAGGTCAAAGCAGACTACTTCTTGCCTGAGTTATTATTGTCTGAGATTCTGATATTGCATAGCTAGCTTTAGGAAAAGGGACTCGTCAGGTAATGCCAGAGTTAATATGAAGTCCAAATGATAGGACAGCGAATGATTGAAAATGAGCGATATGATGACAGGTAAGAAGGGAGGTGGTTTCGCCTACCAATGCTAAAAATGGCTTTGAAATGATTTATATGCCATCAACTCATTATGCCCCTGACGATCACCAAGGATCACCAAGGCAACAAGGAAGATTCTTCACACATACCCTCAGGCTTTATCGCCATATTCTAACACAATTTTGATATACCTTCTAATGTGGTATGCATACACAGATGGCAGGTTGTAGATGAGACAGAAGGGTAGTTAAGCCTTTAGGCCATTGCTCTCCACACATGTGCAGATTCAACTTACCCAGCTCTATACCTATTATAGAGGTAATAACAATTACACTGTTTATGTGTGATGAACATCACTGTGGCAGAAATGTGGCAAACCTTGTTTCCTTGGGTTCACCAAATTCTGTCAGATACTCCACCTCAACCTTACCAAAACCTATCCTTGAACTTAATTGTTGGTGTTGTTTTAACCACATAGATTAAATATGTTCAATGGGATCAGAAACATCTTAGGATTAATGGTAATTTTTATGTATTAGGTCCTTTATCTCCTGATAATTATTTTTTTCTTTTTAGTGTTGTTATCTATGCATGATTGCAAATTCATGTCCTCTAAAACATTTAGTATCCATGGTGACTACCATTGTTTTTCATTGTGTTTTTATTGTCCTTTGTTCTACTGTTTTCCTTTAAATTGAATCACTATGCTACTATATTTAGAGAAAGTGCACTGTAAAAGTAAATTACTTTAAAAGCATATTGCAAAACAAAATTACAAGAAAGATTAGATAATTGCGCAGCTGAACTGTTAGTGATTGAAGCAAATACTTATAAATTTCAAATTATCTTATAATGGACAACAAAATAAATACATATATTTAACACTAGCACTTCATCTTAATCTTTGCTTATATACATTAAAAAGAAATAGATGGATTTGGGGGAGGGTTAAAGTGGTTATAATCTTATTGTTTTAAGATGAAATAAAATGCTTTCTTCGACTACTATTTCAGGTTGATTCCCCATTATTTTGCGAAAATAGTGTTTGGATAGTTATCCTTTAAGGCTAAACATATGCAAAATATTATAAAGAGGTTTCTTAGGGGCATGAGGATTCAAAGAGTATCATGGATGGAATGATCTTATAAATTATCTTCTAATTATTAACTAAGTATAATTTGATCTAAATATCATAGCATAGTGAGTCACACAGCCAGGCATAGTGGATCATTTTTTACTTTCTTCTTCTGGAAATTATAAAAACAGAGTTGTGCTCTTATTTTGTTCTTTAGAACATGTGTGTATTCGTAGTACTCTAATCTGCTGGGATTAAACTAAAAAGAAAACATATTTCATGAGAAGACACTTAAGAAGAAGATGATGGTTGGATCCTGAATTATAAGAGGATTTCAATCTGCATTTGCTCCACTGATCCTCGTCTCCTGGGCACTTGCCTGCAGCCTCTCTTCACAACATGCTAGTCTCTTGGACATTTGGGATGGGTCAATTTAGAAGTTATGATGGAAAAAAAATATAAAATCACAGAAATTTAAAAATCATGACTGAGCCATTGTGAAAATTCAATATGTAAATGCTGCCACAAAGCCTGAGAACCAAAGTTTGTGACTCTGAATTTATTTCCTGCGACTATCGCGGTGGGATAATTCTGACTCAGGCTACTTTTACTCTACCTTTCAGGTAACAGGCACATTCTCTGTCTGTTGGTCTGTCTCTGTCTCTGCATCTCTGTCTCTCTGTTACACACTCACAAATAGATAACTAAATGAATAAAAACACCATATAATTGTTTTAGAAAATTTAACAAGAAATACAGTATTAATATTTTTGTTTAGACAGTTTTATCAAAATCTGTAATTTAATACATTATAATGTTGGAAAGCTGGATCAGGAAGGAATGGACTCTCACAGATGCTATTCATTCTTCTTTGGAGAATGCCATATTGTTTTTCTTCTGTAGAAACTGTATATCACACTCAGGCCTCTGTGCAGCAGAATGGGTTCATATTCCACATGGGTGAACCAAGCACCCTGCCAGTGTCCACGGTAGCATATTACTCTTAGCTATAATGATTGATTTAAGGATAACATGGAATTCAGACAGAATCAAAGAAGTGGAATGATGGCTCAAAGGTTATGAATATATGCACTC
The DNA here is from genome assembly GCF_014885135.2 of Alexandromys fortis. NCBI lineage: Eukaryota > Metazoa > Chordata > Mammalia > Rodentia > Cricetidae > Alexandromys > Alexandromys fortis. Next base: position 490,261 of record NW_026067954.1, on the reverse strand, counting down.
TTCTTCCAAAAGACCTGAGTTCAAATTCCAGCACCCGTGTCAGGTTTCTCACATTTTCCTGGAACTCCAGTTCTGGTAGATTGAATTTCATGGCCTCTTATTTTTGTAGAAGCAAATAATTAAAACAGTAAAGTTTGAGGGGGGCTTGAGAAGTTTCTGTAAATTCATGTTGAAAATAAATATCGAACTTTACCAGAGTAAAATTATGTATAACAAAACTGGGATCAAGCAAGAATTACAGTTACAATATTTATTTGTCTGGAAAAATTAAAGAAAATATTCTATCATTTATTTTATCTTTGTGAGTCTAAAGTTTCATATATAATTTATTTTTTATCATAATTAAGGAAAACTGTAACTATAACCATCTGTCTTCAACTCCATCAAAGGCCCCAGAAGGATATACTATTATACCTAAGTTAACAGGACATGCATTATAAGCAACTTCCAAAACTCTAGAATTGAAAGATATTTCGCTGCCTGAGCAGTCACCCTAAGTTCTTCTGTAAACTCTGGGGTAACCATCTTCAGCCTACAGGCCCATACTATCCATCAGACTTTTCCATGAAACAGAAAATTTGAAAGACTGTTCCACCTCTATTGGCAGTTTGTCAGTCACTTTCTTTTTTTGTCCTGCAAAATATCTGGTAGACACTTTCTTGAAGCAGTAACCCTGAAGGACAGTCTCACCTTCTTTTGGCAAGTTCAGCAGTCATTTTTCTGTGGGTTCTGCATGTCCAGTTTATACAGCGTACTGTCAAGCAGTCCAGGCATAAGAAGCTTCTTTAATGCCCATCATCCTCTTGAAGTAGATCATAAATATGCTAAATAATAATACCTGAATCATGGTACTGCAGGGAAGTGAAGATAATTTAGGAAAGATCTTTACAACTTGCAAAACTGTCTGCAATATAGGTAATATAGGATGGTTATAATTTTTATTCCCACAACATTGAAGTTGTATACATAGTTGACACTAAGTAAATATTTATAGATTGCACTCTATTGAGGAATGGTAGCATACATTAAAAATGTAGAAAGAATTCATTGCTGCCTCTGAGGCATGCTACATCATACTTGCCAAACTTTCAACCCTTTGCCTTTTGCATTCCGGTCTCCACCTTTCCTGATCTATTTATGTCCCTCTCTTTATCCTGGATAACTTCAACACAGCCCATGAACATGTCAGAGGTACACCACTGTTAAGAAGCCAGTGAACGTGAATTATAGTTTGCAAATTATTCCTGTACAGTAATGAAATACTCAGAATATCTTTGGAAGTTACACTAAAAAGTTCCCGACCTATCAGATAGATTCCTTTGCCCAGAGAATGTACTTCTGTTGCCAGAAAGTACTTGCTAGTCTGAGGGTGGGGATTTAACTGATGGTGGCCACGAATGCATTTAATATGCACCAGAGAACAATATACAAACCAAAGGACTTCATCCCATTATCTTCTGCCACATGCAATTTTTTATGATTCCTTTTATAGTCCATCAGGATAATGCAATGTAAATAATTTCCCAGAGAAGGCGACATCTAGAAAGCTCTATTAATTCATCATAAATACACACATGCAGTGGGGCACATAGCACACTTATTATTTGTGAACTCTAAATATATTAAGCTTAATTGAAATTCTTCAGCCCAATTTACCTCATGTCTAAATTTGCACAGAGTTTTAAAAAGGTAGATGGCCAATGAAGGATATTTTTAATAGTTATCCAACATTACCAGCCCTGTGTTATTAAAAAATGTCATCTTTGGGTTTCTTTCTAAGATAGAGAGCATTGGTTTTAGGTGTTCTCTCTTGCAGGCATCCATAGATTGTGAGGCTTAACTACACTCAGGTCCTCATATCTCCCTTCTAACAAGTCAGTGGGCTGTTTTAGCATGGGCGTTCTTGTGAAATATGGGGTGACTTGATTTATAGCAGCAAACCAATAAGCTAATGTGTCTGTGTGTGAAGTGACTGTGCCTTCAAAGCACTGGTCTTCAGCTCGAAGACTTCACATTAGAGAAAAGGACCTGTGGTTGGAATAGTGCCTGTTTGCGTTGCATTTTTACTATCTAATTCTCTACCACTTTGAGGAAGCTAGATAAAAGATGACTCAGGACAGGGCCATTACTTTCTTTGACAGCTTTAATATATCAAAACAGGGCAGCCTTTCCTGTAAAGTCCCCTAAATGGGGACAGTCCCTTTTATGGCTAACTAGCAACTGGGAAATTGAGTCAGTGAAGATGGGGAGGTTTAGGGTGGTCCTGGGTAAAGAAGAGAAAGGAAGACATAGCAATTCCACTTCCTGATCTATTTTACAGTTTTATAAAATCTCTTTCATGTTAGGTACATGTGGCATTGCTCAGGGAACCTAGTCAAAGTCAATCACTGTGTGTGTTTTTCTAAACACTAGGTTTAGAAATGTTGTAGACAACATGATGGTCTTCATCAGGTATCTGAGTGATATAGAATTCCCATGTAAATCTTTTGCTATTGGTTCTCTGTATGATCTTTAAAAGAATGGTTGTGAAGTATCATCTTTTATGAATTAACAGTTACAAGAAGGCCAGTGAAAGAACTGAATTTTAATGGCTTTGCTCCTTTCTCACCACTACAATGCCTACAGAAGTGAGCATAGAGTATAAGCTCCATAAATAGAAACGATTCATTTGTGGCATAAAACACTTCAGAGCAGAAGTAGTTTAGTTTACTCCTTAATTCTGAACTGTTTAGAGACACTGGAGGTAGCATCCTCAGAAATAAATCCGTCTTTTCCATGTGAGGCATTCTTAGAATCTTGTCAGTATTAAAGATGACTAGAAGTTGCCTTAGCAAAATGGATGCCAATTTAACTTTTATTTTATAATTATGTTATATAAAAATCAGATCTTCTGCCTCTCCCTCCCCCCTTCCTTTCTCTTCTTTTCAGAGGTGATTTTCATTATGACCAGTTACTAAATATCTCCACAAAGAGTTTCCTATCGAGGAGTTTACTATCATCATCATTATCATTTTAGTTTAACATGAACATTGTACCTTGTACTTTGAATAATAATTTAAGACAATCATCTAAATCACAATGTTAATGAAAGTAGTAGCAAGTAAGCTGCTAAAGATGATTAAACCTGGTTGTTACCATATCTTTATTTAGCAGATTTAGCATTATAATATCTTCCACAAGGAAAAGTTTTGAAAGAGAATTAATTTGGCAAGCTATCTCCAAAAAAAAAAAAAACCTTACTTTGTATTGCAGTGCCACATTTCCATATCCCTAGTTACTTTCTTTTCATTGTTGATACTCCCTTACATCTTTGCAGTATTCTTTTTAAGGGGTGTTTTCCATCAAAGCCCGCCTACATTCTATAGTTACTGACTAGAAGCAGAGAGTGAGCATCTCACAATCTATTGCTTGATGCTAAATATCTCCCATGCTGAACTGTAGTAACAAGGGAAACCGGAAAGCATCTGAAGGTGTCGATGGGCTTGGAAAAGAGAATCAACTTCATTTGCCAAATTACCATCTATACCACGAGAGCTATTTTTTTTTTTCTACTCTGCTGAGTTCTACAAAAGTGAAAAATTCATGAGGTCAGTTCAATACCAGGAGAGCATGAGGAACAAGGTATATGGCTCCCAGCCCAGAATTTTGATCTCATTTCTATTAAGGAGGACAGAGACTTGGGGGGGGCACCAGTTCATATGAGGAATATGTTCATTGGATGGATAATTCATTCAAATAAGAAAATGAGATCCATTGACTAGAGATATGACTTAACAGTTAAAACTATTTGCAGCTCTTAGAGGGGCTCAAGGTTAAGTTCCCAGCACCTACAAGGTTCTTCATAACTGCCCAAAATACTAATTTCAGGAGATCCAATTTCTTCTCCTGACCTCTGGGGCACCAGGAAAAGCATCATACACATAATAAAAAGAAATATATAAAATACAAATTAAAGCATATGAGACCAGCTATGTGTTTGAATGTCATTGTATTTGATTAAAATAAACTAGAAAGGTAAGGTCAAACTTAATTAAGTGAATCCAAATAAGTGTGAGTCTGCAGGAGCTTTTAGGAAAGTCTTCAACAAGTAGGATGGTACAGTGCTTTGGATGATATGTCTGCACAGAATTTGCAAAATTCAAAGAAATACTGACCTGGAAACTTCTACTCTATACTTACACTGCTGAGCAAACTTGGGCTAGACTATCATACCACTTCAATAGCAACATTACCATGACTGCCTTCTTGCTCCTCAGCTTTTGTGCTTTCAAACATGGAAACAATGATATTCAGATATTCTGGTCTTACAGAATAATTAAAATAATTGATAAGTAAAGATGTACAATGCAAATAATATAGTTATAACACATTTAGATTATGGCATTAATTCCGGGACAGGCACCAAAAAGCTACAGAGAAACCCTGTCTCGAAAAAAAAAAATAGATTATGGCATTAAATTATTTATTGTGGCATGGTGGGGAACGTAGAGGTTGTTGCATGTTGACAAAATGAAAAACTAAAATATTTTGTGAAGTTTTTTAGAGTTTTATACAAAATGAGTTTAAGAAAAGTTATTCCAAACTTTCATTTCTAGAGAAGTCATTTCTCCAGATAATGTAACCATAGGTATCGTCTGAGAGGAAATCTCTTGATCAGAGAGAATGTGTGCATATTGATTGACTTAATTATTGATGCATTATAGAGTTTAATCCCTACATATTGTTTAATCAATACTTGATTCCTAGTTTTCTACAATTACATGGCTGTTTAAACAAACAAAGAGATTTACTTCTTTTACAAAACTCACTTGTGGCGTCAGAGACACAAATGCGATGAAAATTCCCAAGGATGGAGCATTGAGCTTTGAGGGCCATCGGTTGGATTTTTCTGAAATCTTTTGTTGTGATAGTTTCTAGAGGAGTGAGTTGTGTGCAATATTTGGACTTGCTCTTAAGATGTACATGCCTTGTTATTACCTGTCAGTCTGCAAAGCCTAGAGGGATGAACCTGTTCCATTTTCTCAAGCCTCTTTCGGGGTTTTGGTACAGTCCTCCTCATTCAGCCCTAATAACATGCTGCTAACATTATTATTTAATCTTAAATACAGCTCAGAAATAAAAGGACCCTATAAGCCTTCTTGTGTTTACAGTGCCAATCAGTTGGAGCCTTCCAGCAATTATTGGCTAATTAATGGTTATCTTAGGGAAAACAGAGAATTTATTAGGGATTTATTTATGGAATTACAGCAAATCGCCTTGTATAACTTTATTGAGGGAGGACTTAAACATAGATAAGCCTTAATATATTGCTCATTGTTTATATAAATTTTAGAGAAAAGTTTATTAGAATAAAACTAGAATTCCTTCCTAAATTTTCTGCTGATGATCTATTAACTTAATCAAGCTCTGCAGATATGCTTTTGAAATTTATGTGTTGCTGCTTTTTTAATGCATCGTGCATAATAAATTACTCCAGTGCTCTGTAAGCAAGTTAAAAGCTAGGCAATATTAAACAAAAGTGAAATGTGACATTTTGAAACTAATTTTGTCGAGTCTTTTCATAAAATAACCCACCTATAGGCTTTAGTTTAAATTGCACCTACCTCATTCATAAAAGGTAGATATATAGAGAGATGGTTATGAATACGTATTTAATTTGTGAAGAAAATTAATTAATTTTCAGGCTAGAAGGTTGGCTCAGTAGTTAAGAACATTTATTGTTTGGCAGAGAACCTGGATTTGGCTCCCAAGGCTCACACTCCTTGGCAAACAGCTGATTATTCCATTTCTAGGGGAACCAATGCTCTCTGGTCTCTACAAGTACACCCAATAAACAAAACCATAGAGAAATCAAAAATAAAATACATAAATCATTAAAACATATATTTGATTCAAGTTTTGGCTGTGCTTTATGTTTATAGGTGAAATCTCCCTGTTACATTGTCACAGTTGAAGGACACTCTAGATGCCCAGTGCCTTAACCTACCTCAAACCGAGACTATGAAATGAAGAGACGCAGAATATTCCTTTCATGATTACCAAATGTTTGTTGCTGGAAACATCTGCCCATTCCAAAGCTAGGCTCATTAAAGGCTAATGAAAATTTGTAAACAGTTTTCTGACCTCAAATACTTGACAGTCTGTGAGGGAATAACGCTATTTTTTGACATGCTGATCCTAATTTGACACGTCGGGAAGAAGTTGACAGCATGCGAGGGAATCACACCCTTTATGCATCGCTGATCATAATTTGACACTTGGAGAATTTTGCTGGTGGTGACATAGGTCTGCTTGCTTTGTGAGTTCGTTCTCTGAGAGCAGAGCGCATGTGGGGAGGAAGCAGCAAGGAAACCCTCTAGCTGTGGTTCTCAGGGTGTTTAACTGAGGAGCTCAGCATGGCAGGATGGATGTGGTCGTTAACAATGCATGTAGTCTGTTCCAGTTCTCCCTGTACTGGAACCAATCTCTGTGCTTGGCACAGCAGAAGACTTGATAAATATGTCTGCTTAATTAATCTCCACAAAGCAAGATACACAGATAAGGCTTTACCCTCTCTAGCTGACCAATAGGGGGATTGTAATCTAAGAATTGCTTTTTGTTCCTAGTTAGAAGTCCATTAAGCTATTAGAGTAATGGATTATACACTGTAGATTACAAGTAGATAAATGTCCTCAAGAAGGTTGTTTCTTTAAAAATCAATGGTGAAAGCAGTTTATCTGGCATTGAAAATGTTGTAAAATATTTCTCAAAGCTTTGAAATTTTATCCACAATGCTAATTGAGATGTTTATTTTGTTATTTATGGGAAAAGATTATGTACTTTAGATTATTATTATTAAAACGCATTGGTTGTTTAAGAGAAAGCCAGGCAGCATGTTCTAAATAAGCTAAAAACAAATCTATAAAATTTTCTTAAATTTTAAGATTTTTGTAATTTCTTCTTTTAAAAATGTGTGCTTATTCCAGAAAAGAGAAGTAACTATTTTACTCAAAATTAAAATAACGTTTTATTATAACTAAAACATGCCTCAATTTTAAAAATGATTGAATTACCAAATTTATTCCTAACATTTTGAGGCATATCCCTCTAACCATTTAAATTTATAAGGATAAAACAAATACCACTCTATAACCCGTATTGTACCCTAAAACATTATTTAACGATATTAACAAAAAATAATTTTACTGAATGCTTGAAAGTAAGTTATCATCTCTACTTCTGAAAATTTCACTTCCATTATGAAGTTATTGTTCAAACATTCTGACCTGAGTAATTAGTTATTGATATAAGTGATGAAAATACAATTGCATGGAAAGTGTGCACACATCTTCAAGGTCCCTACTGAACACTGACAAATCACACCTTTAAACTTTTTAACAGCTCAGAGGGACCTGGATAATCACAAAAGGAATGATTTCAAACAGTCACACATTACTTGGAAAAAGAAGATAGAAATATATTTTTATCTTCTAGCTAAGTTATAAAAACAAAAATACTAAATTCTTATATTGTTATGTATTCACTCTTCCTATCATTTTAATATAAACTACCAAAAGGCAAGAATTTAGAAAAAAGTGAACTGAGATCCCTAAATACTTGGCTATTCTTTTTCATTGTTGAATTTGATGCAATGACTTGGTGTTTTCTTCTTATTTTCTTCAAGGTCCTGGATCAACCCTCTCTCAAAAGGGACAGCCAATACAATGCTATTTTTAGGTCTTTATTTTCAGGCTGACCTTTTGGCATTGGGCAACCTAGGAAAGAATTTCTCTCCTAATACCAGTGTTGCTTAGGTGCTTTATAGTTCTGTGTCCATGATTGAGGACACACTATTAGCGTGTATATCAGGGTGGTTCCTGTTCATGTACACAACCATCTTGGAAGGTTGTGAGACTTCGTGGGTGTAGCAAATTGTATTTATTTATTTAGGAATAGATAGATAAAGATAAAGATATAGATAGATAGATAGATAGATAGATAGATAGATAGATAGATAGATAGATAGATAATAAATAGATTATGGATATCACGAATTTGAAAGACATGAGAAAGCACAAGTATACATGGGGGAGGAAAGGAAAAGTGGAAATGATATATCCATAATCTCAAAACAAAACAAAAAAAGAATTAAAATATTTTTTTAAAGGGATAGCAATGTTTGTGTATATCTCAAGTGAGATATGAGTGATTCATGTGATGGACGTCAAAACTGTATCCTAACACAAGCCTTGCTTACTGTTCCAGACCTATATGTCTCATGTTATCAGCTCCTTCCTCCTAGTTAAACTGAATAAACAACAACTCTACCAACTTTACCCGAGCATAAAAGCCCAGGAATGTAACTAGATAGCGTTCATTGATTTAAACCTCTTCTTTGTATTCCTTGATAGAATGATGAAACAACAACAACATATAGCAATGAAGAGAAAGGCAGCTTGACATATAAGTGTGGTTCCTATGTTTCAATTGTTCAGTAAGGTGATGGGAGGCCTCTTTTGTCTCCACTACCCAGGCTTTGCTTACTCAGGGCATAAGAAAGTGTTTACTTGATGTGGGTCTTACCTTTCCATAGTCAGCTGGACATCAATGACAAGTGTACTTCTCTTTTCCTAGACTTTGGATGTGATCTGTGATCTGAGACTGAGTCATATGTACGCAAATCATCTAGTAAAGAGCTGTTCCTACTGCCTGGAGTGTACATCTAACACATTCTCAAATCTGAGAGAATCTGGCCTAAACTTCTCTGAAAAAAAAAAAAAAAGAAAGAAAAACCCAGTTTAAGGCATACTGAGATTCTCAGAAGTTAACGCTAGGCTATTTTTCTACAAGAATGGTCTGTTCCTTCACATACTCCAGATTTCTCTGTACCAGGATTCTACAGGCACTCAGACATGAGATGATGAAAGTGAAGATATTGGATTGACAGTCTCCTCTTAAATGGAAGCGTGCAGACCCTGGTTAACAGTTGCCATGTATCTTTAACTTCTAAGTTCATGTTTTGGTGTGTTTTTTTTCCCTTAATTTTGTTTAAAGCCATGATTAAATCTATGTTTATTTCAATTTAAAATGAACAAGTAAATCCAGAAATTAATACATTGGTCCTAGTTAAGCCTTTTAAACTCTCCTTCTCTCCTTCTTTTCATATTTAATTTATTTTTTTATTTTAAATTTATTTATTTGTTTTATAAACAGACCACAATTTCCCCTATCTCCTCTCTTCCCAGTTCCTCCCCTCCTCCCCTTTACCCTGCCCACAACCTGCAATCCATACTTGCCTTCTGCTTCTATTCAGAAAAAGGCAGGCCTCCCATGGTTATAAACAAAAGATGGCAAATCAAGTTGCAGTAAGACTAAGTACCTCCCTTCTTTGAGGCTGTTCAAGGCAGCCCAGTATGAGAAATAGGGTACCAAAAGCTTGCCCCTGCTTCCATGTTAGGAGTCACACAAAAAGACCAAATCACACAACTGCTATATATATGTAGAGGCCTATGTGAGTCATATACAGACTCCCTAGTTGTAGGTCTAGTCTCTGTGAACTCCTATGAGCCAGGTTAGTTGTTTCTGTGGATTTTGTTGTGATGTCCTTGACCTCTCTGGTTCTACAATCCTCCTCCCTCTCTTCAGCAGAATTCCCAAACTCTACCTAAAGTTTGGCTGTGAGTTTGCATCTGTTAGCATTAGCTGCTGAACGAAGCCTCTCTGAGGATAATTGGGCTAGGCACCAATCATGTTTGTCTTTCTGGGTCTGGGTTACCTAATTCAAGATGACTTTTTTCTAGTTTCATCCATTTGTCTCCCAATTTCTTGTCATCCTTGCTTTTAACAGCTCTAATACTCCATTGTTAACCTCAATTAATGTTACTTAGAGTTAGATAATATTTTGTCTTATGTGGGATAAGCAGGAGTTCTGAATTTAGTAACAACCCAGCTTGTACATATTGTATGATGATACCAATGGCTCCTCCCCACATTGACAACTGAGCACATTGCCTAGTCCTTGTCAGTTGTCTCTGATGAACAACATCATCACTATAGAGTCAGAGCCACTGGCCTCTGCTGGCAAACCCACTAACTATCTCCTCCAGCATAGACAGAATACCTAAGAAATTTGATCAGACAAAAACTTCTGACTTCCTCTAGGGCATGTGAAGAATAATAAAAGCCCACAAAGCTTACATTGTTTTCAGTGCAGAAGGCAGCTCTTACTATATATACATCAAGTCGATTTTCTTACCAAAGTAGGAAGTATGGACTTGGCTAAGAGGAGGGCACAAAGGGCCAGTCTTTATTTTATTATTTTTAGCAATACTTATTCTCCTTAAGAAAAGGTCACTCTAAATCATAGCTCTAGGACAATTTCAAGAACGATGGTTTCCCAAATGAGTACCATGTAAATGCTTGAGTTGACTTAGAAAACGACTCACAGAATGATTTTACTAGTGGGATTATTCTGTACACTACTACAGGGGATTGGTTACTTATTCATGTGTTATATTACTTTTCTAAATCTGAGAGGCTGTGCTGAGTTTTGTCTATTGATACCTCCCTATCTACCTTCTAGAGATGTATAATGACTTCTGGGATTTGACCTGCTTTTTGGGGAAGAAAAGAGCTGAGTCCTTATCTCATGTTTCTACTATTTTATAGGTCTAGCCTTGGCTTAATTCTCTCTTTCCTTCCATTACCCTAGAGAGGATTCTAGAACTGTTAGGGAAACAATGTTCCCCTTTCTTACATTATGAAGCCCCTATTTCTTCCTTCCTTGTTTAGGGTCACCCTGCCAATGTCTCTTACATCAAATAAAGACATTATTCACACCCTGGAATGTGCACAATTAAATCTTATTTACTAAAATTCTTAGTTACATTAGATTGATCATCTCTTCTCATCATATGTCTTTCCATTCTTGAAGAAGTCCAATTTATTTCATAACAATGCGTCTGAATATCCCAGTTTTAACTGAAATCTTGAAATCTCAAATAGTTCCTAAAAATGAAATTTGCATTAATCTGTAGCTGTCAGGTTTTTTTTTTTATTATAACACTGTATGTAGTCTATGTTGGGATTGTCTAACCAAATTATTTTATTTTCTTTATTCCAAGCATTACTTTTTATTTTCCAACTGAATTTGCTCACTATCGATACATTTCTTATTCTTTTCTCTTCTTTGTTCAAAGTGCTTACTTTAATCCTTCCATTTCTTCCATTTAACATCCCAAGATAACCCTTTATGTAGGGACTCAGGTAAGTTACCACTTACCTTCTCAGAACTATCTGACAACGTTTTCTTACACTGTTTCATTATAACTACCTATGAGTTTTTCTTAGATCTACCAATGAATGGCAGATTCTCTTTTATTTGTGAAAGTGTGATTTCCTGGGACAATATCTCTAAGGACATTGACTTTCACTATCGTGCAAGTAAATCTCTAAGCAGAAACAAAGGAAACATTGGGTAGGTTGGTAGCTGCTGGACCAGAGTTTCTGAGTTGTAACAGTTCAGTCATCAGAACTTTCAGCCACTCAGGGATTTCTGCTTTCATTCTTTTGGAGGGTTCATTGCAGTTACCAGATTTAATACATATCCACATTTTGACTCATGTAGAGACTGGAGCGTCTATGAAATGGCCCATGTTTTATAACTACTGACTCTCATTTGTATTATTCAACATAGCTCTAGAATGCACTATGTCCATTTCAATTATTTATAAGACTCATCTATTAGTAACTGTAACAGTGCAACTTCTTGCTCAAAAAATATCTAAGTAATTTTCTTGAAGTGGAGAACAAACATATTCATTGTAACACTTTTATTGTTACTTATTATATTTTAGATAAAGTTTTGCTCTGTAGCCCAGACTGGACTAGAACCTGCTTTACAGCCCAGCCTTGCCTTGAATTATAGCAATTCTCCTGACTCTGTTTTTTAAGAGCTAGTATTATGAACATGATTCATCACACCAAGCCCAACATACCATTTCCACGTAATCCAGTATGTATGTTACTTTACATGGTCTGAACCCGGTGAGTTCATCAGTAATTTTAGATCACAATGAATATGACAAAAAAAAGCCATCATCTTAGGGAGTAATTCTCAGTGTGATCCCTGCACCAGTGGCAGCACTGACATATGTAATATTATAAATATTATATATTTAGTGGTAACATCAGAACAATGATAATGCTGAAATTGGATAACTGGATGTTTTCTTCTAAATACCGCTCAGATTGCACTGTCTACATCTGCAGGGGTGAAATTGTATAGTTTTCAAAAACTATGGACAAATCTCTCATAACCACAAACCAGGCTGAGGTCAATAATCTTGACTTGGATGCACCGAGTCAGTCATTCAATAGCTTACATGCTCATTTCTTCCTGTTTTCTTTATATGGATTCTTACGGAGTAACTACTTTGGACAAATATCCAAGCATTGGACAATATCCATTTCTTTACATGGCAGCCTACTAAACATTTTTCTTATTTTTAAAATATACTCCCCTTTTAATTTGAATCCCCATAAGCCTCAAGGTAGACCTGGTAAAATTATTTTATTTATTTTAATTTTTATTATTTTTGTTTGTTTGTTTGTTTTGTTTTTGTTTTTGCTAGAGAAGTCAAGCTAAATGAAATCCTGTCTCCTAAAGTCAATTTGCAGAAAGCGACTTTGAAGCAACCTATGAAATTTCAAGTAAATGAAGTTTCATCTTGCTGCTAACGAGGTTGCCTTGCCAAACCTGTCAGCACTGGAGCTGACCCCTTTGTGTTACAGCGTTTGCTCCAGCTGGTGCTATTGGCTGTTAATCAGATGTGTTTATCCTTTTCCATTCTCACTTGATTTCCCCAAGCCTGCTCAGCTTGGTATTCAGAGTTGGTTCATTACAGACAATATTGTTGCAGGCTGGCCCTGAGATCTCAGTGCCAGCCTGCAACTGAGGGGTCCATATCGCTATCGCTGCTCATCACAAAGGAGAAAATATGCCATCACACCAATTAGGTGGTTGAAACGCTTTTTTGTTTGTTTGTTGGTTGGTTTGTTGTTTTTGTTGTTATTGTTTAATCTTCCTTTTAACTGCCAAACATGGCCTACCACTGAAGAGGAAGAGAAGGAATTGTAAGGGACCAAACCCTTAGTGGGGAGTATTGGAAAGATTAGATTTGTGAAACACCAAAATCTTCACAAGGACAAATGTCATAGCCAGGAACCATGGGAAACATGTGCACCCTCTTGTCTGTGTACACAGGGTGCAAAGCAGATGATTGATCATTTGAAAACACTTTGTCTGGACTCAGAGTAGCTTATTAATTATTTTAAAGAAGGACATTGAGCATCGGTCCTAGATCAGATTATTAAGTGTTTATCTAATTATTCTTTATCAATAAAAACTTGAGAGTCAGATACTGTGGTAAAAACTAGATTGATAAGAGAAACAGTAGAGAGGTGACTACTGAGCTCCTCTCTGTCTCCTTCCTGCAACCATAGAGGGTCAAACTTTTAGCCCCACCTTGCTACTTCCTGTATTTCTCTTTATGTCCTCAGTCCTCCCAAAACACTATGGATAATTTTGGCCAACTTGTAGCTAGCTACATCCTCTGAGTCAAAGTAAACTTTATTGCCAAACTCAGGTGTGTCAGAGTACATTCAAAATATTCCACAACATTTCCCCCTTATGTCTAAATAAAAAGGAAAAGTTTTATCTCTACCACACTAAAACTGTATACAATAACAACCATCATCATGTAAGAATTACATTCACTGTTCAAGTTGTATTTGTCAAATTCAGAGAAAATATTTCATTTTCTACCATATCTTGGTGAGTTCAAATTTTATACCTAGTTTATTTTCTATCCTAACTTGTATTGCCAACCCAAAACTATCTTTTTAGATCTTAAAACATTTTCTGAGATAAACAATTTAACCTTTTATGTACTCAACCTTATGCATTTTTTTACCTCTTTTGTGAATTTCTTTTCTGAATTTGGTAGCAAGTAAATTTGTAATTATACCTATCTAATGTTCAATCTTATTATAAACCTAATAAAGATATATTACCTGAATAAAAAGAAAGTACAAAGAAAACAACTTACAAAACTATAGAAATAATGGAAACATGATCTTGACTTCCCTTGCTCATATATACCCTCTTCCTTCTCTTTTATTGGATTCCAGGAGTCTGCATCTGGTCCCATCAGTTGCTGAATAAAGGCTCTATGGTGATAGTTGCGCTATTCACCAATCTGATTACAGGGGAAGGTCAGTTTGGTCTCCTTCTCAACTATTTCTAGGAGTCTTAGCTGGGTTCGTTGTTGTAGATTCTTGGGGATTTCCCTAGCACCAGGTTTCTCCCTAACACCATAGTGGCTCTCTCTATCAGGTCTCTCTTTCATTGCTCTTTCACTCTGTAACATTTATGATAAAAAAAATTTACAGAGACAGCTGAAGCAAGCTTGTGGAAATGCAGGAACTCCAGACCAACAGCTGTGGAGCCTCTATGGGTCCAAACCAGGCCCCTCATATGTGGGGGACAGTGGTGAAGCTTGGACTATGTGTGAGGCAGCTGGCAGTAGGACTAGGATCTATCTCTGGTGCAATAGCCAGCTTGTTGGAACCCATTTCCTATGGTGGTATGTCATGCTCAGCTTTAATGTAGGGGAAAGTGGTTTGGTCCTGCCCCAACTTGAAGTGATAGACTTTGTTGACTATCCATGGGAGCCCTTACCAATTGGGAGGAGTAGATGGGGGGGGGGAAGGCTGGGGGAGCTAGCTTTATTAGTTTTTGTTTAGCCTCTGTGTGATAGGAAACTGCAAAGCTTCCAGATGGAGTAGTCTGTGAGGTTTGACCATCTCATCTAACTGCCTTGAAACTGTCCTGAGTAGTTTGTAGTTCAAAGCTGATCTTTTAGGTGGTGTTTATCAGGTTAGTGGTGTTACCACAATCCTGATGGAATCATCCTTTTGGGTTCCCATCATCCTTTTGGAGATTTCGAAGGTCGCTGATAGGAATGGCCATGATTCACTGCAGAAAACTTAGATTTTTAAAATGTTGTATACAGCAGATCTCAGTGTTAAAGGACAATGTGTTAAGTGCATCTAGGGTATGCAAACTTAATTCCTAGTTACCTGTTTTAGAGTCTAACCTGAAATCACATATGGGAAGCTCAAAGATGCCTATTTCTAGAATTAATTAGTACTCTATATGCTCAATATAAGAAAGAGAGCCATGCTCCAACTAAAAAACCAACTATAATTTGTAATTGAACTGGAACTGCAAAAAGACCATTTGCCTTCTATGTTCGTAGAGAACAACAGTCATAAACACTTGGGAAGATTTTAAATAAATTTAGTAAACATGCTATACCAGTAGGCCAGTTGACACTTTTCCTTGGAACATTTTTTTTCTAGATGTTTCATCCTTTCTTTTCAGGTGTCTCCTTTGTTCAGTAATCTTTGATTCCTTAGTTGGATGCTTTTATTCTCCTGGAGAGATAAAAGCAATACCTTGCCCAACCCTAACTTTTGGGAGTTTCCCTTTTTACAGGTTATATATGATCAGATGAAAGCTAGGTAGCTGGTGTGGAGCCAGGTGTAGAATGTGGGTGCCTAGTTAAAACTGCATGCGTTCTGCCAGCACCAATTCTTACAGAAAGAGATTGAGAATAGGTTGAGATCTTTCAGCCCCAAGACCTCTAAATGGATAAGTAGCCCAACTAACTCAGTCGGGAGAGCACAAAATCTTAATCTCAGGGTCAGGGGTTTGGGGTCCCATGCTAGGCACCAGAAGAAATAGTTATCTAATTATTCTTTATCAATAAAGTTAGGAGTGAGATATCAGGGTAAGACCTCATTAATCAGAGAAACACATGAGAAATGATCCATGACCTCCTCTCCCCTTTCTCAACCCAAAAAAAGCCAAGAAAGCTCCACCCTACTACTTCCGGTGTCTCTCTCTATGTCCTTGTTCCTCCAAAACCACTATGACTAGGGTCAGCTAGTAGCTAGTTCCACCCCAGATTCAAAGTAAACTTTATTGTCGGTCTTGGATGTGTCAGAGTGCAATTGAAGTATTCCACACCAGACTTCACAGTCTACTCTCCACTCTGAACATGAGAGATTCTCTGCAGAATGGAGGAGAGAAGAGGATACTTCACAGTTTCGTGGCCTGTTTGACACGTGGCCTTGTGGAAGATATTTCACAGTTTTGTGGCCTGTTTGACAAGTGGACTTTAATTTATCAGTCTAAGTCCTTTGCAATTTTTTTCTTTTATTTTTAATCCTGACTTTTGACATCTGCATCTAGACAATCTCGTAACTGGTGCCTAAGGTAGCACAACACTGGAGAATGCTTATACTTCAAAGTCATTGAAAACTGAATTTAATCTGTGCTCTGTAGTTTCATTGCATTCTGTGCCCCTAATAAAGAAACTTTCTCTGATCCCATTACAATTTAAATCTACTAATTTAGACAAAATTATAAAATTCATAGCACTGACAAGTTTCCATAGGTTTAGTGTGTGTGTCTTTGCTTGGGTTCAGGTCCTGAGACAAGGAAGGAGCATCAGTGCTAGGAAAAACCCTGACCACCAGTTGCATTTCACTCAGGTGTCCTGAATAATTTGCGTGGTCTTTATTTATACTTCAACAAAGTTATTCTACCAGAATTGCATGAACATCTTTATTACTAGCGACTATTTTTGACTTTTAAGAAATAATTTGTAATTAGCACAATAGCCACAATTTTCCCCTTTATGTTCCCCCAAATACACTTTCCCACTCTCTATATAACCTTATTTTAGACATAGAGTTTAGTACTTCTGAAAGCTTCATTAAATATGGCGCCAGGCAACCTTGCTATTGCAGCGTTTATGTCAGCTGAAAACTGCTTTCAATTACAAATTAAAAAGAAATAGTCATAGGCACATTGCTTTGAGAACAAGAACATTCAAACAGCAACATTTCTCTCATATCTGTAAGATATGCTCTTATAGAGTTTCCTTTTCTACAAGAGAGTCTCACGTCTCAATCTCTGTATATAAGGCAAACTTTGCTAAGGTACTCTTTTCTCATCCTACCATACCATACATCTTCCACCAATATAAAGTCCTGTGTATGGTAAAGATTGATCTATCCATCTTATACTTTGCATTGCATTTTTCCTCTTGGGGCATACCGGATTCCACCATTGATTCTATATATTTGGTGCCCAGGGAACTTAGTCTGAACAGTTGGCACTATGTGTATTCCTGAGGTGTTGTCCCTGTTCTGTGCCTGCATACCTTACTCTCCTTGGTAGAACTGTGAGACACAGTCAGTGTTCCAAGCATTGTTTTCTATTTCTTCCTGTCACTACCATTCTACTAGTCTCTTCCACAAAGTGGTTCTATCTATCTTTTCATTAGAGCAATTATGAAAGCAAGACCCCATTAATTTTAACTGCCTCTGTTGAGTCAGAAAAGTTCCCAGGATTAGGAGCTGCAGTCAGTAATTCCAGATAAGAAATTCAAGAAGCATTAGTCCCCTGCTGACTCTAAGGGGGAAATGTTTGAGAAGGAATAGAATTTGCAGGGAAAATTATAGCTGTTGCATGCACAATTGACAAAGTGAAACTAAAAAAAAAAAAAAAAAAAAAAAAACTACCCACTATAATAGGATAGGAATGAGTCTGCAAGTTGCTGAGCCCTGCACTACCCTGTGGATCCACTGGCCCTTGCCAAGTGAGAGACCATCTTCCATGGGCTTTGCCTCACAGAGACCCTTTGGACATGCATTTAGATGCTGATCCAAGACTCAGCTGCATGGCTCCCAACGTGTGTATATGTGTGTGTTGTTTATTTATAGTGAACCAATTAAAAATGCTGAGGCTGAAGTTAAACATTAAACAATCTTACTTTGGAAAATGGCTAAGAAAGTTCAGAGAAGGACCACATATTCAAGAACCATGATGTAATCATATTATGGAAATGAGAGACTAGATGAAACTCCAACAGAGAATGTGAGGTCAACAATGAATATTCTAAATAAAATATTCCAAGTAGAGATAGAGTTTAACATAGGTGTGAATGTCCAGACATTCAGCCACAGTAAGTGAGTTCAGATCCATGAGTAGTTGAGTAGCTGAGAATATGCACTATAGCCATGTGGTCAGAGATGAACAATAGTCAGAAATGTGTGTATAAAGTCAACCGTACTTCAGCTAGGCTATTTGAAGTGATCCAAGTTACTCTTCTCTGAAGTTCAATCCATGCGAATTACTCTTCTCTGAAGTACAATCCCTATGGTGGTTTCAATAAGAAGGTTGAAAATTAAACACAATTTAATATTTGGATTGTATTTCCAGTAGTTTGATGTTGATATAATCAACTATATGACATTGGACAATTTGAAAGGGATTTAATGGCTTCTGAGATTTCTCAAAATCTAAAAGTATGACATCAGCAAATTTGGGTGAGGGCTTCCTTCCTTCTACCTCCAAGAAAGCTACTTCGTTACTGTATCCATTGAACAGGAGGGATATTTTGTCTTCCCATGGTGGAAGGAAGAGAGGCATAAAAAATTGGCTTCCTTTGTAAAGTCTGAATAGCCTGAGCACTTCTTCAAGAAACACCTTTTCTGCGAGGCCCTATTGGGGATTAGGTTGAATCATAAATTTTTCAGGGAACAACCATTGAAATAAAAGTGAAAAAGGCTTGAATAATAATAAAAGTAAAGTACTAGAGAATAGGAAGCCTGGAGTCAGGAAGATGGGTTCTCAGTTGTTAGACTGGAAGATAGATATAGATATATAGCCATTCTANAAAAAAAAAAAAAAAAAAAAAAAAAAAAAAAAAAAAAAAAAAAAAAAAAAAAAAAAAAAAAAAAAAAAAAAAACGAAACCTTTGAGAACTGGCAATCTCTTTAGAGATGTGGTATGTGATAAAATATAAATTCTTTCTAAACCATTGTCAGCAAACTTTTTCTACAAATGGTCGAATACTAACATAATTTTAGTTTTGGGGGGCCATATGGTCTCTATCACAGTTACTTAACTTTTCAATTGTAGCATGAAACAACCGTATGGCAGCATGCCAATAACAAAACATTAAAATCCAAAGATTACCATAAGTGAACCAACACTCTTTTCTTTTGATTCCTTCAAGTTTTTTTACAGGTATTTAAGATGCAAAACAAAACAGTCTCAATTCGAATGCCATATGCAAACAGGCAGCACTGTGTTTATTGTGTGTGTGGAATGTTGTCATGTTCTGTTTACACCGTTGTTCCCTTTTTTCTTGGCTATAATGCCATTAATTTTTTTAATGCCATTGAATTTATGGCTTTTAAATTATTAGTAATTTAATAATAATTAGGAATGTTTTCTGTTTAAATAATTTCCTATCTTCTCTATGAAATTCCTTTTTTTTCCCATTGATCTATTGCCTTAGATTCTCTCCTTTCCTCTGCCCCCCATCTGATAATTAGAGATTTTGTTCTTAGAACTTCAGGCTTTTATATCACATGGAATAGAGTATTGCCAGAGTATAGAATTTCTTCTCTTCTCCCCCTACACATAAATAATCAACATTTCTATCTTCATTCATTGGAAATATACTTTTTCCAATGTTACAGTTTCCATATACATATGATCTTGATTTTGATTGCTTTTCTCTTCCCTTGATTTTTCCTTTTTGGAACTTAATATATTTGCTTTGAACTACTGGGTTAATTTGAGGATAGTGAACAAGTTTTATAATACTGATTTAGGTTTCTTCTGAGTGACAATGGCCTGTTTTACTTTATTAGTTGAACTGTCTTTAATTATTTTCTACAATGGTCTATAATTTCCTCATTTATGATCTTGCACATTGTTGGTTATGAATTTTTGCCAGTTAAGTAACTTTTTAATTTTTTTCTTTAATTCATATTTAAGAAAACATACAACACAACTGTGTTTTCATGTTAGATTTCTACCACTTAACAATTATGTATTATAAAATAATCTTTGAATTGAAATGTTTCAAGCAACCCTTGTCTAAGTGAGTCAGAAAATGATGTGACCAAGAGTTAGACAATGGTAAAACTGCAAAACCAGGTCTTCCATGGTTGCTAAAATGCTCGTGGTATTCTTATTAGAGAAATTTTGTAGAAGGATCATAAACTACTTCTCAGTGAGACTCTGAAAAGAAACCCAGAAGAATCAGGATAAATGGTTGGGATTACACGACCAAATTATTGCTCATTACGTGGATAGATTTACCTAATTGTGTTAATGAAACAAATTGGTTTTTGAAGCCACCTCTCACTCTATAGACCTAACTGGATGTGTATCTGTGTACCACATTAATCTCTTGTATGCATGTGGTTACCATTATCTTTGCAACCGTGTCATGCCTCAGATTGATCTGAAAGCTTGACTGAGCTTTGCAGTTTGCATCTTTTCTGCTTCCAGCTGAGTCGTGGCTATAGAATGCCTTCTTTCCCCTCCTTTCTGAGCACCTAATCTCAAACCAGCCTGACTCGTAAAGCATGTTGTCAATATCTCAGGCTTACTTGGTTTCCTTCTGTTTATCTTGACTTCTGCTGATGTCTCTGATTTCACATTAAAGGGATTTCTTATTTTACTTTCCGCCTCCCTCCTAATACCAAACACATCTGAAGGTGTGTGTTCCATTGCTTCATCTCTTTTTGGTGTTCAGGTGGTATTTATATCTGTCCATCTGCAACCATAATCAGAAACTTCCATGATTCTCAGACTCAAGTACTAATTTTATTCTTTTAAAACCTGATTTAGTGTGTGGACTGCATGTCTGTCTTCTTAGGTATCTCTACTTGTCTGTTCTGTCACAAT
The DNA here is from genome assembly GCF_014885135.2 of Alexandromys fortis. Taxonomy (NCBI): domain Eukaryota; kingdom Metazoa; phylum Chordata; class Mammalia; order Rodentia; family Cricetidae; genus Alexandromys; species Alexandromys fortis. The sequence goes on along the minus strand of NW_026067954.1, from coordinate 469,440 downwards.
ATGGATGCTGTTTTGGTCTATTTACTCCTTCTCGTGGGTAGAAAATCGTAAGTCTAACACCTTTGGAATTCACAGCCAGACAAATACCTAAATACAGACTGCATCATGAGCACATTTTTCTATAAATTCCATATATTTAACTTCCAGTAAAATTATGGTTTTATCGTTTATCCCTTGCATAAAGTATTTGTGTGAATCTCTCTTATTTTTGGAAAAAAGGCCAAATACAGGAATTTTGCATAGAAACTTCAGGTAATAATTTCCCATCTTAGGTACAAACATTATGTAACTATATTCACTATATTTTATTTTTCAAATAAATACTGCTTTATGCATGGTGTTTCAGATCCATCAAATTTCAAATGAATAAATTTTTTTTATATATTTTAACATATGTTTTCTTCTAAAAAGTCTTTTGTTTTTCATGGAACAGAATGCCCTAAGGACATGTTACACAAGCAGTACTAAAGGGACTCGGTAGGTTGTGATGATCACTTCCCTAGTCCCTTCACTATAGTGAAGAAGAGATTAGGTTATGAATTTTGGAGTGAGTCAGGAGGCACTGGAGGAGAAGTCAGGGAAGAGGGTGTAAGTTATGTAAATGCAGTGCTTGTGTGCTAAATTCTCACAAAACCCTATAAAAGTAAAAGAGGTCATGAAATTAAAAGAGATTGAAGCGGTGTTGAGGGAATCTTTCTTCTGGAATGAATGCTCTGATACCAATGAAAGTAGAAGAAAAGGGCTGTTACTGATAGACCTAAACCAGGATAGTTCCTGAAGGGCCTCCCTATTAGGTCCAGTAAGCATATACATGTGTTGAACTGATGGATGTTTTTATGTAAATCAATAAGAAACAGTTTAGAGAAAATGCCAAAAAGCTGAGATTAAAGGTGGCATGAGACAGTGGAGAAAAATAAGACAACATGGGGACCCTGCTGGCTTAGTTAAGGGGGCCTCTTATAAAGGATAGTACTAGAACTTTGATTATGGTCATGCATCTGGAACACCTTGTCCTGGTTCATTAGAACTCAGATGAAAGCAATAAAACTACAGCTAATACACCAGGAGAGCCAAGCCATTTCTTCAAGATAGATTCTTGGAGTATGATGAAGGTGAAGAGGAGAGAATGAAGTAAAGTACGGTAGAAGAGACAGAGTGTTAGAAACAGAATTATTGATTTATCTACTGAGCTACTTAAAGTGTTGCTTTGACTGCTCATTGCTCAGCACGACTTCACTTGCTACCTAGACCAAGACGACCTGGAGAAATAGCTCAAACGATGGATCATTGGACTTAACAACCGACTGACAAGCACACACAGTCCTGTTTAACCCCCGTAGTTTGTTCACCCCAACTTTTGGGTTTAAAGTCTAAAATAAGAATGCAAACTGAAGTAAATACACAGGCTTTTCAGGAACTATACTGGCTTTGACCAGCCAATAGACATCTCCTCTTTGCACTCATTCGTGTTGGCGTGCTCGTTCTAGAAAGATTCTGGCAGCAGAGGGAGGTATATGGGAGAGTTTGGATGCAGACAAAAGGAAAGATGATTTAATTATATCATAATGTCAAAAATAATAAAAATGAAAACTTAGATGTAAATGGAAAGCCCTAATTACTTCAGATGTGGTACATTTTTATAAATATGCAATTTACCCAGTTAAGGACACAGGGTCTCTCACAACTATTATCAAAAAACTTCCTTGCAAAAGCAAAAGGTGATGCTTTTAAATGGAAAAGAAATTCACTTGGTAAAATATTTGTTTAGAATTCACATTTATCCCTGCCAAATTTATCTCTTCAAGGCATCAGAGACACTTGGTTCAGTGTGTACACTACACTCAACCTGCTTTAAAAAATGCAAAGGTTAGAAAACTGTGAATCTAATGCAATCAGTTAAACTCTTTCTTTTGAGATATGCATTAATTAACATGTACATGTCCGAGGATGAGCTGTTTTTATTCCTATTAATATTCAAATGAAATACAAAGCAAATACAAATGATGTGCCTTTTATACTTAAAACTGTTGCAGCTGGCAGAATTTAATATAAGTTGTTCCCTTTTGATCTACTACTTATGATTTGGTTTGTTTTTGACGGCTACCCCTTGACAAGAGGGGAGCCCTTTCATAGCACTTATTTCTATTTGCATGGGATTGTTTTCCTTAGCAAAAGTGATTGTAGTAAAAATTAACATAAGGCATTATTTAAAGTTGGAAAAAGTATTGTTCAGCACAGTACAAAGTACCCAGGATAGAAACGATTTTGCTACCTCTGAATCAATAGAATTAAAAAAAAAATAAAACAGTGTATTGATGTTGTCAGGAAGGAATACCGTGGCTTCTCTTGACATGTTCCTCAACCCTCATTGTACACGGATCACTGCTTCAGAACTGTTAGGAAGGACTGTTAGATTATAGTATCCAGGATAAGGGTCATGAGAAGCTCAATCAGAATCCCCAGGGATGGACACTGAGCATGGGCTCTCATCATAAGATTACTCTATTAAATATTATGTAATATTGCCTGGGGTAAGTCCCACTGTAGGAGGGGGCCTCTAGTTAGTTCAAGGTCACTTAGTCCCAAAATAATCACACTAAAACTGTATTCATTAAATCACTGCTTTGCCTATTAGCTTTAGTGTCTTATTGGCTAGCTCTTACATATTAATTTAACCCATCTCCATTAATATGTTTCTCATCCATGAGTCATGGCCTACCACCAATGTTTTAGCACATCTGTCTCTAGTGGCAGCTCAATGACTTCTCTTTGACTCCGGCCCTACTTTCTCCCAGCATTTTGAGCATTTTGTTTAATTTTCCCCACCCAAATCTGTTCCCCTATAGCTCTGCTATAATCCCAAAGCAGTTCATATATTAATCAATGATATTCACAGCATACAGAGAGGAATCCCACATCATCCCACTCTTGAGAGTAAGAACTGAGATCTTGCGTCACTGATTATGAGTCTGTCTGTTTTCTCATGCTAGTTTATGAAACAGAAATACATATCATCTAAACTCCTTCCAGCTCTAAAATTGTGTCTGTGCATCATGGTGAAGACCATAAGGAAAACCAGAGCAAGAAAACAACCACAGTGGGAAAACTAAGTAGATAGAAAATACATTTCATAAAAGCTAACACTGAGAAAAGAAGAAAATTCTGCTTTGAAAAATGTTTGCTGTTGTTTTTGTTTTTGGTCTGTTTGATTTTTAAAAGTCGAGTTAATTTTGAGACACTCTGAATAGACAATGGAGTAACAAAGACAATCCTACACACACACACACACACACACACACACACATTTAAATCCATGCACATATACCCAGACACATTCACATAAATGTATGCACGTGTACAAACCTACAGGCATAAATATGTGCAAACATGCACACATATATGCAAGTGCATAAACAGTTTTGGGATTGCATATATGCACACATACACACATGCACATACATTTTATTATTGTTTTGATTTTAAATATAAACTGTCAGTGTAAGCCTTACATCACAAAACAATCTGAAAAAAAAAACACAAAATATAAGTAAATACTGTAAGTACAGTCATATTGTATAACCTTTAAGAGAAAATACCTAACCCAGAAGCAGCTAAGCTTTTCCTAGAGGCTTTTACATAGAACATGTGAATTCTTCTATTCAGTTTACGTAGATTGTCTCCCTATTCATTTTGCCCTTGATTTTGTGCATGTTTACTAAAAAAATTTATTACCGCTGAGTTTATTTATACTCCTTTTTCATTTATATGAATAATTTTATCAATAATTTTATCAATACTTTCTAGGCTTCCAGTAGTGCAGGGTGTCTGATGAATGTCTAAAGATGGTACTAGTTAAGATGGTCAGTAGAAAAGTTCAAGAATGCTTTCCGCAGAGTAATGCTACCTTGAACTTGTTAAAATATGTTTCTTCACATAACCCAACTGTTTGAGAATTAAGAGTCTCCTCATGTATCTGAGGATTTTTGTATTCTGGTGACTGTGCCTCTATTTTCTTGTATATCATCTTCCAAATCAATAATATGATCCCAAATGTGTAAGTTAGGCTGGGAGCTCACAGTGGACAAGAACAACAGATAGCTTTGGTGTATGTTGGTTCTTTTCTGTTACAGAAAGAATTGCAATGACTTCCGAAATGGCTGTATATTTCTTCCTTCTCAGAAATCCAAAGGAATTATGCTGCTATAAGTATTGAAACCAATTAATTGCATTTCCAAACTGGCGTTTTCTGTTATTTCTAAGTTTGGGGTAAAAAGAACAGAAATTGAAGAGGGCTATGTTTTTTGCTTCTGTTCTTACTGTTCACCAAAGAAAGGTTTAACCAGAAATTCCCCTTCCAGACTTCCCCTTACATGCCAGAGGCCAGAGCCATAGGAACTCACCTTGAGAGAAGCATGAGGGTGCAGTTTTGTCTTTGCTAGTGTCTTACTGTGAGGCAAAGGAGAAGGACAGAAGGATCAGGTTTGCCGTTGGTTGTGTGTTAAACATTACTATTAGGCTTGTAATCATCATGGCCTGAAATGTCTCTTCAATTAAGAGACAGAGTTCTTAAGAACAAAGATTAGTATTCCTGACACCTGCTCTTCACCCTGAGAGGTTTGCATTCACACAATCATTTCGCACACTTACCTGGTTAGCAGCAACGTGACTTACTCAAACAACTTAGGTTCTGGCGGTTTGAAGACTACAATTTGAGTTACTAAACCTCCATCTAATAGTCACATCATGACCATTGACTTATTGTATGGTATCTCGGAGATTTGTGTTCTTTTTTATAATATTAGGGATAATACAAGTTTATTAGTTGTGTTGGAAAGCATAAGCGTGGAAATGCATGTCATAAACAATTAAACATGAGGATGAAAAAATACGCACCATTTTTATTATAATGATTTTGTAATTCCGGGGGAGGAAATGGGCTAAGTGACAGGTTTTCAAGATGCAGTGGACTTTTATTTTCCTACTGTCATATGACATTTCCTTTAAAAGGTACAACTAAACCAGCAAAGGGACAGCAATTACAACTAACAAGCTATCACATTCAATTTGTTAGGCTTTCATGATTGCTTCTACAGTTGCTAAGATTAACTTGCCATTTGTTCTCACATTGTTGTAGCAGCAAGCAGCATTAAAAGATGCTGCACTTCGGAAGAAATGTAGAACTTCAGAAAACACAGTGTAATGAGACGTCCTCCTCAGGAGGCAGTATGCAATCAGAGTAAAATGAAATTGCAGTAGAATACAGACAAGAGCATCAGCCCTACACTGGTGTTGCGATACATATGGAATGGAGAAGCAATGGTGCCAGGCTTGACTGCAGAAGGGTGGCACTGCCACTCTGTTGGCCTGCCACAGGCAGACATTTCCTGAATAACAATGCCACTAAGGTTAATAGAAGCAGATACATTTAACACAATGCTTAATGCAGAGCCGATACTTGACAAAATCTAGTCAATAATATTGTGCAGCCTCATAGATGGCTTATTGACGGGAAAAGTACCATTATTTAATAAAGTGATATATATGCTATGTATACATATACATAAATGTGTATATATAGTGATTTATAAAACTCTTTTTAGATATCTTTTATTAGGTTACTTTAAAAAATGAATGCAGAAAACCATGACAGCTCAAAGTGCTAGGAATAAATGACTGTTGAATGTTAAGTCCTAAACAGGTCACTATACCATCCTCCCCAAGGCCCAGAGAACATAGGAAAATATAATGGAAAGAATATCAGAGCCTTATGGTAGGTAGGAGAAGCATGGCTTGTTAGCATGTACTGAGCATGACATGAACACTGCAGGCATGGACTCTTGCAACCTGTGGTTCCCTGCACAGGAGTTGCAAATAACTGGGCACTCAACTCAGGCCAGTTTGAAGAGATAACACAAGGCTCTGACTCTTCTTGGGGAACTGCAGTTATCAGTAGATGCTTGGAAAGGGGGAGGTATTGTCTTCAGTGGTGTAGCCACTGGTAAGACCCCCATGCCTCAGTACTTAGCTCCATACCCATACTCTCTTGGGAAAACCAGGTTAAACTCAATGGATCACAAAAGAAAACCAATAAAAAAGACATGCAAGTTGGAGAAGACATGGAAGGAGATGGATTGACATGGTGAAAGAGGAATAAGAAAGGGTGAAGGGTGGGTATAATGAGAATGAATTATACACATGTATAAAGTAGTGAAAGAATAACTTTATTTAAAAAGAAAAGAAAATGTACTCTTTCACATAAACCAACTAAAGGAAGTATTTCTTTCTTTTCATTTGTGCATTACATCTTAATCTATGTCTCTCTTTTTTAAATTTTTATTAGTTATCTAATATGAAAAAAACTTGTATTTTTTTTTCATGTAGTATCTGCTTTGAACAAAGACATCTCCATGGCATCTGTTCTTTACAGAAGTTGAACATCAGGATCTTTGCTCTCATGGTGTCAACACAGGTTGCCATAATCATGATGAAGGAGAAGAAAAAGTTAAGGGGTGATTGCAGAACAATTGATTGCTGAGTCCAGACTTGACTCCTGGCCAAACCAAGTCAGTCAGCGTTTTCTTAAAGAATATAATAATGTACCCAGGAAAGAGAACTGGATCCTTAAGACAAAATTCCTATAGTAAAAAATAAGAATGTTTTTCTCAACAATGTAAGAATAGGTACAACGTCAGGTAGGGGTTGGCCAACAGAAAATAAACTCAAATGTATTTTTGAAGATTTTAAAAATATTTTTGTTGTATAATGCTTTTATGAACAGTTTTTCCTCTTATGGACATTTTGTTTGTGTTATTATGGTTATTATTATGGCATCTCTCTGACTCCACCCTTTTTTCTCACAGCATTCAGTTCTGTCTTCCCCACCTACCTATGCTCCTCCCTGCTATAGGTCCAAAGCAATTTCTATATTCATTAATGGTATTCAAGCATACAAAGGGAAATCCCACATCAAAGGTATAACCAACTATGTTCTCAGGACAAATAAAAACATGTTTTGATGAACATAAAATAATTACTACCACAATTCTAACATCTACTGCATGTGCATCTTTAAACAAGTTGCTCACTGTTTTAATTGTCTAATCCATTAAATAACATGGGCTCATAGGGGCTCCTAGAGACTGAAAGGACAACCAGGGAGTCTGCATGGAAGTAACCTAGGCACTCTGCATATTATTCTTACAGTTGTGTAGCTTGGTCCACTTGTAAAACTCCTAACACTGGGAACATGGCGTGTCTCTGACTATTTTGTAGGCCTTTGGAACCCTACACTTCATATTAACTTGCCTTACCCAATCTTAATATATGGGGAGGAGCTTACTTAGTCTTGCTACAACTTGGTATACTATGTTTTTTGGTATTCATGGGAAATCTACACATTAATGAACAGAAATTGAGGAGTAGTAAATTGGGATTTGGGAACAAAGAAGGGATGGGGAGGGTCTGGGAGGAGAGGAGAGAGGGGAGACTATAGCAAGGATGTAAAATAAATAATAATATTTGCCCTATTGGGTTATAGGGATATAATAGATACATTTAAAGACCCTGAATACCCAACATAAAGTAAGAATTATAAAACCAAACCATTATTTGTTAATACTGTTTTAAATATATGCCCATACATTTTCATTATTCTCAATAATAAATTTCAAGATGACAAGAAACAAAAAGCATGCAGGACTATATATGAGGATTGCTAACTATTTTACTGCAAGTAATGATAACTATGAACCCGAGTTCAGTTAAAAAGGTATGGATTGCACAAAGGTGCTGTCTGTATCAGCTTCTAATGGGGGTAGAAACTGGATAATATGTTAGATGTTTAGTATCTGATATAAACTAGTTATAATGCCAAGTTTGCCTCTTTATATTATAAAAGTGTTTGTTACGGACCTGGGATTATAATACCAAATTATGAAAGTAGAGTGTTTAAAACAAGTAAAATGTTTCAGAGTCACTGAGGTCGATGGAAATCTTTGAAAAGCAAAGTTATGCCAAATTTATGAGTCATAATTTGCTGATGAAGTATTATTTGCAAATTCATTCTTTTTCAACTCCTTCTGAAGATTTTGTAAATTGTTTGCAATGAGTAAAGGAATATTATGACTTAGGAATATATAATTTTATGTATGTTTAAATGTTAATGATTTGTGTTAAATCATTCAAAGTGGTTTATATTCTACTTTACTCAAAAAATAGACACCAAGATTTCAGTTGCTCAAACAAAGAAGCTATGTGCAATATGTTTATTTCAGAATCTGATTGTGTGTGCCATGAAAGTAATTTAAGCTAGAGTGTTTGCGGGATCTCAGCATTGCTGGCGTCTCAACTCAAGAACTCCATGGCCACCTTGGCAGAGAAAGACGGTTGTGTGTTAAATGACTTTCATGAATGACTCCATTAGAATGTGTCATTGGTCCTTAACTATTAAGCCCACATGACTCAGGTAGAGTAAAAGAGCCAGCTACAGTGGGCACTTGAAGTCCCTACAACATCTGGGAGCCACTTAAGGACTAGATATCAAGATCTAATTGAGCTAAGTAGCGAGGAAATGAGCAGTTTCATGGCAGGCTAACAGCTCGCATTCTGGCAACCAACTAGCTGTGTCCTCAGTCAGAGGCTTACAGCTTAGATCTGAATCCCTCAGATCCGTTAGTGCAAGGAGCATCCTTTCCAATGTAGGTTTCTTGGTTTATTTAAATTTAGTGAAATCATTTAAATGAATCTGCATTTTTTATTATCATAGAAAGTACAGAAATGTGCTGAAGTAGATAAAACAGCCATATCTTCTTATGAGAAACGTACAATATTTGACTGTAAAGGGGAAAGCATTTATATTCTAAAATATCTGGATATGAATCTCTGTGTAATGATGTGTAAAATGATGTAAGAAACTGCGAGGGTCTATAAACAAAAGCACAGTGAAATGTTCAGGAACCACAGAAACAGGAGGGAATTTCCAAGAGGTGGAATTTCTTAAATCAGGCCTTGAAATTGGCTGAGCATCAGGAAAGATTGACAGCGATGCGGCATCAGACAAGCAATGTGTATTGTGGCTTAAATATAGGAATGGCTGGGGCGTGCTTGACTGGGAAATCAATTTGAAGCTTCTGGTTCTAGTTTCAATGATACCTTCTTATACTTTCAGAAGAACCTCTTCAAAAGAAAGTTAAAAAGGCTTTAACATATGCATATATACACACATATACATACATGTGTATAAACATATGTTCATATATTATATGTGTATATGTATACTTCATGGCCATTTCTTTTGCCTCTTTCTTCCTTTCTCTCTTGCTTATATACTGTTAGATGTCATGTATAATACCTCTTAAATATACCTTTACTAAATCAGAAGCCAGCCTTTTTCTAGTCATTAAATAGAAGATATGCTATTACTGACATATATCATATACTGTATGTTACATATATTTTATGTGTCACATATAAGATAGGCTTTGTTTTGAACACCTCAGGGGTAGGTTAGAACATCTGGGGAGATTTCATCTGACTCTGAAAGAAACAAAAACAAGACAGATGCGATGATTTCAAACCACGTGTAAAGTTTCTTACCACAAAACCTGAACCTGAGTTTTAGCCTCAAAACCAACCAGGTTAAGGCAAGAACTGTTTCCTGAAATGCTGTCCTCCAACTTACACATATCACTCACACAGATATAATACAAACACTTACATACACAAACATGTATGCACAAAAACATACCACACACATGCACACACATTCTCACACATGCACATACACCCACACACATAAGTATCCATGCGCACACACACACGCGCAAATGCAAAAAAAAAAAAAAAAAGTAAAAGACTCCACCAGAAATTAACTTACCAGTGGTTGCACATCCCTCAATACAATGGAGCAGTGGCATACAGGAGCTTCTAGGAGTATGAAATTGCAGGGCATCAAATACCAACTTTACCAACCTGAATTTTGTTGGAAGGAAACTATGATTTCTATCATGTTTAGAAAGAAGCAGAGAGTTGGAGCTTTGTACTCTGCACTGTGAGCCAGAAGCTTTGAATATGAGCATAAATTTTGAATTTGCCTGAGGAGGAAGCAATATCTAAAACTTACAGAGGTGCTGTAAGAGCCAAATTGTGCTCCAAGTAGCCATATGCCCTGGTTTGCATCTTACAACTCACATAATTTCATTACAACAAATCTTACCATGAGGCGATTATACTCGTCTTCTTGGGACATGAATTCTCAAAGGTATAGCAAGGCTCAGATTCTCCAGCAAAGGTTTCAAGCACATCTCAGACTGAAAGTCAGTGTAACGTATTTCAATAAGATACGAATCCAAATACACACAGATTGAGACATATTACTTGCAAGTGTAAATAAATATAAGGGTATGTTTTATTCTGATTTCTGACAGCAAGGCATATTTGATTCATATGTTTAATATGCTTTGCCTCTTTTACAGGAGAAGAAACTGCAGAAATGCTGCTCATCACACCAAATATTTTAGAAGCAAGATATAAGATATATATAAGATATATATAAGATATATATAAAAATCAGAACTAAGATAAAAGGGTGAAAGGGTGAAAGACAGACAGGGCGGTTAGGATTTATTCAAGAAAAAAGGTTAGCAGGGTTGACAATCCTTCTGATGGTCCCAGTTCATCAGCTTGGAACTCCTATCTATGTGTGTGCTTCCAACCCTGACACATTGTTCTCCTGACCTCTCTGGAGTGATTCTTAGCAGATCTAAAAGGCTCACTCAAATATCACAAATCCAGAGAATTTTCATAATTATCCTTCCCATGCTGAACACACAATTATTTATATATGGCTAGACATTTGTTTCAGTTCTCTGAGGCACACATGGATCTCTACATTAATATCCTGGTTAGTTGCTTAGATGTGATTTAAAACAAAGCTTGCATTAGAGCATACATCATGGTTGAGCAGCATAGTCAAAGGTTGCTCAGTTCCAAAATTTACAACCAAATCAACACATTATTTTCTGTATTAGCTTTTTAAAAGAATTATGGATAAAAGCTGCATATAAAACAGTGAGTAGGTTCTGTCATTTATTTGAATATTTAGACAGGGATAGTAACCCTTGCTTGAATTTTAAGAAAAAGAAATAAACTCTTTAAGCTTTATTTTTCTCTCATATGTCAATAACAATATGACTGCTAATGTCAGAAGAAATTTAAATATCATGATCTACTGTAGGGTTTGAAATAGTGCTAGTCACTATGTGCTCTTGTGAAGATATGAGGGATATGCATGATCATGTATATAGCCAGATGTATTTTTGCACCACTGGATAGTGTGCAAGGATAAAGAAAAAAACATAGGTTTTAACATTTAGCTTTTAATTTTTGTGTCTTTTCCTCATGAGATTTCATGAGGCTTTGACTATGGTCTCCGTTTACCTTAACTATTTCTCCATTGATGTGATTACCCACATTTCCCCCTCTCCAAAATGACACTTTAATATATTCATTTTGTCTTCATATTCTCTCTAAATTAGGAAAATTTCATTCTCACTCTTTGCAAACCTCTTTTTATTGTCCGTATTTGATTATTTTGTACCGAAGTACTCATCTATACAATTCAGAAACTTGGGGAATCTTTCTTGCTTTCCTCATTTCTTCCCCCATGGCCCCCCACATCACCATTAACCTTTCATCAGGACATTTCCATTTGCTCCCCTCTTGACTGTATTTTGTGACTTCAATTCCTATCATTAGCACAGTTCCTCTCTCAACTCTCCCATTTATGGCAGTCACTATCATCAGAAAGGTTCTTATTGTTGTTTCAATGAAAATTGGGCCTTATCATTCTTGTGTAAGACCTTTCAGCAAAGCTTATTGAATATTATGAGGTGAGTATGTGGCTTGGTGTTAAAGTGCTTAACTAATACTAACGGTCTCTCCACACACATACACACACACACACACACACATACACACCGACACAGGGAGGGGAGAGACAGAAGCAGAGACAGCGAGAGACAGAGAGGAACATAGAGACACACATAGAGAAAGAGTGGTATAACAAAAAGTAACAACAACGAAACCTTACGGTTTTTAAACAGAAACTGCATTTTTAATTCTTTCCAGGCCATTCTGTGTCATATCCTGACTGCCTCAACCTTCAGCCTCTGAATTTCCTTGCTCAACTCAGTAAGTAATATGGCCACACCCAATAGGGAAATCTCAAGTATGGACTAAGAATACATAAAAGGACACACATGGACTCCAACCTGGATGATATTACATCTAACTCGGGGATGGAACTTTATCATGATGTATCCAGAGCACAGGGAATTCTGAAATAGAATCATAAGGATAGAACTACTTAGACTTCCAATTAGAAGAGAAACGGTGGGGAATGTGTTAGTATTTAAGCCAGAAGGTTAAGCTGAGAGCAGATGGATTCCCTACTGTTCCTAAATAGATCATCTACCACTAACACTTTCCAAATCGTTTTTCCTTGCATTTTTGCCAACCTTTTGGAGGCAGATTAGGAAATTCCAGAAACCATACTCTGTGTCTGACTGCCATATTTTCTAAATTCTCTGTATGGTTCATACATATAATGTAAAGATAATATGATAGCTCTCAGTTTGGCAGAGTACAAATGGTGTTGGCGTGTGAGTTGCTGACATTATTATATTCTTTCTAGGTGGCTTAAAAACTATGGGACCTTCACTTGGCACTGGTGGCCCTCTAAAGAAGAGGCTATCCTTCAAAACTAAGTGGGGGATTGTGTAATGTCTGCTTGCATCCTGCTATCTGAGAGTAAAAGTACACCTAGCCCTCCACTCATTTTAATTGCATCTGAAAATAGAAGTATGTCGCTTCTGATACCACTGGTGGCTTGCAGTTTGTCTAAGATATGCATTTTGACATTTACGTTGAAGATAATACCTTACCCTTCATTCTGTATAGACTTTTAAAAGTTGTCTCTTGTTCATTTCTTCTTGAAATATGTCAGGGACAAAGAAAAGATAGAGGGAAATGGGCAAACATTTTCCGTGTCAATAATGAAAACATAACCAGAAAGACAATCCTCTGGTGAACAAAAATCTTACATATAAAGCATGCTTTATCAGAAAAGTCTCACTTTTTGGTATAAGTATCTCTTATATCATATACATAAATAAGTATCTCTATGCATACTAAGTTGATGATATTGGGGATATGAAGAAATAGGAACATAAAGAAAGAACCTTGGGGCACACCATGACTAGGGTAACTGAGAGGATGCTGTTTGATGTGAGTAACTTTCCCTCTCTTCTTTCACACTGTCTCTAATCCTGCATTGAATTAAAAGGAAAGAAAGGGAAATGATTTCTTTTCCCTTCATTGGAAAATGTCATGGAAATGTCAGAGTTCTCTCTGCGTGATCACATATCTCTTGCAAGTCGGTAGCTGCAAGCCACTTAAACACAACTGTGTCAAAAAGCACCATTTCAGAGTGAAATCACCATTTCCAAAAGAACAGGACTCAGAAGCTGTGGAATTATTCAAGGTAAACTGTGAGCCACAGCCAGTAGAATTTTATGAATGGTCCTTGGGTTCTGACGAATTTGGCAATTTTACATGGCTCTTCCTTTCTGCCCTGTCTTCACATCTCATCCTTTGAAGGTTCATCCCATCCTAAGCTTCTCTGCCATTTAAATATTCTAGAAACTCTTTTCATGATACCGAGTGGTGGGAATACCCTCTTTGGAAATGACATTTTTAGAAAGGACCAGGAAAGAATAGGGCATCTTGTCAGACTGTGAAGTTTTTCCTGCTTTGGGTAAAGCAGAGGCATCATGCAAATCATCATCTCATACAATAAAGATCCTGCCAGTCTCTTGATCTTGTAGAAACCAGGGTCCTGCTATGCTAATCCTCTGCCTATTGAGGTCTCTTTCTTCATAGCACCTTAGGATGAAATTGCACTCGCTTTGTAAAAAGACAATGAACTCTTACATTATTGTAGAAGCTGCCTTTAAAAAAAAAAAAAGAAATTGATGTGTTCTTGGACTATGAGAAGACACAAGCATTGAGCCTGTAAATATTACTGAAAAATAGCAAAGACAGACAGGAAGGTGGGAATATTAATGTTGACAGGATGATCTGAGATGGGGAGAAACTTAGAATGGAGGCTTATTTTTATAAAGATAAATATATTTTATATATTAATTATACATTTAAAAATATGATATATGAAATATACTATAAAACATTTATGGATATTTGATAATTACAGTTAAATTTTAAAGAAATAAAATGTGATTTTATGTGTCCTTAATCAATTTTTTCCCATTATTAGCCCTTTCTGCTCTCGTGGTATGTGTATATTTAGTAAAAATCCAGACTATATTAGGATTGTATCACTTTTTCTTTCTGTCTTATGATTTAAGCTGGAACACTACATCATATCAATCATCAGATGCTCCAGGTTTCATTGGTTTTTGACAGCCTCAACCTTCCCTTCACTTTTATGATCTTGAGGAACACTAGCCATGTCTAAGCTCTTGGTTATATTTGGACTTCCCTGTCAATGCCTTACATAAGTGATGCTGTTCTTATATTTTAAAGTTACCAAAAATTCATTAATACCAACTTTGTCGTGAAGGAGGAATTATCGGAGGTATATTAAGGTGAGACAGAGGCAATATTTCCAGGGGGAAAAATCTTTTTCCTTTGTGTACCTTCAAGGGACTTGACCTAAGTAATTAATCAATTAAAGTTATGTTATAAAGGGCAGATAAAAGTAGCCATCATGAGAATTAATAGACAAGTACCTAATATTGATTAAAACCAACACTGCGGGGCATTCGTAAACATCTCATCTCTCAAAGGGTTTGTAACGTGGCAGAAAACACTGATGCATTACCATACAATTCAAACTGGAGACGGAAAGTGCTGAATCATCTGAGATAGAAGTGTTATTTCATCTTAAGTATGTTGGAAGTTAAAAGTAATGAAAAGAATTATAGACAGAAGGTGGGTGAATACAGAAAATTATAATATGATTTTAAAATTAGAAGCAAGAAAACACGCGGCTAATTTTTGGAGGAAGGGACCAGATCTGCAATTTCAGATACATAAAGGTGATTCATAAGGGACAACTGAATTGAGCAAATTGAATTAAGTGTTTTAAGTACTAGGCTGAGGTAATTCCTTTTGCATTGGGTGGAGATTGAGCTAAAACTCAGACTAAGGAATAGCCAGGATGAGGGTTAAATCCCAGGATCGTCAATCGACAAGGAGAATGTAGTATAGATTGGAGACAGAAAACAGAACACAGGCTGAAAACAAACAGACAACAACAACAAAAAAAAAACTGAGTTATGTAAAATTGTAGAATAGTAGAATAGTGAATTTGAAGGCATTCAATCTTGATAGTCTAATGTTCTTGTTTACTGCGGAGGTAAAAGGATCTGTGAAAGGGAGAGATGAGGAATATGGAATGCTTCATTACTTTACTATATGTTGACAGCTGTAAGGAAGGGACCAGAATTTCATTATCAGAGGTTAAGCACAAACAGTCCTAAAGTAAATGTCCATCTGAGACAAGATAAGCAAATTCAAACTTTCTTGTTAATGTAGCTTTTAATTCTCACTCTATTTTAAGTTTTTTTTTTAATTTTATTTTCATGGTGACCCTTGATTAGTTTTCCATATACAATGAAACAGTATTACCTGCCCCCTTAAATGAGAGATTTCATTCAATATACTCAGGGGATATTTGAAACTCTAAATAAGACTAAACCCATCTCTATATAGTAATTTAACCCATACATATAATGTCTGATTTATGAATTAGGCACAGTGAGGGATTTACAACAGCAATAGTGAATGCGATAATCAGTGCACCTCGTTCACGTGAGGGAGTTTAGGATCACCTGGCAGATGAGTCACTGGAAGGTTCATGAGAGAAAATATAGGAAGACCCGTCTTAGAATGGGCAGACCTACTCCCTAGGCAGGCATGGGGTCCTGGGCTGTATAAAGTGGAAAAGGGAGATGCTCTTCGTTTGCATGTTTTTCATGCTCTCTTCTGACTGCAGAAATCATGTAAACAGTTACAACCAGCTCCTGTGCCTTGGCATCCCACTTGACGGACTGTAGGCTTTGAACCATGGGATAAGAGAAGCCCTTCTTACTATGTTGTCTTGGTCTAGTATGTTATTTTGGCAGTAGAAAAAAAGCTAAGAAATATAGAGCAATTAGGACATTCTATGGTGATAAAATTATATGGATGTGCTCTATGCTGTCCACTCATCTGTCTTCATCTGTCTCTCATCTACCGCTATTTTACTGTCATACTCCCTGCATTAGCACATGAGATGTCGCCATGATGAGGTGAAACAAGGGGATCACTAAGCATTTACACACACTACAACGTAGCCTCTGTGTTTTGAGGGAAACAAAAATAACACGGATCTGTTTTTTTGCCCTTCCTACTTCAAAACTGACGATCTTCTCTCAATACAGTTCTTAGCAACCCCAGAATATGATATCTTTCATATCTGATTATTAGATAATACTTTTTTCATTTTGAAAAATCACTTAATAGCTTTTCTCTGCCTTGGCTACATAAAGTCTACTTAAATATACAACAATCCAACAACTGATCTGCTGGCTGTGGGGCTACAGAGGGACCCAGTAACTACTGAGTAGATGCTAGACTATAAAGTGCTTCAGATCCTAGGCAGGATGCTGTGGCATGAGTTACTTAAATTTAAACATAAAAATTTAAACGTTTAAGCATAGAATTTAAATGCATAAATTGTTTATTTTGGAATTTTACATTTAATATTTTTCAAAGTGTTCACCTCAGGGTAAACTAAATTCTCAGGAATCAAAGTCACAGATAAGGTGTTGAAACCACATCCTTAGAGGTCAATCTTTCTTAAGATTTTCTTCTAATCCAATCTTGAGAGGACGCTGTTCCTTTGTTTGATTTTATTGTCTTGTGTTTGTTCTCTACATGTAATGTTTAAAAATATGCTATAAAGAAAAAGGAGAGTATTTTCTTATGATAAAATGTAATAAGCATAAGTTGTGTGCAGTTAATCAATGAAACATAAAAGAAAGTTTATTTTTCTTACCATTTTTAACATTTTTCAATCACAATGTTTAATAGACTTGAATTTGAAAGACTGCCTGCCAGAACAACTTAACTTCTTACTCATTTTATCACTTTCTATGTAGCCTAAGGCCTGGCTCAAAGGTATAACAAAAATATAACATGAGACATTTAATTTTCTTGAAGCAAAACTACTCAGGGTATTAGACAATGAATTACAGGAAAATAATTTCAGTTGTCATGTTAAATATAATATTGTGCAAATATTTTACATTAGGGATTATTTTCATCATTAAACTACAACCTTGATATGGTAAATGTGCCAGCCAATATCATCACTGCCTTCATTTCTGTTAGAAAGAAAATTCTCCTCCCCTCTATTAAACACTGCACCAGAAAAACTTTACAAACCTTGAGTGTAACTTCCTGGCTAAAGAGCACTATTTCTTTGACTTCTAGACCATGGTCTCTGCTTTTATAAACACATGTGAGATTGTGTAGCATAAACCATATGCTCTTTTGTAGCCTCTTTCATGGTTGATGATGTAGGTTCTTAGCAGTATCTTTGTTATATTTAGTGGAAATCCTCCTTCTTGCCATGATCTGTTGATCTATGATCTCCTGGATGTCTACAGATAGATGTGAAAATAATCATCAAGGCTCCTCATCAGTTGTGCAGAGACACTTCCATTGAGTTGCCAGAGTCCCGTTTGCAAACTAAACCACATTGCCTTCAGCCACATCTGCAGGGATGCAGCTTTTATTGTTCCCTTCAATTCTGGGAAGCTGTAGACAAAATCTTGGCCTCTTCGGTGTCATATAGGGCTCTGAGGTGTAAAAACAACCCACCTTTCATGTTTATAGGTACTATACATTAAGTAGTGATTTATTTGCAATGGCAAATTGCCTTAGCTTCTTAATTAGAAACTCCCCCAGACTTTTTAACTTAGATGGGTTTTGGAGTAATCAAATTCTGCAAATAGTCTTCAGTTTAACTCCTTCCTCATATGCATCAGGAAAGCCAGCAATGGCGCAGAGACCAAATTTCTCTACGCACAGCCCAGACTCACTGTCACATTCCTTCCTCAGATAATTTTCATTCATTGGAATATAAATTAATGATTGGCAATGGTAGCCTGTGATAGACAGGCCCCATCACAAATTTAAGTCTATCACTTGGTTTTACAATCTGACTGACTGTTGGACAGAAAAACAAATCAGGAACCTGGATGTGTGGTTAAATTACTGCTTAGACTAGAATGATAGAATCAACTGGAAGAGTCTTCCTCAAAGGTACCTGAAAAGCCATGAAGCCAATTTCTTTTCAAGTTTTCAAATTAGTTAAATTTGACATGGATGAGACATATCAAGAACTACCTTCCAAATGCTGGTTCAGTATGTTTTAGAAAAAGTCTTGGATTTGGAGAGTTGATTTATTTCTTGTTCATAGCTCGTATAGTTTTATGACTTGGGGCAGAATTTTCACCTCTCAAACACTTTCTTCTGTGAAGTGAGGAGGTTTCAGAATTAGGATCAAAGTTTTCAGTTCCAACTTTGCTATTAATTGGAGCAGGGAGGGGGACCCTTCACTAGCTGGCAGCTGTGACTTGTTTAAACCTTTGGCATTGCTGTGGAAGAGAGCCTACTGTGAGGGATTCTGAGTCTTAGGCTCACTAGCTATCAAAATATCAAGATGTCCTGGCTGTGTTAAATTAGCCCACTCTCAGAATACTGGGGGCTAAAACAGCACTTGAGCAAAATTTTCACCAATCTCCTTAAAGTTCCTAATAGAAGATAACCACCATGGTTCTTTAGGAAAATCTCTCTCTCTCTCTCTCTCTCTCTCTCTCTCTCTCTCTCTCTCTCTCTCTCTCTCTCCCTCTCTCTCTCTCTCCCTCTCTCCTCTTGCTCTCCTTTTCTTTCCCTTTCTCCCCTCTCTCTGTCTGTCTCTCTGGGTGTCTCTTCTTTACCTGATAGGTTTTATTTTTACACTCATTTTATTTTTATGTGCCCGACCTTTATTTGCTTTTCTGAATTGTTCTTATCCTATGCCTGATTAAGTTAAATGAAGCATATTAATTGTTTTTCCTCTACTTCTTTGCAGTGTTTTCTCTCATTCTTAAGTAGTTGATTGCAAAAACAAGTAACTATGGTATGTGACTTTAAAATTTACAAAATAAAGAAGCCACTACCTTTTGTACTATCACAAGGAACTACTTGGAAGATGTCCTAGACAAAAAATGTGCAGAGCCATTGATCCCTTCATGGACACAAAGGGAAATTAGCTGATGATTAATTTCAAAGAAAGATTTTGTAGCCATCGGGACTATCTACAGAACCATCATTTCTCTTCTTGAGCTATTCTCAACACTGCTGCTTAGAAGTCTGTATCAGCCTCTTTAGAAGCAAATACTGAACTTAAGGGCCATGATGCCGACCTACCTTCAGGCTTGTTTATAGTGGGTAGGTTTATAGGGTATGGCTAGAGTCTGTCAAAGCTACTATTGTACTCTTAGAGTCGATGTTAATTACTGCTGCTGTTTTTGTGTAACTTAGCTAATGTGTTTAGACACCACTGGATTCTAAATACTGGAAATTCGGCCAACAGAATTAATCGATTTTCCTCTAACAAGGTTGTCCTGTAGAAATGGATACTGCTACACCACACTGTGAACTGCTTAGCACTTACAACTTAAATAACCACACTGGTGATGAACTTAGCTTTGAAAGGAGGATTAGAACTCCGTGGCTGAAGACTGCCGAAGGGAAAAGACTGTGGCAGAGTGTGAGTCTCCAGAGGGCTCATTAGAAGGAAATTAAGTGAGAAAGTCTTGCCACCCCCCACCCCTCAACTTCCTGTGTCTTATTCCTTTACACTGAATGCTTTTAGACTCACTCCAAGGTGCATCTGTGCTTCAGGGTTTGACCACAAGCAGAGAGGTTCTGCAGGTGGAGCTGGGGTTGCATTTTCACCCAAAGGAATCATACGGATCATCTGATCAGGTCAGGGGGAAAGGACATTTGCTCTTACAGCATGCTCTTTGATTCTGAGGTATCTGGGTATTCCATGGTTATGTATTCCCATCCAGACACAATTCAAAGTGTGAAGTTGGATGTTTGCAGGTCTCTTTGCTTTTAGTCAGACTTATTCTGGGACTGATAATTATATTAGCTGAAGCTTTCTCACACCTTTCTTTCAAGAGGGACAAGGGTACTGACTTATGAACCCAGGGCCAGTTGAATTGGCATGAGGGTAGAAAACAGCTCGTCTACAAAAGGTTCAGGATCCCAAATGTGCTCGTTTGCCATTTACAGTGGAGTTTACACTATTTAGTGTGGATTTGCTTTTCCTATCTTGTACTTTCATAATAATAAAGTCTCAGATCTTATGAAAACACAGAGAAGACGAAGATTAAAAAGGGTTAGATAGAAAAAATAAAATGATAATAATAAAATAAACCAACCAAAACCAAAATCAAAAACCTCTCAAGAACTAGGCACAAGTGGAGGTGGAACTTTCTTCAGCAGAAGTAGTCAAGAATTGAGAACAATACTCTGCCACCACCATTTGGCATGATTCTCTTTGAAAATGTACTTAATTATGGAAGCAATCACTGTGCTGTATTTGAAAGTAGATTCTCGACACGTGGGGCAAGTAGAGGAGGGTTTAGAATACATACATGATTCTAAAATTTTTGTTAATAGCATATGTGTTGTTATTATACTATTCTTATATAGCAAGACAAGGAAATTCAGATTATAAAAGAAAAATGTAGGATTGGTCTTTCCCTTTAAAATTATATCATTTCCCCATGAAAATAATGGGATCATTTTGTCAAGGAAATGAAAGCGATGCATTCTCTTTAAAAAATGTACATCTGGGAGAAGCTAGAGTATGATATCTACAGTATTGGAAGATACTTATTGTTAATTGTTTTATTTTTTGGGAGATTGAGAGTACTAAATTAAAGTTGTCCATTTTTTTATATTTGTTTTTATTCTTCCAACAGTCAACTATCATCCATGCTGTCTTGTGTGGTTAAGTCTCATTACACAGTTCTCTGTGTCTAAAGCCTTAAACTAACAGTTCATAATGGGATTACATAGGCTTGCTTGCTTTCTCCCATTTTTTCAAACAAGGTTACTCAAGAATATTTCTCTGTCCTGCTTTTTATGTTCTATTTTATTTGTCTGTCTTAAAGTGTTCACACTGAAGTTTTTTTCTTGTTTTCTTTCCTCTTTAGATTAATTTTAAGATTTTTAAATAAAAATTCTCTCTCTCTTTCATTCCTCACCCCCCTCTCTGGGTTGCTCTAAAGCTTATCATAATGTCAGCAAGGATTTCAGCATTAATTAGAAATGCATATGCATGTATTGAATACACAGAGAAACAAGTTTATGGCAAGAAATCCAAATAAGCGTTCTTTAGATTCTCAGAAACAGCAAGTAATAGAGAAATACTGACATTCAGTCCTCCAGCCAAGCAATGAGTTCAACTTAAGGGTACCTAGAAATTTATTCTGTAATGAAAGGAACTTAGTATATATCTAGACGATAAATCACAGCCTTGTATCCTGCAATTAAAATTCCATACAGAAATTTAACCTAGTGGGAGTATCCAAGTATAAACTAATTCCCCTTTTGCAAACCCTTTCAATGATGGTGTGAGCGAAATATAGTGCCATTTCTGTTGTTGTTGCCTAGTTTAATTGAGAAGAAACAGACTCATTACCTTCCAGTTGGACTATTGAGAACTGGCTTGAGTTACAAACTTTCTGTAATGAAGCCTGTGGAAATGTAGTTGTGAGAAATATTTCAGTACTGGTTGGTAGATAGGAGTACAATTTTTAATTAAAACTTAAGCGAGGGTTTTGTATTGTATTATTTGTATTGTTTTGTGTTATTCAAAGTCTTCTCTCCATTTTTTGAAATAATAGCATTTTGCTTTATGAGGTTTCAATGGCAATATAGCACAGACATCTTAAGAAATAAAAGCACAAGACTCATCATCTTACTATAATCATTTTGATACCAAAAGAGTGGTTTCAGAAATAAAACAATAACTAAAGAAAATAGTTCTTTCTTGGTACACACATGATCAGCTTTAGCACTGAAAACCCCCATCCCACCCCATGAGTCTCAGTGTGTTTGGGCAGTGTGTGTGTGTGGTGGTGGTGGGGGGGGGTTCATGGTCAGGTTCTTTTAAAAGATCTAATATGATGTGATATTGTCTTGTAAGTTCAGTAAATTTTGGGAAAATAGACTTCAAATTTCTTTACAAGGGGATGATCTCATTTTAGGAAAGAGGATCTTGTCAAAAGGAAATGGTAGAATCTAAATGCATGACCTACTTAGAGGTCACGTCACCTTTTAGAGAACGTGTCACTCTTTCTCTTCCTATCATGATGAGAGTTTTCACTAGTTGCCTTCTTCCTGTCCTTGCTGATCTTTCCTTCTGAAACACCATTTTGAGTAGTTTTGAGGAACAGAAGCTAGTTAACAATGTTAGAATTATTACATTCACAGCTGTGGTCTCGAGACTAAATTCCAGATTTACTATCATTGGCTCGAGGCTGACAGAATATTAGAGAAAGAAACAACATTAATCCTGGTATTATAGAATACAGTTTTGGAAAGTTAACTCTAACTAATCAATAAAGTCCCTGATATACTCCGAATGGGCAGTGATGGCGCACTGTAAATAGCATGTGCCATCTCATGAAAAGACAAGATACAGAATCAAAAGCAGAAGTCGGGTGAGGAGGATGCAAAGTGATGATGGACTCACGGGCTATAACAATATGGTATGGTTTATAGTCATAACACATGGATTCAGAGAAAGAATAGAGGGCAGGGAATGCCTTTGCATAAGGTAAAACCAAGGAGAAATTTATTTACGTTGTTTAGATGGTGGTAAAGAAGCCAGATATGGCAGATTGAGTGATGTGCCCATTCATTCACTCACAAACTATGGAATTGTGTCTATATGCAATTTTAATAGTCTTTGCTTTACTTCTGTTAAAACTGAACATGCTTAGTCTTCTTGGGAGTCACAAACCCCAGGCCTTCCTGCCTTCTCTAATGACTCCTGAAACCCTCATTCTTCCTTTCCTATTTCACCAGTTTTTCTTTCTGTCCCTTAGTATACAAACACTTTATTGTTCATTATGAAGTAAATAGATGGCCAAAGATGCCTGATTCTACTTACTGCAAGATGAGCGTTCTCAAGATGTTCCTCTTCTCAGTTTCCATTGACTCTCTTCCCACTCACTTGCAGGCATGCTCCCATTGTGACCTCTTCCCCTACTTAATCAACACCCTTCCTCTCAGGACCTAAATATGACATGTGGCTACAACCTAATGTCAATCTCCAGACCACAGCTGGCCTTATATCCCAGCACCTCTTAGTACAGCAGGCTCCTTTTTCGGGACAACTTCCTTCACTGCTGCCCTCCTGTCCCTCACCTGATCTTCTGGCCCAATTCTCATCTAGAAATGTCGTTCCTCTACATGGAATTTCTAAATGTCTGCTGTGAAGACATGTCACTCTCTGCCATTGCCCCTTTCCACGTGTTTACCCCTGGAGTCTAGAGAATGTGCATTAGCATCAGGATATCAGATGCTGTCTGGAAACAATTCACAACTAATGCGTTTCTCTTCCCTGAAAGAGTAGAGAAACACCTTTTCGTGTCTTCTTGGAAATACCCAATCTTCTGCTTAATTT
This sequence comes from Alexandromys fortis, assembly GCF_014885135.2. Classification (NCBI taxonomy): domain Eukaryota; kingdom Metazoa; phylum Chordata; class Mammalia; order Rodentia; family Cricetidae; genus Alexandromys; species Alexandromys fortis. Next base: position 445,619 of record NW_026067954.1, on the reverse strand, counting down.
TTCTACATGGAAGACTAGTAAATATCCTAAAGTTTGTTATTATGTTTTAAGATTGTTTTTATTGGTGGTAAGAAAGTGCTGGAGACAGAAAACAGGGCTTGGAGCATGTCAGACTAGCTGGAGCTGATCAACCTGCCTGCCTAGTAGCAGAGCCCAATTTTCTTCCTCCTCAAGATGTTAAATAGTTGAAAAGGTGAAACCATTGTTTAGCCCTCAGTTACTGTCTTCTCCTCATTCAATTCACAAGTAAACTCCTCTGCTCTAAGAATGCATCTCTGCATCTCTTTGTGTATTTTCATGTCTAGGCTGTTCACCATTTTCTATAATACCCATTGCGCTCTCTCTTTCTCTCTTCTTTTCTTGCCTTGTTCTGGCCATTTCCAACCATATTCCCATACAACACCAGGTGATCTTTGTAAATTGAGAATCTGATCATTTATCCTCTCAACACTTTCAATTTCTTTTCCTCTTATAAGGAAACAAAACTGACCGCCCAAACCTACATATCCTGAGGGATTCAGTACCTATTTTCTACTTTTCTAAGCTAGTACTAACCATTCACTTCTCAGTCCTGCCCTCTTGTGCCGGTGCCTTCCTGTATCTCAGATGTACCAAACTGTTTATATTTCAAGGCTCTTGTCTTGTGAGGGCATCTTTGCACATATTTAATGTCATTAAGATCATATTTTCAATCTTATTTTTTGAGATGTTTGTGGGGGAGTATATCATCTCAAGGGAAGCCCAAACTTTCTATTATGCAATCTTTGGCGTTCTTTCTAGTTCTGTCCAAAGCTTTTCCTTTGCTCTTGTCCTTGTCCTTGTCCTTCTCCTTCTCCAGCACTGACCGAGGTGATCAGAGATATCTTTCTGTTCTAGTTATTCTGGTATTATAAGTGCCTAACTGGAGGACCTGGAGTGACAGTCAGCTAACCCCCTTGACAAATATGGTACCTGTGGAGCTTTAGTATGCAGATGGGTATGATCTCATCACTGTCTGTAAATAGCTGACAATTAATGAATTATGAAATTGTTCATTGACCTTGAATTTCTTAACCATGGAATCATGACATTATGATTATCCTGTATGTCATATAAAGAACAGAAGTAACCAATATTATTTTAATGGATAAAATAACCAAGGCTCATTTGAGCTCCTTCTATTTGTACTACAGAGAAAAGACTTGTTTTCTTTGGGTAACAGAAAACAAACAGAGAAGCAAACAGCCCAAACCATTCACTATGCCTAGAAAGATGGAGAGAAAAGCAAGTTACTCAATTCTTTCAGTGACGAAAAAGATGGGTTCGATAAACAGTCATCAGCTTTGCACTCACTCATGCTTGCTAGCCTTGGAGACATGGTTTGAAACTGCACCTCATAACTCGATGCTACCATTTCACACTCCCTATCCGGCTCACTTTGGCCAGAGAAAAATGCTCTGAGATAGTCTCTTCCTGTTTTCCTTGAATTTCAGCAGAGTCTGAAGTGCACACATATAAATGCACATATGAACCTGGGCCCTCTCCTTTTTTCTGCATTCTTTGGTGCTCTGTGTAGTCTGGCGGTTCTAGCTTCTAAGGCAGTTGATGCACTGATAAAACTTATAGAGAAAAATTGCCTTTAACCTTTCCAGTATTTTTTCTCTGTCTTCAAGTCAGAGATTTCATCAGCTATAGAAAGAGTTCATCTCTCCCTTTGCTCTAAATGCATCTTAAATTAAAGTATTTCAATTAGAATGACCTTAGAGGGTTCTTTTTCTTTCCAAAGAGCAGAATCTTCAAAACTCTGTGTCTTGTACTAATAAAATATTTAGGGCAGTTAGAAAACTACTTTTATTATAAAATTCCCCTAGTACAATTGAGGCCATTATCAGGAAAATATGCAAACCAGTCATGCATAAGAAGATTCCCACCCAATTTCACTATAAGCTATTATTTAAGCTTATCAGCACTTATATAATCATATTCAAAAAGATGCTGTTTGTATTTCAATAAAGTGGTTAGCAGCTGCAAAGACCTGTCTGTTATAAATTAATTTTGTGTATTTGACTTTTCATGCAGTCATTTAGTTCAACAGCCACTGATTTGCAGGTTAGCTATAGCTGTTCAGTGTGACTCTTTTAAGTGACTGTATCCTACCTTTGATTCTCACTCATCTTTTTCTAAATATGAAGCTTCAGACACTTGGGAGTATAGTCACTTGTCTCGGGGTCAGTATCATTTCATAATACCGTGTACCTGAAGTTACAGGTGTTTTGACATAAGCCTGAAATGAGCATGCTTGCCGTATATCAGTGACAAAAGCCATCCTTGGCCATCCAATGACTGATTAACTGGGTGGTGGTGGTGCACACCTTTAGTCCCAGACCTCGGCAGGAGAGGCAGGGGATCTCTATGAGTTCGAGGTCCTCTCTCTAAATCCATCTTTTAGTTGTATCTAGAAAGATTTACATTTAAATTGGTATAGGTGTGATGACTTGAATACAAGACAGGGAAGATAAAGGAGAAATTTTGCATGCCTATCTTTAAAATTAATCTGTCTTGTCACAAGCAGAAAGAAGTTTGAATTAATCAGTTTTTGTAGGAATCCAATAGGAGGCCAACAATCAGTCTACCAATGAACCAGACATAATGTCCAATGTTATAATCAATGTTATAATGTTTTTATTTTTCCCAGGCTATGTATTAAAAATGATTACCCTCTGTTGTATAGTTATTTGTTTAAAAATGATTATACACTTTCAGCTCACCTAGTATTATTTTTATTGTGCTTCTCAACTGGGTTCCTTACATTACAGTTGGAAATTTTATTATATAATTAAATTTGGGTGCTTCTGAAGCATGAAAATTATCACCCTATTCCTTCAGGAACATCAAAATTGCTAATCTTACTCAATTCCAACACAGTACTCAGATGTGGGTAAGATGAGGCTTACATATGGTGAGATCCTAAAAGCAACACAAGTCAGAGAGAACACTTGATGAAATCAAGAAAGAACAAGAAAGAGCACAGCTATGCAATTGTATTCTCAGCAATGTTACCAACTTTAACAGAAATGAGATGGCTGGTGTTTGTGCCCAGGGGGTAATTCTACCAGAGGCTTATGCATTGAGTCATGGAAGGACTAAGAGTTTGGGGAAGGGAGTTCAGAGTTTTTAAAGTTTAGACAATCTAAGTAGGAAGTATTAAGAACAAAATATCAAAACTATTCCATTTCTAGGGTATGACTATACAATCTTAGGCAAATTGCTTTATTTCCTTGAGCCTAAATTTTCTTATTTGTGAACTGGCCTGACAGTAGGGTCAATGGAAAGCTTAAGATGATGCTTATGGAAAAGATGAAGAACAGTTGCAAAAATGCAATCTGGTGCCACACAGTGCCAATCAAATGCAGAGATGGTTAGCTGAGACACAATAAAGGTGGTATTTATTGACTTCTGGATAGAATTTTATGAAGGAGAGACTTGGGTGTAAATATCTGAAGACAGATGCAATTCTCCCTGCTTAGTTAATTTTTACAGTATCTCTAGAAAGAAGCAGCAGGAAGCTGGGATGTGTACAGGGATGATGATGCTGCAGAAAGTCACTCTGCAGAATGACTCTTCTGTTTTTCTGGAGCTGACCCCCGTATACATTGCAAGTTACCCCTATCCACCTTTAAAAGCTGGTGTTATACTGTGTTCCAATGATTCCTAGAAATAGTCTCTTGCCAATAATTCAGAAACATAACAGTGGGGGAAGGGTCTGAAATTTAAAAAGTTTTTTAATTTGGGGACATGACCTCAAAATGCTGATCCTACTTGATTGTTTCAGTATGTCCATAAGATGCACTATGGTTCAGCATCCTCTCACAGCAAGATCTCCCTTCTCCTGCTACTCCCAGTCATTTAAGGTCATCTGTATTCAGCAACTATTGGAAACCCCAACATTCTACAAGGATTGACTGGTGAAGAATGAGTAATAACTTTGCTCTGATAAAGTGATTTAAAAATAAATTATTTTAATTTAGGGGTTCTGATTTTTAACTGTTATTTCTTTTTGCTAATGTATAGTTGCTGTTTAATTGTATGTTTATATTGAACTCTCCCAATACTAAATTGATAGCCACAGGGGCCTGACTAATACAGACAGAGAGAACAAAGAAAAAAAAAAGAAAAAGCTTATGGGGAAGATGCGTGAATAAATGGCTATGAAACTGACTCTTTTAAGAAAAGGTCTCTAAAACAGATAGTTGCTAGAAAAATGCCATCACAGTGTCCAGCCAGGGGCTCATCCTTGGCTCTCAGCCAGACTATACTCTTGAATTGTTCTGTGCTGTTATTTTTGATACTCACCCCTACTAATTAAAGGAATCTTTGCTCAGGAGAAAACGTAAACCATATTTTGGACTAGAACCCTTTTGTTATTCTAAAAATATGATTTCTGGCCAATTTCTTTAAAGCAAGAAAGCTCCTCTATGGCTTAATGTGCCGCACTTAGCTGTGACTCTGGGCTAGTGAGAGGTTTCACTAATTTTGTCACTTGTCACATTGGTTTGAAATAGATGTACGTTGGGTGATTGTTTATCAACTTAATGCAAATTGGTTTATGCTTTGAAATTTGCTGATCTTCTCACCTCAACTGGGAAATTGTCTGACTATATTGATTGGCCAAATGAAAGACTCACTGAGGTCAAGTGCATTTTAGGTGCTTCTTAAATTGTCCTCCATCATCCCTCTTTGGAAAGTGAGTTCCCTGATCACAGTGCCGTAATAAAGAAGGCAGACTTTGCTGTAGCTCTTGGCTCTTTCTTTCTTTCGGAAGTTTACCCTACTAGGCAAGACCTTTTTGCAGATGGCATGCTCCATAATCCTATGCAAGACCTTTTTGCAAGCCATGTGTCCCATAAAATCTCTCCTAACCTCTCCCAAGTAACTTCCACTCATTTTCCAGTGTCATCTTTATCATTCCTTCAGATAAATTACCCCAAGTTCTCAGTCTGCACTGGTCATTATCACATTTTATGAGAGAGATGTGTTTTTTTTTAAGAACAAATTTCTGTCTGTAAGTACATAACCATGAGGATGATGTTGTCTCTATTCATTTCTTTTTTCACAGCATAATGTGAGTTCTAAGAAAATAAGGACTGTGTCCATTTCTGTTCATTATCCTGTCCTCAGTACAAATTGTAAACAATTTAAAACGTACTTGAATGGATGATTCTAAAGTACTGCACTGAGCATTTTATTGAAAATTGGCTTTCATGGGGGTAATGAGGAACCAAAAAGAAACTGATCCTCCAAAGAATGAAAGAGGATGTTTTCCATATTGCTCTGTAGGAGGCTTTTTGGCATCTATTCCTTGAAAGCTCTGGTTCAGTTTCATGTTGATAGCTTTATGTAAACTTACACATCACTAAACTTGAATTAAAGATATTTCAGTACAGATCAGCTTCTCACCTCGCAGTCCCTAACCTCTGTGGATTACATTCATGTAGATCCTTGTATAAGCCAGGCAATTATTCTACCATTAGGGTAAAGATATCCTCAGTCCCAAAACAAAGACCCTCTTGAATTCTTCCAAATGGATTACAAATAATCATTCCTTGACAATAGAAGCTAGCCCCTCATCCTAGGATAAGGCTCTAAGAATTTGGACACAATTTCTACACAGACACTGCTATCTAACTATACCCTGAGCCCTGTTCTCCTCGAGGACTGGGACCTCTGCCTTCCAGATTTGATTATACATCGCCCTCTTCTTTGTTATCTCTAACTGCTAATGGTCAATAAAACTATTCTCTTTGGTGTTATTATTGTTACACGTTTTTGTAGGCTGGCCGCCCCGTCATCTTTGCTGTTGCTTGTTCTTCTAAAAGTATCTGATTGATTGCACTTCTTCAATTGCAGCTAAGTTTAATGGTCTCAGTTGCCCTTTTCATTTCTAAAGTTTAACTGAGATGGATTTCAGGTTCTCTTCCAGGAATCATTTCTACACTTTGACGTTTTCTTTATCCCTGATCAAAGTTTGCCTCAAGGATTATTATAAAATGTTTATAAAATGTTAAATAACTAGAAGTTAGTATTCATTCTATTATTAAACTTCAATGCATAATGAAAACACTCTCAGTGTAATACCAAATTTGATATTATCCTAGGTTTTCTGTACTTAGTATTTGAGCATATATTTGAGAGTGTGCTCTGGTGCTCATCACTAGGATACATTCACTCTGGAGTTTGCAGAGAGCTTCTCTTATATACCCTTTTGAGAAATGACTAGCACCTGTAGGCATGAGGGCTGGTAAGATAATAAGAAGTTGGTGAAAGTTAAAATACTCGGGTTCTTTTTTCTTGCTACGTCGAAGCCATTGTCTAAATCTGAGTTTGAAATAATAAATCATCAAATTGATTTTACATCTAAATAGCTATATAGACTTGGGGGCTCTCCACCACGTGAGGAATTGTATTAAAGGGTTGCAGCTTTAGTCTGGTTGAGAACCACTGCTCTAACTATACAGCATCAACATCTGGAATGCATAGCTCAAATGTGAGCTATAGGAAAACTACCGATGAGTATACAAAGCTACATTATAAGATACTTAGTGACATCAGAGCATGAGCAGGCCAATGACAAGAGAATCCATTAACGTTACCATAGTCCAGGACATTCAAATGAACCTCTCTTTTACACAAAAACTAAATGGAGCCACATACGTGACTTACCACAGTGTTACCATGATAAGGCAAGGTGTGGAAAACTCTTGTCTAAGCATGCCATCTGTGGAGAAGGAATTATGCTGTATGGGAATCCTGTATTTTAGGAGAGTCCCTTTATTTAGCATAAAAATCTCTTTAAGTGTCTGCCTTACTTTTCGTGATGACCAGAAGCTCGCAGAAGTCATCTTAGCAGCGAGGGAGCTGGGGGGCCTTCGAGGCCACAAATAGGATAGATTGTTCACTGTTTGTCCTGGGTCTCTCAGTAGCAATATATTTTAATCTGCTAGGCACTTCTCAAGCATGGTACTGTTCGCCACACACTATTTTTGGCAGGCATCTGTAACAAAGCCTAATGCATTATGCATATTATTTTCACAGTATTTCATTGTATTAGCACGTGTAGTATTTGTATGGAATATTTGTAAATTCATTACCAAGGTATTATCATATTAATGACTCTGGTTAAAAAGTATTAGAAAAATATTAATATTCATAGGCACTGTACATTACATGGTGAAGTGGGAATAACATAATTTAAATTTCTGAAAAAAATTAGCATGTATATGTGAAAAATAGCTTATAGAATTATGAAGCAAACTTAGAAAATGAATTACTTTGATGTGTCTATGAAAGCTGTAGGATCATTTTGAATTCTAATGGCAATCACTATCACAGATTAAATGATAATGAGTTTTGTTTAACAGCATAATTTACTAGTAGAGAGTTAGAAATTTTATTTCATCTGTCTGAATATATTATCATATTAATTTGTATTTAATTTATTTTTATGTTATGTACCAATCTGCTGAATTATTCTTTCATTTCACAACTGTATTTATTCCTATGTACACACCCATGGGTCTGCTTGTCTGTATGTGCACGATGTGTGTGCAGGTACACAAAGAGACCGGAGATAGTGTCAGATCCTATGGAACTGGGCTCTTGCAGACTTCCTTATATGAATGCAGAGGACCAAATTCTGTCCTCTGAAAGAGCAGCAATAAATGCTTTGAACCCTAGAGCCATCACTCTAGCACATAAATTATGCTTTCTTATTTCTCTTTTGGCCTTGAACTGTGTTTAACTCTTTCTTCTCTGGTCCCTAAGAAAGAAGAAAAAAATATACAATAGCATAGTTTGACCAAGTTATCTATCTTTCCTGAAGTTACAGAAGGAACTCAGTTCTTCCCTGAGGAGTGTGATTTAGCTCTATTGAGAGTCTCTTGACATCTCTCTTATTATTCCTTTTTTGAGGGAACCAAGGGAATTAATAAAGAATTATTTTCTCTTTCCACTGAAACTTTTTGTTTGTCCATGGGTTACTGGAACCTTGATTTGTCTCTAGGTTTGACAAATAATGTCTACAAAACTCTTCCCTTTCAAAACTGTTTTACAATACAATACTATCTCACTGTCAGAAATATTATAGCTACTATTCTTTTTACAGGTTTTGGTTCAGATAATTCCTCTCTTCAAGAAACTTAAAAAATCTCTGTATGTATTACTTTCTGCTACTTCACAACAGTCCTTAGATGCAAGCAATTTTTTCTCTTTGCTATTAAAAAAATGAACAAGCCTGGCTCAACACAGCACTGTGCTATGCAACAAGTGGCTAGAAAAAAAAATTCTATTTCCCTGCAAGAAATACACACACACACACATATGCATATATATATTATTTTAGTAGATAATAAATGTATGCTTTCTGTGACATGTCATAAGGTTGATGTATAAATTAAATTAGAAGAAAAATAACTTAAAATAGAGACAACGAATTTAAAGAAAATGGCTCCCTTTTAAATATAACAGTTTTTTTTTTTACATTTTTCTACATCACAAAAATTATGTCTTCATTCCATCACACTCATAGTAATGTAGCCAGTGGGAATTTTTCTTGTGTAATTTCACAGAGCATCTCATTCTTGACTCATGTTTGATTCTGATATGAACATAATCAATGAGCCCTTGACCTTGTTTCTTCTCTTCCTGTGCTAATTCTTGGCTAGACTCAAACTGCCTCTGGGCAAAAATCACTGCAAGCTTAAGGTCTTTCTCTGAAATCTCAAACTAATATATTGGGTACCAGTAAGCCATTCAGCAGTCATTCCTTGCTCCTTTTGTTCTCAATTCTTTTTAAATTTGAGATAAAATCTGAATTTTAGTAGTTTATGGGACACTTCCTTCCAAAAGTTTATGGGACTTTTCCTTCGGGAAAAAAGAATGATATATATAACACTCAGGAACTAAAAATGACTAATTTTCTAACTTTCTCAAATTAGTATGTTTTATGAAAATCTGAAGTAGATTTCTATGCTAAGGAGAAGGAGGCTTTATTGTCAGGTTGACATCTTCACAAAGAGGTGAATCTATGTCTCCAGAAGAGTTAGCATAGTTTGTTTGATTGTAACTTAAGAGATCTCTGGCATTGTCTTCTGGCCTCCAGAGGAATGTGTGGTACATGATGCATACACACACATATGTAAATCTACATATATATAATGTATATGCATGTGCATGTATGTATGAATATATACACTAACATTTGATGAGTCTTTCTCTGTCCCACCAACCAGCTCCCAAATAATGACATGAAGAATTCTTATTAATTATGAAAGCTCGTACTTAGCTTATACTTGTCTCAGTAGCTATTATAACTTAAATTAACACATTTATATTAATCTTCACATGGCATTATCTCTCTCCATTTTGCAGCTCCTGTTCTCTGTGTCTCCTGGCATCTCCTGTGTACCTTAATTATCTCTTTCAGCTTCCTCTCTCTGCCAGGAAGTCCCACCTATACCTCCCACCTTGCTATTGGCTGTGCAGCTCTTTCTAAAAGCAATCACAGCAATTTATCTTTATACAGTTTACAAATATCCCACAACATTTCCCGCTTTTTTCCTAAATAAATAGGAAAGATTTTAACTCTAATAAATTAAAACTATGTACAATAAGAACAATTATCAGGTCAAATACAAAAGGATCACATTTTTCTAGCCTTCTAGTATCTTCATGACTAAGATTTGTAATTACATTGAAGTGACTTCTGATGTTGCTTTTTTAAAAATTAATGCCAGTGTAATTTAAATATTTTACACGTGATCTTTTTTTTTAAAACACATAAAAGAAATCTCCTTTTACTTCTCATAAAACTTGTGAAATCAAATGTGTCTATATTTTCCCACATACCAAGCAGTGCTCCATTTCTTTAGGTACCCAATTGTTCCATTCATTTCTTACACTAGTTACACAGAATTAGCAAAGATTCCACAGGTTAAGAGTTATATCCACTAGGCTTGCTTCTTGCTTTGGATGTTAATCAGAAAAACAAGCTTAATACTGTAAATCAATGATTCCTAGGAATTCCTTTTAATGCTCAATAGTTTGCTATAGTGGCTTATAGAATTCAAGGAAAAACTTCCCTGTATTTACCAGTATGATATAAAAAGTTAAATAGATACAGATGAACATCCAGAGAAGGCAGACATAGATGAGGTCTAAGTGTACCAAACCCAAGATTCTGTGTTTCTGTAGAGATAGGTTTTACTAGCTTCCCATAACATACCTTTGCTTGCAAACCAGGAACATCAAATCTAGTTGTTTAAATAAATACAGGAAAATTGAACAGGGCATTTTTAATTAATAAGTTTTAACCCATGAATTGCTAAATAAAATTATAAAATAATTGAATTAAAACAAAGTAGTTTACATCCCAAGTTTTCATGAAAAAAAGAGCAAGTTATAACAATAGGGATGACACAGGGTAACCAAAGACATTTGTCTTTCCCTAGAATTTCATGGAAGAAAAAAGAGAAAGAAGAGTAAAAAAGAAAGGAGAGAGGGAAGAGAGGGAGTGAGCGAAGGAAGAAGACAGGGAAGGAGACAAAGGAAAGGAAAGAGAAGAACCAAAGAATTTTCCAGAGCTTGGCCCACCCTTCTGTCTTATGCTTTCCTGAAGTCATTACATGGGATCAATTTTCCAAAATTCTGATCACTTTCTCCTTTTAGTGACCAGTTCCATCCTTCTAGACACCCCATCCCAAGAGAACTGATTCTCATAAACTCAAGTGTGATGGAAAGTAGTTCCTCATGAGTAGTAAAGACACCACCATTACTTAGAAAATGCAAGCAGTTTTGAAAATTGTATGCAAACTAACAGGGAGAAAGATAAATATGTATCTTTTATTAACAATTACCTCCACTTATTCCACACTATTCTGGGTCTATAGTCACATAGCCCAATAGTAACCTATTCTGAATATGCCAGGTGATGGAGTCTGTTATCTTGACAAGGCTAGAGACGATTTCTAACTCTATATCTCTGACTCCTGGCAGTGGCTAGCCATGGCTGTCCCTGGCTCACCACCTTCAACTACAGCTTTTTAACCTTTTTATTTTGGTTGCTTCTTCTGCTGATACGGCTGTGTGTGTGTGTGTGTGTGTGTGTGTGTGTGTGTGTGTGTGTGTGTGTAGAATAATATCCTTCAACTCACTCAACTAGCACTTAGGAGAAAAATTTAAGTTATCCTCCAAGAAACTTGATTTACTTATATTGATGTATTCTCATTCAGCACAGTAGCCTTGCTAATCAGACACTTGATAGCAAATCTAGTTCTGCAGGCAGGCTTCATGCTCAAGTGGAGGACATAGGAATCCTTTCAGTAAATGTGGAACCTGATGGCAAATGCACTACCCCTCCATTGATCCATCATTGCTAGGTCAGGGAAAACTTTTGCCAAAACCTTTACTCTGTTCCTGTTCATTTCCTTCTTTCATCTGGCACCAAAGATTCATTCAAGGTATGAATGTGAATCAAGCAAGTCTTTCTTCACGGATGTGCTCAGAGTAGGGGAAAGGGCTACTTGAGAGTTTTTGTTTTGGTTTGGTTTTTCGTGTTTTTCAAAGTAATTGTTTCTTTATTCAGAATAGATTAAACATACTCCTGCTTGAGTTGATTAATAAAATGGGGATCCTGGCAAAGGCTTGCCTGCTAGAAAAGGGGAGCACAGAAGGAAGAGGGCTTGGAAACAACTACAAAGTACAGGGAATGAGTGAGTGTTTATTGTTCCAGAGAGAGTTGGTTCTGGTGTGCTGTGCTGCGCTCTCTCTCTCTCTCTCTCTCTCTCTCTCTCTCTCTCTCTCTCTCTCTCTCTCTCTCTCTCTCTGTGTGTGTGTGTGTGTGTACAGATGTGCTCACCTGTGTCTGTGCAAATGGAAACAAAAAGCCAATGATGCTTTTATTTCTCTTCCTCTCTCCATTACTTTTCAGAGGCACGGTCTTTTACTAAACTTGGATCTCTTTCTTTTTAGCTAGACTGACTGACCTGTGAGCATCCTCTGACCACCAGCACTGAGGCTGCTTGCCCATGCTGATGTCCACCTGTACTTACATATGTGCTCGGGATTCAAACTTAGATCCTCATGTTTAGAAAGCATTTTAATCCCTGAGTCTTTGTCCAGTGCCCTGGTGAAAATTTTAAGATCATGTTGCTCGTAGGACTGGACTTTGAATTATAAGGAGAAATGAAGTATTCCAAAAGAAAACAAAAGCCCCACCAGCTCAAAGGAAAAGTGTGGGGAGAAACTAGAAGGCAAAAGCATGAATGTACCTGCTCATCTCTAGGAAGGTACTGCTGGTGTGTTCTTGTCAAATCGCCAGGCCTAATGGTACAAATCTCCTTTCTTCTGATATTCCTTAGCAGACTTGGCAGAGGGTTTGCACCATAGCAGTTGGCACAAGTTCTGAGTGGAGAATGCCTGCCCTTAACAGAGAAATGGGTGCTAATGCTGACGTGTGGATAGAGAGAACAGGAAAAGAAAAGCTCTTCAGAGGAAACTTCCATCTTTGTGGCTTATCTCCTGAGAGCACTGTGGCTCACCTAGATTAAATCCACTGCCCGGAGTCAGAAGCCAAATATAGAGGCAAATATGGAGCCCCCAAATAATTTCTCTCTAAAAAAAATATACCAAAGGAAACTTTGGCTTTAGATATGTATCACTTAATGTACAAAAAAAAAAAAATCCATTGGGTCCTAGATCTGTTAAAGGCTGTGCTGAAATTGTAATTTTCTCAAAAGATTCTCCCTGTGCCCATAAGTGAGTTTGAACTGTGTGCTCAATGCCTAGTAATATTTCTGGGTTTTTTTCTAGAGTTGAAGAAAATATAAGGCGAAATGAAAGAACATAAACTTGAAAACCAATAACCACAAGGGCCAAAATAAGGGAACTTCAAGAGAGAAACAGATTATGTATATCAACTGCAGGAAAGCAGGGAAGCAAATGTCTTGGTGGCAGAGACCTCTGACATGCGATTTTCCTGGCCTATCTGGGACCAGGTTCCATGAAAGGAGTAGATATTTAAATAGTTGCTCTTTGAATGTCTACAATTCTCCACCTTAAAAAAAACTTAAAGGACAAACTCATTCTTCAGAATTTAGTTTCAATTTGGAGAAGCTGGTCTTTCATTTTCCCGGCCTCTTTTTATATTAGACAAGATTTCGTCGAGATACTGCTTTTCCTTCTTCTCCCACTCTTCTTCCTCCCTCTTCCCTCCTCTTTCCTCCCTCATCTCCTCTCTTTTATCTTATTTTGCTTTGCTTAAGATATTAATGGTAGAGCCTTTCAAAGACACAGCAGAGGGTGGTGAAGGTACTGATCAGCACACCTCTGTTATCATAATTGGCGTTACTCAAATAAACCCTTTATTTTCAATACTGTTACTGATATAGGGAACCATATTCCATTTTCGTGAAAATAAATGCTGCTTTTCCCTGACCTAACTGGCTCTAGCAACAATAGAATTTGGATCATAATTGTGGAAACAAACCAGCAGAGGTGATGGGGACAGAAAGTTCTTAACAGCATCACTACATCACTTATCTCATGGTACAGAGTACAGGCCAGCAGTGATGTGCCTCCCTTAGACACATAGGATAGTCAGTGGCATCCACAGAATTATTCTGTTCCTAGGCCAGAGGAGTCAGTCTGGGATGGATTTTCAGTAAATATCTGGTTATATATCAGAAAAAGAGAATATTGATTGATAAAGATACCCTTTGACCTTGTAAGTCTTTAGCCCTATAAATTTGGCTGTGAGAAGCCAATAAAGCTGATAGAATAAGCCATCACCAGAATGTTCCCAGTGCACAACAGCACATAGAAAAAAGACAATTAAATGTTATAGTTGTACAATGGCTGGAAATGGAACTCAGAAGTAGAATAGGCTTTAGGTTAATATTCTTTCTGCAGTATTTATACAACTTTAAATTTGAAAAAAAATGAATGAATGTATGTATGTGTACAAAATTAGGGTATGAACTGATGAAAGAATTTAATTAATAATTTAATTGATTTTTATTGAGCTCTATATTTTTCTCTGCTCCCATCCCTGCCTCTCCTCTTCCCTTCAGCCTTCTCCCAAGGTCCCTATGATCCCAATTTACTCAGGAGATCTTGTCTATTTCTACTTCTCATGTAGATTAGATCTATGCATGTCCCTCTTAGGGTCCTCATTCTTATCTCCAAAATTGATATTCCTAAATAAAAGGTTTTTCAAATTTGTCATAGGAATTTTGGTGTCAGGGTGGGATGTACAGTTCTAAACCCACCTCTTCTTTAGAGGTTAACTAGGAAAAGGAGTATTGCAAGACTCTAAAATCCGTTCTCTCCCGGTAATAGTTCCCTCAATGGCTTGAAAATGCCTCATGTTACTTCAAAAATAAGAACACCTTTTCAGACAAAGGACCCCATTCTACTACTTTATCAAACACCCTTATTGTTTACCTCTTTCTGCTGTGAATTAAACCATCTCAAATCCCCTATACATTACAATTTGTTCTGGTGCGACCTTAGCAATGAATACGCCTCTTTAGGTGGTTGAGTCTGAACTTCCCCCTTACTCCGACCATCCCCTCCATCTTTAAGCAAACATCCTGCTCTTATTTATGTACATTTTTTTTTTAAAGAGGAGAGAAAAAAGAACACAGACCCACATCAGTAAATTAAAGTTCATTCAAGCACAGTTGTTGCTGATGAAAAACACGGTTCTGCTTGGTTGAAATGAGACGCCAGGGGCTTGTTAAGCCTGTGCGTCATGATTGAACACCAAGAGTCAGGCTTTCTTAAGGGCAAGTGAGACCTATCTTATTTAATGGTTTGACAAATTAATAACTGAGCTGAGGAGCATCTTACCTTCATTGCAAATGGTGAGACCTAAGTGGAATCATTTCAAAACAAATGAGACTCTCCTTGGCTAATTCTGTGACCTTGAACAAATGTGAAAGGAAGTTTCGTCTCTTAGTTTACTGTTTTCTCTAAATCATGGATGCAATGATGTGGACATTGTTTGACTTTTCCTGTTATTGAAAAACTTCAAAATATCAAATATCTATCATACAGTGGTGAAAATGGTCACTAAAACATCTACTTTTAAGCAGAGTAGATAAATAATGACATTTAAAAGCTATAGGAACTTGTATTACAAGAGAAGTAGTAACTTGTTTTCTTTTGAAAGAATAAGTGAAAGTATATAAGTTTTACTTTGAAGAAGTAAAAATTAAAAATAACTAAGCCATTTTAAACATGAAAACATCACAAAATTTAAAAAGCATTTCTAGGTGCTTTGAATGGTGTGGGTTTCTCAGCTATGAAGATCACACTAGAGTCTGTTTTCCCAAAGATCCTTTTGTCAGTTAGACATTTTTAAATGCTAGGCAAACTTCTGTCTTTCCTGTACTCTCAACTTAGTATTAAAATAGATATGTTTGATGCATAATTGTGAATGTTTTATTTACTTAAATAATACCTCTCAAAGTATTATTAGAATTAGGAGGTGGGAACATTGAAATATAATGGGGCCAACAACCACATGAAAAAAATTATCGTTATCAAAGACACTTCATGGCCTGCCAAATGACTCAGCGCATTAAATCTCCTGCCACTGTAGACTATGGCCTGAATTCAACCTCCAAAGCTCATGGCAGAATGAAAGAACAACATCTGAGACTCGTCCTGCAACCCACACATGGACGTTATAGCATGTGCATACTTGCACTCACATACACATCCATGCAAACACACACAATAATAAGCAAATAAATAAAAGTAAAATTGAAAGAACCTACAGAGACTGTCCCTGTTCCTTCAGCCAGATGAAGAAATGGTAAAGATAATGTTGGCTTGTTAATCAAAGGTGAACCCCTTTCAAATATCGAATCTTCCTTTATCTTGGACAAGGAATTTCCATCCACAGAAATATAGTAAAAAAACTTTTTTTGTTTGTTTACATGCCACTCAATCTATGACAATTTCTTATAGTCACCTCAATATACTAAGATTATACTATATGTATATGTGTGTTTTACATATATATGTATTGTCTACATGTTACACATTGTCTATGTGATGCATGCATAGCACAAATTATTTGTTTTAGTCTACATTATTCAAGAATGTAGCAAAAAATGTAGTATTTCATATTAATATCAGTTTCTTGTTACCTAAGATGATCAGCTATTAATGTGACAAAGACATTTGAAATGTGGTATATTTATCAGAAAGCTGATTTTAAAATGCCACACTTATAAAAGGGTGATATATATCCTTGTCTTGCATTTTCTTATCTTGATGTTTGTCCCTTATCACATTTCTTTGCTCAGGCACAGATTAGGAGGAAAAAGATTTTCCATTGGCCTCATATACGCTACTTCCCTCCCTGCTATGGTAAAATTATTGACAAAAATAATATTTAAACAAGTATGCATGCTTCTGCTGACTTCTCAGTCTATGAAGGCACAGAACATCATAGTGACCATGTGGCAGAGGCTACTCATCACTTGATAGACAAGAGCCACAGAGAGGGGATAGAAGTATATAGTGGCAAATATTTTCCAGGGCTGGTCCTTTGTGGCCCAGGTCTTCTTACAAAGTCCCATATCTTAATCTTTCTAGAGCCTCACATCATGGCACCATCAGCTGGGGACCAAACATTCAAAACATATGTCTATGGAAGACATTTCATCCACAGTTCATCACATCTTCCTTGAATTGTATTCTGGACTACTGTCTTGAGTAAAGCAATGCTAGACAACTGGAAAAGAGGAGGTGCATTGAGATGTAGCCCTTGGAGCAACTCTGTATACCTGATGCTGTTACCAAGGCGATTTCATCCCCTAGAGTCTGGATAGAATTCCTGAAGCATATTGCATGACCTTATTTACCACCTTTTACTTACTTTTAGAATTCTTCTTTCTTCCACTGAAATTGCAACTGAAACTTAACCCAATAGTTAATTTTGCTATCCTATGAGAAGAGTTTCTTTTTTATTTATTTATTTATTTTTTTTATTAAAGATTTCTGTCTCTTCCCCACCGCCGCCTCCTATTTCCCTCCTTCTCCCCCAATCAAGTCCCCCCCCCCTCGTCAGCCCAAAGAGCAATCTGGGTTCTCTGCCCTGTGGGAAGTTCAAGGACCACCCTCCTCCATCCAGGTCTAGTAAGGTGAGCATCCAAACTGCCTAGGCTCCCACAAAGCCAATATGTGCAGTAGGATCAAAAATCCATTGCCATTGTTCTTGAGGTCTCAGTAGTCCTTTTTGTCCGCTATGTTCGGTGAGACCGGTTTTAACCCAGGCTTTTTCAGACCCAGGCCAGCTGGCCTTGGTGAGTTCCCGATAGAACATCCCCATTGTCTCATTGTATGGGTGCACCCCTCGCGGTCCTGAGTTCCTTTCTCGTGCTCTCTCTCCTTCTGCTCCTTATTTGGACCTTGAGATTTCAGTCCGGTGCTCCAATGTGGGTCTCTGTCTCTGTCTCCTTTCATTGCCTGATGAAGGTTTATATTCAGAAGGATGACTATATGTTTTTCTTTGGGTTCTCCTTCTTATTTAGCTTCTCTAAGAACCTGAATTATAGGCTCAATGTCCTTTATTTATGGCTAGAAACCAAATATTAGTGAGTACATCCCATGTTCCTCTTTTTGGGTCTGGCTTACCTCACTCAGGATAGTGTTTTCTATTTCCATCCATTTGCCTGCAAACTTCAAGAAGTCCTTGTTTTTTACTGCTCAGTAGTACTCTAATATGTATATAGAGTTTCTTTTTTATTGTTCAATGTTTATTTCCTTCTTAATGCAATGCATATCAGGCTAGGGCACAACTACTTAGAAAGTACAAATGACAACAGGGAAAGTTCCATTTCATTTTATCTTTTCCTTAATGCACTTTATCTAGCATTTAGGTAATTTTAGAAGTATGCAGCTTCCCCCTGTGCAAATGACTGTCACAAGGGACATGATTTCCTTAGTTTTATGGGAAGGACTTTTTGGTTTCATTAAGAGTGCTCACCATGTTCTGTTGGGTCCCTGTGATATCTTACTACCACTTGCCACGGTGCTGCTGAGAGATTCCCTTCATTGCAGGATGAAAAATTAAGATAGTAAGGGTTGAGAAAGTATTCCCGTCTTTAGAGTGCTTGCCAAACAAGCCCAAGGGCCCAATTTCAATACCCTATAAACACATAAGAAGTTGGTTGTCTTGGTGTGTGCTCATGATCCCAGCACTGGTGAGGTAGAAGCAGGGGGATTCTTGGGGCTCAGAAGTCAGCCAACTTAGAGTGCTTTACAAGTCACGTACCTACTGAGAGATCATGTATCATAACAAAAACCCAAGGTAGATGGCCTTTGAAGAAAGACAACTAGAGCTATCCTCTAACCTACACATGCACACAAGTGCATGCCCACCAGTCTCCACACATACATGTGTTCATGCTCCTCAAAATACGTATGCACACATACAAATCATAAATAAATAAATAAATAAATAAATAAATAAATAAGGAAGGAAGGGAAGAAGGAAGGAAGTGAGAGATGAGGGAGGGAGAGAGAGAGAGAGAGAGAGAGAGAGAGAGAGAGAGAGAGAGAGAGAGAGAGAGAGAGACGGAGAGAAGGAAGGAAGGAAGGAGAGTTAGGGGTATTGCCCATGGCTGCTCTATCAAAGCACAGTGTATTCCACTCCTCATTCACACACTGCATCATCATATTTTGCCTTTAGTTATTTTTTATTCTTTTCCAGACAATAATTTAACCTCTATAGAAAACAACAACAACAACAACAACAACAACAACAACAACAAGAAATCTGAGATGAATTGTAGCTCTCCATTCTCACTGCTGCCAAGCCTGAGATTTACTGCGATCTTAAACTCAGGATGCAAGTCCAACCACAAGTGTTTCATTAGAGTTTGTTATGAGAAAGGCCAGGCTGTGACAGTATGTTTTTCTTTATTCTAGCTACAACCATCATCGCTAGCCCTGGGGATCCCTCCCCCAAAATATTGGAAAATTGGAGAGTGATAAACTAAACAATAAATCAATCCTTTCTTTTTCTTTCTCTTGTCCTTTGGACAGAACCCTTTTGTTGGCAGCTCTCTTCTGAAAAGACATTTAGAAACTCCTTATTCTCTGCCTATCACGTTGATAGGAGGCAAATGTGCTGGCATTTTGCTTTGCTCTTTCCCGTAGGTACAATCTGAAATATAGGAAATTAAGGAGTGACCCAGTATTGTGTGGAAAGATTGAATTCTGAATCCATGCTGGGCAAAAGAGAAAGAGAGAGAGAGAGAGAGAGAGAGAGAGAGAGAGAGAGAGAGAGAGAGAAGCCTGTTTCCTGGCCTAGGCTTTCTACTCTCCCTTCTCCCTAATATTCCTCTTTTCCCACATTGTATGTGAAGCTTGTGACAAACACAGGTTCCTAGGGTACATTGATGCTCCAGTCAACTGCATCTCTTCTCTTCCTTGCTTCTTGAAGCTGAGGGTGGCTGGTGAGGTTTATGCTGCTGCGTTTCACCGCATGGCACTGGCTACATATCAGTATTAGCTGGAAGCATTTTTCAGGATTTTGTACTAGAAATAATTTGTTGAGGGCCATGCAGGAGACAGTCAAGGTCTCCTCAGTGTCTGTGATCACAGTCTTATATTAAAAGTCAAGATTTTATTTTAATCAGCAGGGTACCACCATGTTTCGCCAATACCTGCCGTATGCCTGAGGTGATAGAGCATATATGTGTGTGTGTGTGTGTGTGTGAATAAAACTTAGATAAAAACTCTTTCATCTAAGCATTTTCCCCAAATAAAGGTCTCTCTTTTTAAAAATATTAATCAACATTTGTCTTTACTTAAAAAAAACAATAACAACAAAAGTAGAATTTCTTTGCAGGGTGAGGAAAATATGCAATTGGTAACTGATGATAGTCGCATAACTGTGCCACTATACAAAAACACTGATTACATACATCAGGTGGTAAATTTTATGAACTTGTCAATAAAGATATATATTTAAAAACAAGAGGTAAAATATCAAGTTACTGCTCATCACTTTCACTTTAGACATTTTTGATTCCAGAAGAGGTTAAATCAATAGTTTTTACTCAAATGAATCTGTTGCCTGACTTTCAATAGTAAGTAAGTGGCTCGTTGTTAATTGAAAAGATATGTGACAAGTTACATACAAGAAGCAAGTTATCTGAAACGATCATATTTTAGTTCATTCTAATCATCCATATTCAGTTAGTGTTTAGCATTTCAATATTTGTCTGAATCGTATTTATCCACTTTTCCTACCACCAAAATAAAAATGTAAACCAGAAACTGCTGAGATGAAGTACGGTGCTAGGGTAGCACAGAGTGGGTTTGCTTTTCCCATCACTACAGATGAATTAATTCATATTTGTGTTTTAAAAATAACCGATTCACTTTAGGAGTAAAGGGTGATACATAATATCATCACCTTATCTCCCAGGACTTTGCAGAAAGGAAGCAAATGAAACCAAGTAGCCTGAACATATTATTGCTTGCAGGAATCTAGCTACCCCCTTGTCTGGAACAGAACTACACAGCATTGTATCCAGGGATTCTAAACCAAATCTCTTAGCCCAGCAATGAGAAAGCTCCTTCGCATTCTCTAATACCCCGTTTATATTTGTGTTTATGCAGTGCTTCACTGACTTAAGCTATTTAAAATTTTTAATCCAAAACGCCATCCTAATAAGAACTCATCTAGTTAGGAGACAAATGAACCAAACAAGTGCCCGTGTTGCCCGCATGTACACTTCCTGATCTTTGGACAGAATTCAATCATTTAGCTTCCCAAAGACGTTCATGTTTGCTATCACTACGGTGCCATGAATTCTTATAGACTATTGAACCCGACCCATTTCTATTTAAGACATTTTTTTTAATTCTAGTTAAAAATGTCAAGTGTAATGAAGGAAGATCCTCCGAGTCTTATGAATGTATACATTTATTAAACCTGCATGTTTACTGTCAGCAAATGCAGACTCAGAAACCTGGATTTAGTGTCTGCAAAAATAATGTGGAAAACCTCTGGGATATTTTGGAATTTACCTTTCCCATTTTGCAGATTAAGACACACTATAATCCAAAGGTTAAAAGATTTGCCTGAGTCTTACAATTTCAGATTTTTTAGAACTCAAAAGTGGTCCAAAAGTTACTGCCCTCTAAATCTCAGAAGGCTAGCCAGTGTAGGGAAGACTTAAAGGTTAGTTTTTAAGTCCGGTGTCAGTATTATTGCTACACAGGGCCAAGCTTTGAGTGTTCAAAACAAATACACCCATTTGTCAAGTTAAGAGAGGGTCTCACCATTGTATGGTTTAATTTCTCCCCACTTTTGCTGAGATAATACTTATTATTTTGACAGCAAAACATTCCTTGGTGTATTATTTTTGCCTCCTTCCTTCCATCCCACATTGCTGTAGAATTGTAGGCAGGGCGCTTTGCTTGTGGTAACAAGCTAGAAAGCTAGGAACAAACCACGCGAGCACATGCGTGCACGTGCGCACACAGTGGAAGGACAATTGGTGGAGAACATCAGGCCTCCTTCTCATTCCTCTTCCACATGAAAGGTGGTGATAGGGCGAATCTATGAAGGTAAAACAATGAGTCACATCAGGGTCAAATCACCATGACAGAAGGGGAAAATAGAATCAGTATCTAATAATCTGCCCTGGAGGAGAGCTGTATTGACTGCTGAAACACGTGTATGACTGGACTGCTTTGGTTTAAGTTTATAGTACTATAGAAAGTCAATGTGAATGAGATAAATGTATCCATGGGTCACCCATGGGGTCTACGTGGTGAAGCTGCAACTACAATGACAAATTATGCCCTGTAAATATAGATTTATATTCATAACTCTAAATTGCGATCAAGTTACCGATTTCTGTAGCTTGTCATTCACTCAAGGTGAAGAGCCAGGTTTCCTTCTTTGACCATCGCATCAGCATTGACCACTGCACCTAGTCTTGGATTAATCATGTCTGGGGTTCCGCCTGAGAACAGATATCTGCAAGAAGTGACTGGTGATTCTGATGTCGCTGGTCTGTGCAGCTGACTAACAGATTCTCTGAATTTAGAGGTTCAATCTCTGAGGAGGAGTGCTTTCAGCATACATGTCAGAAAGCAGAAAGGAGCAAATGATGAAAGAAAATATGGGTTTCCGGATTGAGAGGACCAGCATACCAGGCTCTTAAACAGAAGAAGTAATTGACCCTACGTACAAAACTTAATGGCATGTAACCACAACAAGCAGGGTAAAATTACTTTAAAAACCATATCGCCTTTATATTGAAAGAAAGTAAGAGAATGGAGCAGACACTCACTTTCTCATTCCTAACAATGGTGGTACATCCATTAGCAATAGTTATAATGGGGGGGATTCAAGTGGTAAAAAGGCTGTTCAGCAATGAGAGAAGAGCTGTCGAGAGTTGAAAATGATCAATCTGGAAGCTATCATTGGATGTGAACGTGGCTATGGAAGAGATTGTTGCTTAACCACTATAGTGTGAAAGTTAATTTGAAACTTAGTGTGGGTGTGGATTGCTTTTGTTGCTGGTGAAATGGCTCAGTGGTGAAGAGCCCTTGTTGCTCTTTGAGAAGGTTCAGCTCCCAACACCCACATGTTAGCTCATGATCATCCCTAACTCCAGTTCCTGAGTATCTGATACTCTCTTCTTCCCTTCACAAGCCCCAGGTATAGATTTGGTGTACATATATATTTAGTCAAAGCACTCATACACATAAAATAATGTAAGCACATTTTAATCAATTTGAAACACGAAAATAAAGGAAAGTATTCCTGGTAATAGAGAATCAGAGAAAATGGAATTAAGTGAAGTAGGAGATAGAGGTAGAAGGACTTATGTGTGCATAGGGTGAACGGGACACTGAATGCATAGAACATGTCTATATAACTGGACCCTAGGATATTCCATCAATAGGAGTAGCCTGGTAGAGTCGGTTCTTTTATACATAATCGGATATTGGGGAAATTTGCTACTTAAAATCATGTCTGCTAGTGTCAACTACACATCACCAAACATGTATCTTCGTGCTGATACTTCCTTTGTGGTGTGACTCTCTGTCTCATTGTGCTAACATCATGGGAGGAGTCCGCACAGAATCAGTTCCCATTTGAGAACTGTACCTCTCTTCTCTCTCCAATGGAGTAGGTGACACAGCCTCTCAGATGACTTTTCTCCACTTGTGCTAAAAAGGAAAGCAGAATAGTGGATGATTTTATGTGTTGAACTAGACCTGAATACAAGATGTCAGTTTTGTTCCAATGGAATCCTTCATAATTGACTGTATACCATCTTGTGGCTGGATCTTTTTGAGCCCATTTCGACATGCAGAAGACCGAAGGCATATCCATTAGTATCTTGTTTGACATGTAGTTTTAGATAGCAATGGACTCCTCTTGTTTCTCATATCAGAAACTGAAGGCTGATGGGGTTAGGATGGTCAAGTTTATGTCATGATTTATTTGTTTTAACTGGGGTCCTTCTGGCAAGGGCTTACTAATATAGATAGAGCTGTGCTATATTTTAGAAAAGGTATTTGTTGATGAACCACTAATTATAATATAGTTACCTCAGAGAGACCAAATGTAATTATGTTAAGTTTAATTACATATCATTAATTATATAAAATATTTAAATTGTTATGTTGAATTGTGCTGCACTAGATGCTGTGCATTTTGCTGGCGAGTGGAGCAGATGTGCTTGAAGAGTTTGGATGTCATCCAGAAGTGGGCAAATTGTAACTGTTTAATGGAGCCTGCTTTATACCATCTATTGAATAACAATAGTTACTTCTTTTTAGTGGGAGAACAATATCGAGTGTTGGGATTAAGTGGCTCATGCTTAGATGGTGTTTTGTTAATTACAGTTTAGTTTAATCCACCAAACATAGGGGAGTCACATTCTAATTTCTCCTGTGAAGCAGCAGTAGTGGGCAGCATATCTTGTTTGTCCTGTGGAAATCCACTGCCTTCCATGCCCATGGAAGTGAGTCTATCTTGAAGACCTGAATTTGAAAAAGAGTTCCAGAATGCAGCCAAATGTCTTTTTGCTTAGAAGATCAATTTAACAATCTTTGTATACCTCATTTATTTTGAATCTTTTAATATATCCAAGTTTCTGGATATGGAGAAAAAGAAAGAGGCATCCAAAATAACAACAGATTTTTATTTTGTGATGTATGAATGAAAAAAAATCTAATACTTATGGGATGTAAAAGTGTGAGATGTGCTTATATATCATCAGGCTTGATAAACAAAATGCTATGATTTCATCACTTACGGAGATAACTTGCAAATTTACATTGATTTGAAACAGAGCAAAGAAGAGAAATAGTAATTTAAATAGTAATGCTACAGAAAGGAAAACTACTTATGACTTATATTTCTGCCAATCAAACATGGAATACAATTGAAATTTTTACCGTATTTTATGTACCGTTAGAAGTATTTTTAATCAGTTCAACTCATTGTATTTTGACAAAATTTCACAAGTTTTGGAAAGCACATAATTAACTTGTCTAAAGGAAATAACTTCAATATTCCTGCAACCCTTAGTGATGATGTGTTACCACTACCACATTTGAGGTGAATTTACTCTGCAGAAGATCATTTTTGAGACGCCCAATGTATGTACTTTTACAAGTTAACCTGTAGAAAAAAAGATCCTTTTTTTATTTCCAGGAAGAGAATTCTCAAATATTTTGATATAAATGTTTTAAGTTTTATGTCAGGATAAGTTTTAATTTATAAGTCTGATGACAGAGCCTCTTAGGAGACTGGTGCATTGGAAGGTGGAAGACACTGGGCTTGTCACACTAGCCCAGAGTTGCCCAATCTTGATGGAGTAGATAGTTTGGCGAAATTCCCATCTCCTGTTGGAGTTATGCCATCCAAGCACCTCTTCTCCACATAAATCATGAAACAGTTATTACTACATGTAATTCTATCTTTTTTCCTTTGAATTCTGAGATTATAATACAGTAATAATATTTCTCCCTTAGCATGCCTCACTCCAAACCCTCCCCATGCCGCATTCTACTCTCTTTCAAAACCCATGGCCTTTTTTCCACTGGTTGTTATTTCATGCATACATGTGTGTGCATTTACAAATATGTTCATAAATATGACCTGTTGGGGCCATATAATGTTACTTGGATTTATGTTCCCAAGGCTTACCATTTGACTGACGTTTGTCCTCCAAATAGAGCATCAATTCTGTCAGTTCTATGTTAGTTGCTCAAACTTTTGCAAATATGATCTCCCTTAAGCATCTTCCTGGTGCAGCCCTGAAAGAAAACATTCATGCTTTTTTAAATGGATTTTTATTGAGCTCTACATTTTTTCTGTCTTTCCTCTCCCCCCTTCAACCTTCCCCCGAGGTCTCCATGCTCCCAATTTACTCAGGATATCTTGTCTTTTTCTGCCTCCTATGTAGATTAGATCTATGTAAGTCTCTCTTAGTGTCCTCGTTGTTGTCTAAATTCTCTGGGATTGTGTTTTGTAGGCTGGTTTTCTTTGCTTTATATTTAAGACATTCATGCTTCTTTATTCTTAAGAAGAAATAGGGGTGTCAGAGCTCACCTCAGAATCCCCTCCTTCCCCATGACAGCCTTGGGAAGTAGGAACAGTGTCTCCCTGACAGCCTTAGGAACACCACCTACTAATTTATGCACTACTTCTTGTTGAATAATTGGGATCCAGTCACACTCTGCATAACAGCCCCTGGCTTTGGGAGGGACCAGGCTTACCAACTGCTACCCCAGAGGGTGAGCAGATTGTGTCTTTTCAAAACAAGAAAAAATGAAGGGCAGTAAGGAGATGGGAAGACAAAGGAGGAGCATTTGATAGGTCATCTGTCTGTTGGCCCTGGTAGAGGCTGAGAGAACAATGGAAAACCACTTCAAAGTGAACAATGGCATGCAGAGGATGTGCCATTTTAATCAAAGAAGAAAGAAGACATGTCACTATTAAACATACTCATTAAGGGGTGTCTTTGGAACACCCCATTTTCCCACTGTTTTTCTTTTTGAATGAGTGGGAAAAATGAATGAATCTATTAAAGAATCTAAGGTTGCCAAATTATAGGAAAGTCACACAGGACATTGGCATTAATTATTTATTATTGTGATAAAGTTTTGCAGAGAGTGGAAAATAAGCAAAGTTCTTGAAAGTTTCATGTAATTTCATAGATTTGAAAAATTTCAGATAGCACTCCCCCATGCTTATTAAAATTTTCTATTATATCCACAATGAAACAGAGCTAAATTCATGACTCGAGGCTTCTGAGAATAAGCAAATGACATATTTGATAATAAGTTGTGGCTCACAGAATGGAAATAAAGAAGAAAGGGTATTTTTACATCTATTCATGTTACATTTAGGGGACAACTGAACAAGGGAAAAGAGACAAAAGTAAAAATTTAATTTTATACTGTTAGTTGAAAAAAAATCATTTCTAATCTGGAAATCATCTGGTGTGCTGGCCTATACCATGCTTTTAGAGATAAAAGTATAAATAGTATAATTTAATAAAAATATAATGTTCTAAGAAATTCCATGTCTATTTAGAACAATGAGCTACCAGTGCCTGAAATCTGTCTTTGGCAAAGGAGCAGAGTCTTTCTTTCTTTGTGAGCTCCTCAAACAATTGAAGGTTTAGTTAAATGAGTATTTGAAGTATCTGATCAATTATGTAGAGACTCCCTCTGAGAAGCGACACTCCTGAAAGGGAATAAGAGTTCTTCTGTCTGCTGTCAATGATTTCTCTTTTTTAGTAGGTGGGGGTGGAGGTCCAAATTAAATACAAATTTCCAAAAAAAAATTTTTTGTGTTTAACTTCTATCCTTTTGTTGTTGTTGTTTGGTTGTTTTTTTTTTTTTTGTTGTTGTTGTTGTTAAATTTTTAAATTCATTTTACATACTCTCTACAGTTTCCCCTTCCCTTTCTCCTTCTGTTTTTCCCCCCTGCCTCCCTTCTACCACAGCCCAACTACTCCTCAGTCTCCATTCAGATAAGGCCTTCCATGAAACAAGGACTTGCTAGCCTGGAATTTGCTTGCATAGGCTAGGCTAGCCCTGAGATTGCTATCCTCTTATCTCTTCTTCCCAAGAGATATGATTATGAGGCTAATCTTTTGAAGAAACCCCCACTTCCATGGGCCCTCTGTTTTGGTGGCAGATCACGGGAAATAAGTAGCAACTAAATCTAGAAAATGTTGTTGGTATAATAAAGTACCCCAATAAAAAGAAAATACGTGAAAGGAGTAGAGCCTAGCAGACATACTTTTCCTGTCTAGTAGTCAGGGAAGGTCTCGTGGAGATAAAGAGGTTTTCTTTGTACAGAAAACTAAATGTGGTGAAGAATTCACCTACTCATTTCCTGAAGAAGAATGGTTCCTTGGAAGCAAACACAGGCATGAAGGCTAGAAGGAATTGGTACCGAGTTTATTCTTCAGATAGAAAACCTTGGTTCTCTGTGGCAAATGACAAGTTGAGGAAGATTATAGAAGCTTCATCCAGAGAGCTTGCTTGGGTCTTAGGAGTGACCTTAACTTCGTTTGCTGACAATGTATACTGCATTTTATTCACCATTGTCCTCTATATTTTTTTAAAAAGGTTTGAGGCTGACTTTTTCTGAGATACAAATTTTATGGCAGATCTGAGCCCTTCACTCTTAAAGTGTTTACCATCACTGTGGCCTATTCAAATGCAAATTCTTCTGAGTTAGAGAGGACAGAAACAGGTAGAGGAATATCTGACCAAGGTGGTCAATATGACCCAAGAGAATAAAAACAGACTTAAATGACTAAATGACTAATCTAAAAACTAAAACCAAACTATGTCTAAAGGACTACTACTCTTCTCTGTTACTCGTAAGATCTTTAAGTTTAAATTCAAATACAATCAGTGTTGGCTAACAATGAACTAGCTACTGTTGGGTGCCTTTCCTATCTATGTTGATTTCTTATATATTACATTAGACTTCTCACTTCCAACTCGAAAACCTAAGGGACTTGTTGACCATCACCCTCTTGCTGAACAGCATCCTGAAGCACAGCCACTTGATTCAACACTGTGTACTGTCACTAGTACTGAGAGGCCTTCTGTGTGTTCTTCAAATGCTTTCCCAGCAGGAGCTTTGAAATCAAGCTTCCTTTCTTTTCCTGCCATCCAAAGAAACAGAAATCACATCTCACAACAGAACTCATATTTATCATTAGCTTAGTGACCCCTGCTGGGAAAGCTTAAGATAATCATCCACAGATTCCAAGTTGGGTTTTCGGCAAGATAGATGCTTAGACCTGAGGCATGAGTCTTTCATCATTCAGGACAATGGACCTTACATGTCAATCAGCATCCCTCCTATTTAAAGGCTATCTTTCTCACTTGGTAGGAGGAAGAAGGCCATGTCACGTGACCAAGAGTGTGACAATTCAGAGAACAGTATATTTGGAATTGACATACACCTCACGGTTGTCTGCCTTTTCTATATGATGTTGTCCCTTGTTTCTATGTCATTTGTCCAGTGATACTTCTTGATCAAAAGGCATAGATGATGCCATTTTCTTCAGAATCTTTTCTCACTACCACAATAGACTTATTTAGCATCATATGCCAACCTTTCAGCCATCACACTCACAGTGTTAACCGCTGAAAGGGAAGTGAGTACCCCACAGAGCAGAGGCTTTTATGTATTATCATTCCCAGGCATACTTAGGAAGCCAGATTGTACCATTGTCAACTGGTGAGCTTTTATTTATGTACATACTTGCAAGATTTGGTGTTCTTCTCATCTTCATCCCAGACCACTCTGTTAAAGCAAATACCACAGATTAGTTTAGATGAATTAATAAGAATGCCTACTGGCTAATAGTAACCTTTACAAGCAAAGTAGGGAAGGAGCAAGGCTTCGGCTACATTTATGTTTCAGGGTAATGAAACATTAGTGCAGAGTATGGGTGTGAGAATGTCTCTGTTTTGTTATAATTAAACCAAACACTTTTAATAATAGCACTACTGCAACTTGACATGCCATGTTTTATTGATATCCATGGAAGGCCTGCCCATTCTCAACAGAAATGCAGGAGGAATGGATGAGGGGAACAGAGATGGGAGATGGGGGAAGGAACGGAAGGGAAGGAGAGAAGGGAAACTGTGGTCAGGATGCAAACTACATAAATAAATTTGATTGATATAAACAAGGAAAAAATCCTTCACAACATTAATACTCATTCTTAAGCTGTCCCATTGAGTGTGATTATTTGTTTACATTTCACTTATTTCACAGACTCACCATTAGCTGTTGATAGGAAATCTTCAACTATTAAGAGGTCATTTAGTTAGTTTTCTATGGATTTCTACTTTTTTGGAAAATGAAGGGATAAAATCACAAAATCACTTCCTTTACCCTTCTGTCCTTACTTCCTTTTTTCTTTCCTTCCTTCCTACTTCCCTCTTTTCTTCCCTACTTTCTTTCCTTAGTTATCTTTTTATGTTTTTCCTAGTTCTAAAATAGATCTTAAATTCATTCACAGTCCTACTTAAGGACTTACTACAGCATCGTCTTGGGATAGGTGCTTATGGCAGTTCATTTGCAAATATGCTTTATTGGCTTAGAGTACATAATACATTTTAAATAATTTTTCTCTGCATTAGAAAAGGAGATTGACAATTAACATTTGGTTGAAAACACTTCCATTTTTACTTTTTATCTATCTATTTATCTATCTATCTATTTTTTTTTCAAGATAGGGTTTCTCTATAGCTTTGAAGCCTGTCCTAGAACTCATTCTATAGATCAGTCTGGCCTTGAATGCACAGAAATCTGCCTGCATCTGGGATTAAAGGCATATACCACTACAGCCTGGTCACTCCCATCTTTAAACTGAAATCTAGACTTTCTTTGAATGTAACCTTTTAAAAAATAATGACCTCTTTCATATAATTGCATTAAATATATTCTTTATACCTTTTCTCTTGTCAGTCATAATTTCTAAATCTTTTCTGGTTTTCCATGACTTTGATGGTCTAAGGGAGACTACGTCAGAAATTTTGTAAAAGGCAGAATGATTTAGGTCTATCTGAAGTATGCCTTATACTTTGACTGAGCTTATTTTTTGTTGTTCTTTTTATTTTGTCTATTTTAATACTTGAGCTAAAGTGTACTTTTGTAATCATAGCATCTTTGATTATCCTCAGTGATACTGGCCTTCATCCTCAGTCATGGTTGTGTTTGCCATATCTTCCACTATAAAGTTGCTAGTTTTTTCTTTCTTACTCCATTCTTTCAGAGGTGTTATGGTGATGTTCACTTTCAAAGGGTGAAAGGAACAAGGGAAATAGGATGGCAGAGTAGAAAAGAATAAAAGGGAAGCATTGGCCAGGACTGAATTGTATTGCTAACCTCCTTCCACTGAAGAGTTAAGGCCTAGTAGAAAAAGACAGAGGAGGGAGCAGAATATCACTTTAGCATCATTAAAATTTCATTCTATGGGCTATGATGCCTCCTATAGGTGCTTGGAAGCATTGGGTTCTAAGTTCCATCCTAAGAAGTAGACTGCTGTAGAAATGGCTGTTCAATTGGCATATTTCACCTGTAATCTGTCATATTCAACATTCCAGACAGGACTCTTCTCACAGACTCATGACAGTTTCATCCCCTGTACAGACCATAATAATGTACACCACGAAGTACCAGAGTATACCGCAATACCAATGAGGGAACTGCGTATCAATCAGGCTTCTTTCATGCAACATAATGTTAAAGCAGATTTCCTTTACCGTGTCAACAACTGTAATTCTTTTTTTTTTTTTTTTTTTTTTGGTTTTTCGAGACAGGGTTTCTCTGCGGCTTTGGAGCCTGTCCTGGAACTAGCTCTGTAGACCAGGCTGGTCTCGAACTCACAGAGATCCACCTGCCTCTGCCTCCCGAGTGCTGGGATTAAAGGCGTGCACCACCATCGCCCGGCTAACAACTGTAATTCTAGTGGTTGAGAAATTTTAAATCTGAGGACTCAGAGGAGCTAATGGTGGGGATTGCTGTCTAAATTGGAGCTTGAGTACCAGTGGGAATATATTGATCCTGGTATTGATAGTTTTGTTAATATTGGTTTTCAAGCAATCTGGTGTGAAGGAATGAACCTCTTCTTTCCTTGTCTGTTGTTCAGCCTCTCAACACTAAGTGATGTTCACTCAGGGTAAGGAAGATGATTGGCTCTACTTAGACTCTCAGTTCAAATGAAAATTTCTTCTAGAGGCAAAGAAATACTTCAAATAGTGTTCAACCACATATCTGGGCATATCTTGGGCCAGCCATTTTGCTAAAAATCAGTCACAGGGATTACTTAAGGGAACCGGTGGGGAGCAGGCATAAATCCTTAGGAAGCATTTATGAATATTATCATAGTAAATGATCAGGTCTTGAGTAGATCTGAAAGAGCTTCTGTTACACTGCCCCCTGCTGTGTCCTTTACAAGCCAGGAGAGATATTTGTTGTCATAGACTTTAGAAAGATTTTCCTTAACAGTGATTAGCACAGAGAAGTTTCTGTTCTGCGTTTTAAATAATTAGCATGATCAGTGATAGTTGCTGAGAAAATAACATCCTACATATAGTTGAACAGAAAATGGCTTTCAATAGCCAGTATGTGCCTTGTATCTCAGAGACTTTAAAAACAAAACTTCCAAGACATGAGTTTTGTTGATGTGCTTTATCTATTTTGTAAACTGGGGCATATTTTTGCTATGTGAAGTCATGACTCTCTAAGTGAGGATAGCCACTGCTCAGTCACAAATTCAATGTGAGAACTGATATCAACTAATTTTGGTGTTTTTTTTTTAATGTCTTTTCTTTGGTTGTTTTCTTTCAGAAGCTGACAAGCTTAAAGACAGGTATTCACACAGCTTAGAAGTTAGAACTACGCCTTGTTGGGCCACCCTATGATCTTATTTCAGAGGTTTCTTCAGTTTTGAATTAAAGCCTTGTAGGGGGTATAAATTTTATGTTTTTAACTATATTGTAAATGCCCCAAAGATACAAGGTGCAGTTTGATATTTTTTCCCCAAGTACTTACCACAGAAATTTGAATTTAACATATACTTTAATAGGTTTTTAATGTTACACAGAGTTCTGAGAACAACAGAACTGAGAACTCTGATAAATGCAGCCAAATTTCTCAATATGCATGGCACAATGCACTGAACTTATGAGATTGTTTTATTGTTATTATCTCAGTGCAGGGACTTTAAAATGTTGCCTTTTAATGAATTATTTAATCATAACCATTGTCCAATTTCTCATCCAGCAGTGTCACTAAAGCTAAATTTATTTAGCCCCATAATTATGGGGAAGTAAACGTATGCATCTTTAAAAGGAAAGAAGTAAACTCAGCATTAAAGATCACAGTAGCAAATGTGAGGTCAACTTGTTTTGATATTACTGGTTTCTTGTTTGCCTATTACGATTACTGTTGCTTGTTTTAATTTTGGTGAAGTTTGTAAATCCATTCATCCCGTCACAGCTTTCATAGGTGAGTGCAATCACTACGGTAAAGAAAACAGAAGTGGGACTAGGAAGGAGCTCCAACTGGTACAAATATAAGAACCCAAGTTCGAATGCCCAACATTCATGTAAAAAACATAACCAAATGCTCACACTCCTGCCTGTAATCCAAGCATTGGTTCAGTGGACAGACATGAGGATTGTAGGTGCTTGCTGTCTGCCAAACTAGTTCGATTCATTGAGCTACCCTTCTTCAAAAAAATAAGACAGACAAGGATAGAACAAGAAACCTGATGTCCTCTTCTTGCCTCCATGCATGGAGACACATACACACACACAGATCACATCACATCACATATGCAAACACAAAATACACATACATGCATGCATAGGACATAAGAATTGTTTTTCTTTGAAAAAAAAAGCATTGGCAACTTTATGTAATATTAGAGGCAGAATAGCTCATAAGCTCTCTCTGTCTCTGTCTCTGTCTCTCTCTCTCTCTCTCTCTCATTTGTCCTTTGAGCTATTTTTTTTATTTCCCTTGTGTAGAGATTCCATTTAAACAAAGAAGAGACTAGAGAGACGGGCTTCCCTTGGAGCAAGCATATTAATACCTTTTCAACATGTAGCCTGATCAGATCCAATTATTCCAGTTGCCAGAATACACTGGTTTTCTGGAAAAAATAAATAAAATGCTTTGGAAAGTCTAGACTAAGGCTCACTCCACAACAAGAAAACAACTGCAAGGTACTCATGGCATGCCTTGCCTTCTAATGAGATTGTGTACCAAGTACTCAGACAGACAACTTTAAAGACCTATGGTGATGGAGACGCCACGTCAAGTCTTGGATGGGCTGTGTGTTTATGATTAGCATCTGTACTTTTTTATTTTGTTTCTCTTGCCTTTCTAATCTTTTTCTTTCTTTTTTTTTTTTTCTGGAGAGGGTCATCTGTACTTTTGACTGACATTTGTAGCTCCAATCCCAACCTATCATAAGCTTCTGGGGTCTTTAGGATAGCATGGCAAGGTAAATATTAAGAACACACAAAAGGTAGAAAACAAATAACCGTGCTGTGGCCTTAGTGTCTGCAGTTCTCGAGGCGGGGATGGGGGTGTGTGGAGTGATAATGTATAATCAAAACAGACCCCTGATCTTCCATGCAGTGTTGTTCCAAGCAGGTGCTGGAAGTTGGAGGTTCATACCTCCTATTGTTTATAAGAACTCATTTGTTTTGCACTGACTTTTTAGGGATATATGGTTTTGTTTTGTTGTCTATACTGGTGGTTGTGATTTCAAATTTTATAAAAAAAAAACACAGAAAAGAGACTCTGGCTCCTAAAATCATTCGCTGGTGAGCAATGTCAAAATTCTTCCTGTTCTAAATGTAAGGAGCTTTCATTGTAAACTATTCTCCTGTTTAAGAATGTTCTAAAGCATGGTGTGGAGAGGATGTTATGAGAAAATAATTATCATCTCTCTATGTTTGCAAAGAGCACACATGAGTCTGTGTGCACGTATTCAGAAACATAGCTCCTTAAGAATTCCACGCCACAAAAGATTTAATTAACCTTTTCACTAGGCATTCAGTTCCGTTCACTGCCTTCACCCCCCCTCCCCGATTTCTGTTGCTACCCTATGGCTTTTACACTTGATTCTGTCCCTCGTCTTTTATTTCTCTCTATCCTCCTTCACCCACATTTTCATCAATTATTCTATTGTTAACTTTGCCAGCTGGTAGTAGAACATCTTACACTCCTCACTTCTTACAGCAACTACTACATTTCCATACTGAGATTGCACTTTTACTTGTGTTCTGATATCCTCCGTTTCTTCTAGATTTTTAACTGAAAAGGCCATTTTGGCCTTGAAGCAGAGGATCCAGGGAAAAGTGTGGTAACATGCCAGAAATAAAGCTTTGGAGTATATATATATATATATATATATATATATATATATATTTTCTCTACAAAATACAACAAGTTCTCTTACGTGAATATTATAAGGGATAAAATAAAACAAATTAACTACAAAGAGCAAAATTTATTGATGACTGGTAAGAAGGAACTTACTATTGCTATTGCTATAATTTTATTATTTTGTTCTGTTAAGATCTTTTGATGTTTAAGACAATATTAGGAACACAGGAAGCTTGCATCCCAACTAGTACTAGGGTAAAGACAAAATTCCATGCAGTTATTTTTCTGTGTTTTGATAAAGTGGTCATTCTTGAGCAAACTTCGAGAGGATTTTAGTTTGTTAGTTTGTTGATAACTTGCAGCTGTTTCTCCCTCTGATTTTTTTCTAACCTATTGTGAAGAGAATGAGTGTGTACATTCATATGCCTCCCCCATTTTTGTAATGACTAGCTGTCTTGGTTGCTAGGTAACAGAAAGAAGCAGGGTCCATAGTGTGTTCTCTGATTAAGTTGAAAAGCAGAAACCTGCACCCAGTTGTCCTCTGAAGTTACTTATACTTTTGCTGAGCCAAACAGAATTAGTATTGCATGACATAGTACCACTTGGCTTCATACAGCTTCCTAGGAATTTCAGCTTAATCATGGCTATAAAGAATCCGTAGGTCTCCTTTGGGTATTGCGACAAAAGTCTGTGATGAGTGTACTTGCCTGAATTGAAACTTTGTTATACACGATCTGTTTCCTTTGAATCTTTCTAAGTCACTAAAGTTCATCTCACAGTTAAAGACAACAGGGGTGTCCATTCATTTTTTCAAATTAATAAATTTATTCCCTGCCCCATTTCCTCAAAGAATCTGTGAGGAAGCACAATAACACAGCATACAATACAATGGAAGATAGTCATGATCAGGAAAATCATGGACAGACTGAAATGAGAATATTATGTGGAAAACTAGTATACACATAATCTATTCACACGGTGCATGATTACTGGTGTTGAAATGTCCATAGGTTTCAATTAACTTGCCACTAAGATTATTAATCCCCCTTTTTTAAATCTAATATTTGAAGCTAACCCTCCCTCCTTGAGTGATGTGAAAGTTACCAATATACTGTTTGTTCATTTATTTTTTAAATACTATCTTTTCTCATTTTACATGCCCAATCTTTTTCCCACTCCCTCTTCTCTTCCTGCTCCCTCTACGTTCTCCTCTTCCCAGTCCATTCATTTTAATCTCTCTCTCTGCTTTATAAAAAAAAATCTCCTGATTTTAATTCCGTATCTAAAATATAGTCAAGTGATCAAACAGTATTACCAAGAGTCCCATAAATAAAAACAAACCAAGCAATCTATTCTAGATATGACATGCTTAACTAAAACAAATGGATTGTGTAAAAGTGTGGGGCATATGGGGAAAGGGTAGAGAGGTAAAAATCACTGATTTTTGAGTTTGACCAATGATGTTATGGCAAAGGAGAAGGCATCTAGCCTTTTGTGGGGACAGATTAGCTTAACAGCATGTTAAACTGCTAAGTGAAATGTAATGGGCATATTTCCGAGGTGATTAAGAGGAAGCAAACAAGTAGCCTTCCAGGAATTTTCAATCAAAGAATCACGTTTTCCAGAGACAGAGGGCCAGCCACCACAGTTGCTTTTCTAAGTTAATTTCTGCTCATATATTAACATAAAAGATAGTTCTGGATGGTGATATCTTCTTGGAATTATTTATCTAAATAAGGTTTGTTTGAAATTTTGTTTTATTTTGTATGTTTTCTCATAGTATGCATGCTCCTTTTTTTCCCCTTAAGGAAATTATATTCTTTTCTAACTATGCATTGAGCAGTATTATTTAATATCCTCTTCAACATGACCCTTTCTCCATCATTAGACCCTGACTCCCTTCAAGAAAGTGTAGATGGAGATTGTTTTTACATTGTCCCCCAGGAACACATTATGCCTTGCTGTAAAATTCAAACTTAGTGAATGAATGTTGGCTACGTTAAGTTAGTGGTCTTGAAAAGCTTGCTAGGTAGGGAGATGCCTTTCCTGCTTACAAGATATTAGCAGCTAGGTTCAGAATCTCTGTTTTTTATTCTAAAAGAAAAATTCTTTCCATAGTGTGTGTGTGTGTAAGATTTAACACAATAGATATATTCTGCCTAGACTTTGTCCCATATGTATAGTATAGGATGTTCAGATGAAATCTTTGAAAATTGAAAATACAGAAACATTAGTTTACATTTTTCATGTCTCCAGCTATAGTGCCTGAAACATTTAATAAAATATTAATGACGTAAGTACTGTACTTCATGCCAGCTTTTATGTTCTGCCTCCACTCTGTGCCTTTACTCTTAACACAATAGCTGAACCCCAGAACTGGACATCCACCCTAGCTCTATCTTCTTCTTACCTCCTCTCTATGCATCATCATTTTCTCTCCAAATCTTAAAATCAATTGAAACACATCAATTATTCTCAGAAATCAAATGTGTCAGTTAAACTCACTTGCCATCTAGGACATGACGTGTCACTGGCAAATGGAAAAATATTTTAATAATACATATTCATTTGATTGATACTACTGAAATTTATTATTCTCAATAGGGCCATCATTAGGCAAATGTTTCAAAGGAAACTGAGAAATTGCTTTGATTGATTGATTGATTGATTGAGATTGATTAGTTGGGGAGAAATCAGGCTCTCTTGCTTCTTTGAAGCAAGGAGTCTCTCTGCTTTTGTCAGTATGTATTAAATATTGAAGAGTTGCTGCTGACATCACCCTGGCTAGGACAGCCAAGACTGGATCAGGTAATTCACTAGAAGGGAATGCTTCTGGATTGAATTAGAATTGAGATTTCTTTCCAGTCTTTTTGTTCAGGAACGTGATTCCAGTGTCAGACGACCCAGGGTGCCCTTCAGAACAAGAGGGAGGGTTAAGTGCCACTTATGTGCAATTTCTAACATGAAAAGTATCGCCTCTTCCAGATTCTAAATAAGTTTTTTTTCCTTATAAGGAAACATTTCTACTGTTAGAGAATTTTTCAAGATTAATTCTTTCTCACTTAAGTCTAAGAGGTTAAAGATGTTTTCAGTATAGTTCATTCTGGCAGCTTTGAGAACTTAGTGATGTAATCCATACTGAAAACATTTAACTTTGTGGCCGCTACACCAAACTCACCTGTGCGAACTGGAAAAGTGGGAAGGGCAACTGGTTAGTGGTGCTCTGTGCCTGGCAGATTCTACCCTGCTTTGCTCATGCGAGCACTTCCAAATATAAACCAGTCCCTACAAACATTTAATGGATTTGAATACAGTGAAGGAGCACATTGGACTAGGTAGGCATGGCGACTCACGCCTTCAATCCCAGCAGATCTTTGTGCATTCAGGGCCAAAGCAGTCCACAGAGGAAATTATAGGCCAGCTACAATTATATAGTGTGGACATGTTTCAAGCAAAGGACAGTAAAAGAAAGCAAACACATAGCCTATTTAGAAAAACACAAATAGAGGCATCAGCTCAAAGTGACATTCAGTCCACTGACCAGTCACTAGTGATGCAAACTGAGCAAAGCAACAATAATAAGAGAGTTTTCTACCATGGAACATGCAATCTAATGAAGTAAGAAAGCATCAGTTAAAACTGATTTGGTGGTAGATGAAGCTCCTTCATATGACCAATTAAATGGGAGGAAGCCTGGCATATTCAGAACATGGAGAAGGGCAATAGGACTAGAGAACCAAGAACAGTAAAAATGCTATGGGGTGAGACTGTAATGGAAGTAACGGAAGGCAGGTACTCGATTCATCAGTTCAGGGCACGGAAGTGATCACTTACTTTTCATTTTGAAACAAGCACCGAACATCTGCTATGAGGTACTATTCTGAGAACAGAAATGAACAAACCTGATGAAATCCTGGGAAGACAGGTAATTAAAACTCAGTAGCTAAGTACAGACAATGCCAGGTGGCTGTGTTAGGAGAAAATGAAGCCAGATTATGGGAGCTAGAGAGTGGCAAGAAGGAAGAAGTCTGTATTTGCACAAAATTGTCTGTGGGGTGTTTCAATAGGCATATGAACAAGGTTTGTCTCTATAAGCAAATGCTAAGTTTTTAAGGTTTTTATTGTGTTTATTGTTGCTACATTTTACTGTTGTTGTTGCTTGTGTATATGTGTGTATGGGGGAGGGGTGAGTGTACACATTCTTGCATGAACTTTCAGCTCAGAGGACAACCTCAGATGTTACTCCGGGCCTTTCGCCTTGATTGAGACAGGGCGTCTCTGTTCTTGTTGCTCCCTGGTGCAGTATACCAGATGAGATAGCCTGTGAGCTTTCATGGGTATTTTTGGCCCCCTCCTGTTACGCCTCAGGAGCACTGGGATTCAAGATGAATACTATCGTGCTCAACGTTATGTGGTTTCCAGGGATTCAAATGCAGGTGCTCATGCTTCCACCTTGAGTGGCTTATTCATGGAGCCGCCTAACTCTCCAGCCATTGGAAGGGTGTAAGTAGAGGGTGATGGGGTGATGGACAACCTGGTGATACCATTGTATTATTTACTTTTCTCCGCTTATGCTATAATGTCTGGTAAAACATCTTTGAAAAGCGATTGTTGTATTCCCCCTTATACTTTATGACATTTAAGTTCATAATCTTTTGACCACATTAATTCTGGACCTATGTATGGTAAGACAGAATTCCATGACATAGATAACTTGGCAGAACAGACTGACTTATTTCAAGGTAAATGGGAGATAAAGAAATAACGATCTAAAGGGCTGCAAAAAAGATACACCCTTCCAAACCAAGGGCCAATTGACTCATGTCATTGTATGAAATTCCTTCTTCCTTATGGTACCTTTAGCTACATTTTCATCAATGGGTTATGTCATTTCAGGTTAATATTCAGAGAATGCAGTTACTGCTCAGGAGCACCAACAGTTGGGAGCTAAGCCTTTTGTACAAGATCCTTCCTGGTGTTCCTGTCTGTCTTAAGCATGGTATTGTGATAGAACATAAAGGGGATGATAATAGTATAGGGAAGACGTCACAGGGCAGTGAAAGGTGGGTTCTGCATGTCCAATTCATATGGCGTACAATCAAACAGTCCAGACAAGAGCAGATTTTGCCCAAATAACTGGCCTTCTCACATTGACGACAAATTCATAATGAATTTCGTTGATGCCCTTCAAACTCCCTGAAGTAATTGGCGCTGCCAGAAGCAGACATGTCTCATTATTGAGAAAGTCAAAGTTTTTAAAATATTTTAAATGCTATATTCTGTAGGTTTTTGAAAGGTTTGGAAAATACCTGTCCATCTATAATATATCTCTATACATTTAGAAAACCTAACTAATATGACTTCAAGTTTGACTATTATAGGTGACTATCTATTAGTCCATAACTTTTAATTATATATTACATTTTTAAATGAGATGCATAAACATTATACCTTTAAAAAGAGTAGAAATATACATATAACAAATTTGACTTTAAATTTCTATCAATAAACCAAAGTCCATACCAATGTAGTATTCATTTATGTATCACCACCCTCTCCTTTTTCTTAGAAAGACCTTGATCATGACCATTACCCATTTATAATTAAGCCCCTTTACATGAAAACAAACATTTATAAAAAATATTTTCGGAATTTGGGTTTAGTTTTTTAGACTATTTCCTGCTTATTGGGAGTGCTGTTGATCAGGACTTTCATGGGGTAACCTGAGTGATTGGTTCATCTCAGCCAGCAGTCCTGAAGTTGTCATGAATGTTGGATTATCTGGGTCATTACTTCTGGAGGTGTTTCTTGATCAAATCATATTAGATGGTAAGGAATTTATAGCATTCTATCCTCTGTGAAAACAAAAGAGGAAGCTCTTTTCCAAAGTAACATGTCCTCAGACTTAAAACTTGAAGTCAAGATACCTTTAAAAATATATATGTTGGTTTAGTTTACCAGCCCATACAATGAAATGTCTCTCTGTAGTTAGCTCATTCCAAGTGAAAAGCTTCAGAGGAAATGCAATAATAAACATAATCCAGACCCCCTGTGTATTTTCAATCTTTACATAACTGTTTTTACTCTATTTCTTTTACTTTTATTTTTTAATTTTTGTTTTTTTGAGGCAAGGTTTCCCTGTGTGTCTTTAGCAGTACTGGATCTCATTCTGTAGATGAGTCTGTCCTTGAAGTCACAGAGATTTGCCTGCCTTTGCCTCCCAAGTGCTAGGAATAAAGTACCACCATGCCTAGATACTCAGGTTTTTTTTAAAGGATTTTCTATATCATTTCTCTTTTCTTTCCCAAGGCTACATATATTTTTAAGCACACTGGAACTGTTTAGGATCTTTTTAAATTTTCCTTCTAAATCTATCTTTACTGTATATCTCTATCTTTTTCTGAGAATATGAATTTTATATCTACTAAACAGCATGGCTAGGATTAAAGCTGCAGCTATGGTAGCTGGCTCTGCCCATTCCTTCACTCCCTGTGAGTCTAGCTTCAGGGCATAGATACTGGCAGGAGCCACACTTATAGCTACAAGTCTGTGGAGTTTCAAGTTTCCTCTCATAACCAAGTCACCTGCTACTCATAAACACCATTTAAGTGTTTCATGACAGGGCCTCTTAAAAAGCTGTGAGGTTTTGGTAGCTAAAGCTAAGTCAGGAAGCCTCTGTTAAATAAGCCACACCATGGTTTGTTGCCAGCAAACAGACCCTACCAGAGAAAAGACATTTACCAAGAAGCTGTGCTTATTTCTGTTCTTGTCTATCTAGAATCCCTTTTTAAAGCTTTTTCAGGCTTTATGTGGAAATTCTTGACCCACATTGGGCACCATTTGTAGATGGAGACTGCACTTTCACTTCCTGGCTGTCTAGATCTGAATAATCACACAGAAACTGTATTAATTACAATACTGTTTGACTCAGGCATATTCCTATCTAGCTTTTACATATTAAAACAGCCCATTTCTATTAATTTATACATTGCCACGTAGCCATCATGCTACCTCATTTTTTACAAGTCTTATTTATTCAGTGACTGGCTGACATCTGCTTGACTCTACCTACTTTTTCTACATCTCTCCATTCAGATTTCCCACTTGGCTTTACTCTGCTAAGCCATTGTCTGAAATAGCTTTATTCATCAACCAATAAAAGCAGCACATATACATAATGATATTCTACATAAGATTTATAAATTAAACTTAGTCTTAGGTTATACCTATAGTAAAAACACAGTGTGCATAGGATTCATTACTAATTGTGCTTTCATCCCTGTGCAAAGCATCTTAGAACATACCCTAAAAAAAGGAAACACTGTATCTACTGTTGGAAAAGTGAAATGGTGGACCTACAAACAGCCAATGGAATTCTTAAATGC
The DNA here is from genome assembly GCF_014885135.2 of Alexandromys fortis. Classification (NCBI taxonomy): domain Eukaryota; kingdom Metazoa; phylum Chordata; class Mammalia; order Rodentia; family Cricetidae; genus Alexandromys; species Alexandromys fortis. The sequence continues at coordinate 403,751 of NW_026067954.1, read as the reverse complement.
AGATCACAAGGGAGCCTTTGAATAAGATTGGCTGCCATTCTAGATGCTTGTAATCTCTAATTGCCGATTTAATATAGAACACACACAACCCTCATTTGGAGTGTATTGTTTTGCTTCTGACTGGGTTTATACCTTTGACTTGTTGATTCTAATGGTGCTTAAACAAACACAAGACACTTCATTTCTTTGCCTTGTCAACGGCTGTTTCTCTGACTCCCTTTGCCCAATTATTAAAATCAACGTTTTATTAGCTTTGGGGCAAACTTCTTTTCTGTGGATATCTGATCTTTGTTAATCATTGCATGACCAAATGCAATAAAGTGCACACATTGAAACAGTGAATAAGATTGGGAGCTAGAAAGTCACGTGGAATCACAACCAGTAATTTTGAAATGTGACTGAATTCTTCCCACAATTAAAATCATTCATTATGCTACTTCAAAGCTAATTTCTTTCTTGTTTTTCTGAATAGTAGCTTCCATTAATCTCACTCTAGGTAATGATGGTAATGATACAATTATATGTAATCATTGCCTGAATTCAATATGTAACACATCAGTTCCTTTGTGTGCTGATTGTACAGTCCTCTGCAATCCTGGAATTTGGAAAGTTTCCATCATGTCATGCCAAGATCAGATTCAAAGTCTGTGACATTTTGCATAACATCAGTCAATCAGGTTTTCCAACTGTCCCCTTATAGTGATTGAGCAAACTCATCCATCTGGTTGGTGTCAACTGAAGCGAGGAATGAAAGCTAAAGGTAGATGAAGCAGAACTTGCTGTTTACAATGTTACCAGAGCACTTTAAATATTCAGAAAAAAAAGCAATAAGGATTTTGTGAAAGACTTTCAAATGTACAGGTAATTAATCTGCCTAGATATCAATGACACAAATCACAATCTTGTGAATTTATTTTATGGCAAGTTAATATTTTAGGGGTTTAGGTCTATTTTCTTAACATTTAGAATTAATGTTAATAATGGTTGTCATTTCATATTAATCTGTCGATCAAAGCACTAATAGGTAGATGTGTGCTTCTAGTTTTTAAGCTATATTGATATGTTTTAGCTTATATTATAAAAACATATTTTGTGTCAAATATTCACGTAACACATTAGCTCAGTGCATTAACATGTGCTATCTGCATTTGTTGTCCAAATGTAGGCTAAAACATGTCAGTGGCTTCTGAGAAATAATAAACTAAGCAGTTAATCTTAACTTTCAAACTTTTCTACTATCCTTCACTGAATTTTTCTTTACTTTGCTCCCATAATCCTCTCTTTGTGATAAATATAAGGAGCTTGTTGGTGTTTGACAAATGTTTGCAGGATCTATCTATTCTTATCCATGAATTTGAATTTTTAATCTTTTTCCCTTAAAGGGAAGCATTGAAAAGAATACAGTATAGTGCATAGGATTATTCTAGCATTCATCCTCCCCAATTTAGAATGAGTTCTTAATCAACCTGTGTAGTTACCTCTAAGTAAATCTTCTATGTCAGGTAGAAATGATTGGATAGGTGTCAATCCTGCAGAAAATTCTAGCTTCATGCAAAGGCATAAGTGCTAGTCCACTATGATGCATATCAGTGACCTCCAGTCGCCTGCTGATGTAATTTTCAGCCTGTTGTCAGCATTTCCAATGTTATTTACGTAACTTCTCCACTGAGGAATGTTTCCCCTGAGAACCCCAAGGCACATCCTCCAGAAAATGGTGGCATTTATTTTGTCATTTCCTGATACCCAAGCTGCTCTCACTCCTGTTATTCTTTTATCCGACTAGCTATATCTCACCACGACTATGAGGGCTGAGGCATCATAGAGAAGCTGTATTTAATCATCCTTATTTGTTTTACACTGACTGCTTCTCCTCCAGGAGGCCTCTACATTATAACTTATGTACACCCAAGCTAACTTCAGGTGATTTCTCTTCTTTGGGGCACTGCCTGATTCCTGTAAAATTGTCTGGATTTTTATTACTGTTTTCCACAGGAAAGCACAATTATAGTTAGGAGTATTTAATTAGCCCAAGTTTGATTTTCTAGATGAGTTAATGTTGCTTCCAATTTATTGACCCATTCTTCTACAAAGTTGCCCAAACCCAGGTGTATATAAGTAAGTCAATAAAAGTTTATCATACTTCAGACTGTTAAATCAGCCAATTATAAGCCCAAGTAAACATTTCCTATTTCTTTATGAGTTATGAAAGATTCTCTTGAGTGGAACAAATCACTTGAGTCTGTGCCATGAGTCCCTGTTCATGACACTCTTGGAACATTGCAAGCATCATCTGAAGTAGATTACGAGAGTTGGAGTTAAACCCAATATTGTTACAGTTACCCTCTCACACATTTTTTTGTTTTGTTTTTCAATCACTATTCACCTTTTCTCCTGAGGAAATGGTAGTATGGACTAATCTGTGGGGTTTGTACTTCTGTTCACACCCACCTCAGGTATCCTGCCATCTCGGTCATGTCATTCAGGTTCCTTCCCTGGGCTGTTTCTTCTCCTCACTTTGACTGTTCTATTCGTTTTCTCTTCTTAACTCTAACAGTTATTAATAGCTGTAATATTTCTGTAGCAACAGGTCGGACCTACATCTTCTAGCTACAGACTATCAATGTTTAAATGAATCTGTTTAAACTAATTTCGAATGTTTATTGTTAAGAGCTTCATTTCCTCAAACCTGATCAAACAGCATGGAGATATATTAACTTCCTCTCTTTGGATGTTAGCTAAATATTCTTAACATATGTGGATAGTTTTTGCAAAAACATAGAAGTATACCCTATGATTAGTTCTAAATACTAAAGACTAGTAGTAAGCAGAATACAAAGCAAACAGCAAACAATAAACAATAATAAATAATCCCAAATTAAACATAAAAGTCAAATACTGCTACTAAAGAAGTTGTCTGGGGTTGACAGTGATACCTAGAATTGAAATAGCACCAGACTCTATGAAGAGTTATTGTGGGTGAATCTGAACACAGAAGCTCTATCACACATAGGATTATTTATGTAAATGGTGGCAATTCAATAGTGCCATGGATCACTGTACACAAGAATGAAGGAAAATAAACAGAGACCGTTGTTTTGTTTTCATTAGTGTTCTTCACTTGCCTCTGGCCATTATTTCACTCAGCCTTTCTCTTTTGGAAGTACCTTTGATCAGGTCTGTTTTTGTTTTGTTTTTTTTTTTTTTGATGGTTCTTCTTTTATTAAATGATCTGATTCATTTTTTAGAAAGTAGATTTTTCTTTTTATATAACATATCCTGATTATGGATTCCCCTTCCTCTCTTCCCCCAGTTCTCCCCCATCTCTCTTCTATTTGGAATCACCTCGTGTCCCTCTCACATTAGAAAATAGACAGGGAGCTGGTCCATAGTGGCATGTCCCTTTAACCCCAGCAACTGGGAAGTAGAAGCAGATGAATCTCTATGAGTTTTATCTTCATAGCAAGTTCCAGAACAGCTAAGGCTACATAGACTGAGTCTCAAAAAACAATCAATGACAACAACAACAACAAAACACAAATGGGGTTCTAAGCATTGACAATACAATATAATAAGATAAAAGCAAAAGCAAACACATCAGAGTAAGAAAAACAAACATTAAAAATCATTATGGTGGTTTGAATGAAAATGGCCCCCATTGGCTCATAGGGAGTGGTATTATTGCAGGAGTAGTTATAATCTACTGATATCTAAGAACCACTTGTCAACACTGCCTACCATTTCCTTTGTAGTACACTGCTAGATAAATCTAGCTTTGGGCCTGGTTTAATGTTTACTCTTTCAAGCAAGAAATGGTAATATGTAACCAATGGACTTAATAGACTAACAGGAGCTTGAATTGTGTTTCTGACTTGATTTGTGTGTCTGTGTGTACATGTTGAAAGATTAACTAAATATTAATGTTAAGATCAATATAGTTTTAATTTTTTAAAGAAATGTTTATTTTAAAGCATAATAATGTATAGGCACTATTGATGTAAGATACAGGAATAAAGATATTCATTGCAATTTTTCCAGTACCTCTTCTCTATATAGTAGTTGTTATGGTTTTATAGATAAGAAAGATGGAAGCCTAGAGTTACTTATATAAAATCTAAACTCTCTGCAAGAGCTTAAGGGTTTTTTTTTTAGCTGTTCCATAAAAGTAGTAATAGTAATTCTGTGTGGTTATGTAAAAGCAGGGATTATTTAAAATTTTTATGGCTAAGTTTTGATACTAAGCAACCGTAGCTTATCAATCTCCTCCAATGAATCCTAAGTACAGAAAAGATTAAGCACTCTGTGCATTTATTTTGATTAAAATAATTTATGTAAATTTTAATTCAAATTAAGTTCAGTGTTAGGGCCTTAGAATATTAATTCATAAGCTAGTCTTTTCAGCTTAGCTTCAAATGGGGAGAATTTTGGCCAAGGACATTGAAGTAAACATTTTATCTTTATTAGCCATCAATTGGCAAGCATTTATTGAGTGCCTTCTAAACACTGGGGAGGAGCCTGGACCTTGCCATCTGTTGGGGCAATATGACTAAATCAAATGAGGCAATTTCAGCATCGAAAGCAAGAGAGTTCATAATTAGGTGCTAATTTGCTACAGAGTTTCAAGGAAGCAGAAGGCAATAGAAGGTATCAGCATGGTGGGAAAAGGCCATGGAAGAGGTTTTTCTTGGGTCCCCTTCAAAGGATACAGGAAAGCTTTAGGCAAATTGACCTAAGTGGGAAGGATCCACTGAAATAATGAGCATATGAGTTTGCACAGGGAAATGATATCAGAGATTGGATTCAGTTGATCCAATTCCAGAGAATTCTTCCCATTTGCATTTGTCTTCCTGTGTTGACTGTGAACTCAGTGAAAATGGGGAACTTCTTCACCATATGCTTCAAACACAGTACCTACCATGCTGCAAAAATTTAATGAACACGTGGCCCTTCAGGATGAGAATATGACTGTTCTCATAAGAATTGGAAATGTGGGCTAGAAATAAAGAAGGAAATGGGTATTGGATTTCAGTCAGTAAATCCTTTATTGACACCACTTTGGAACACTGAGAAGAGTCTATTAGTTTTGAGTAGAGTTTATCTGACCACTTAAGGATACTTAATAATGGTGATGAAGTTAGAGTGGACTGGAATCTGCTACTTCGTTTCTTTTCAGATATTTCCACTGCAACTCTTATCGTAGATCTTCCCAGAATTGAATCAACATTAACGATTGGTTTGCACTTGCACACCCGAGCGTGTGCTAATAAAAGTGAAGTCCAGTCTTTGTTGACTTGAAGAAGGTAAAAGCATAGAGTGAGTGAAAAGGATAATCTGAAATATTCAGTCTGTCAGGGAGTCATTGGGGTAGACATCCCCTATAGTGACCCACAGTGATTTCTAGATCCTGGTATTACCCCTTTGAATCAATCCCTGCTGTTGTATTGGAATTTTAAACAATACTACTGAATAGAAAAAGGAAGAAATGTTGGTATGTGAATTAGAGACCAGGTCATAATAATCATACCTCAGCTCTTTCCTCACCCCTTTCTCTTCTTTCTTTGCTTTTTCTTCTTCCTATTTTCTCCCTCCTCCTTCCGCTATGTCTTTACCTCCATCTCCCTACATCCTTTTTATCTCTTTCCCTCTATGACTTTAATTCTTCCCTCCTTCTCCATCATCACTCTGGAGGATTGTGAGTGCCTTTGGCTAAGACTGAGACTTCCTGCAGCCGTCATGTGAGGAAGCTAGCAGTAGATTTCCAAGTCCAGTTGAGCTCTCTGACAGCTTGACTGGCCTCATGAGAACCCACGAACCAGAAATCCCAGACCACACTCTGTTCAGTTGCCTGGCTCCTACCAGTTGTTGTAAGTAACAAATGTGTGTTTCTTTGAGACAAATCGGCACGCCTGAGAACATGGGAAGGCATTGCGTGCTGGGCTCTGTGAGGATGTAGTGATTGGCCCTGAGCCCTTTTGCTAAGGAATTTACAGGTGAATGATGAAGACAGGTACATGAACAAGAACCCAGGAGCAGGGAGCTTCCTGGCAAAATGACATGGATTCTGGCTTCTGACAGATGAGCATACATTATTTTTTGAATCACAGAGAATTTGGGATAAACTTTTCTGGTTTATAAGATTGTAAATTTCCATAATGGAAAAGTTGAAAAATCAAATTAACAACAATTATGAGCACACAAATAAAGAACATTTGATTTATTTATTGTTTATATAGTTCATATGCATTAATTAATTTGGATCCCATAAGAACCATGTGCTATGAGTACTTCCTTTATCATGCCTAGTTTATCAGAAAGAAACTAAGGCTATAAAGGGCTCACTGGCATATCCAAAGTCATGCTACATAGGCAGTCAGTGACCAACATAATATTTCTGCTTTGTGAAAACAGGCACAAAGTAAAGTATTAATTAGTAATATAACTGAATGTCCTCAATTAATTTTTTAAAAGAAATTCTAGAAGACACTAAGTTGCTTCTAAAATTTTGTTGTTATTTTGGGTTTTTGATTTTGAAGGGGAAATTGATGTTATAAATAATTCTTTAGTCAGAAAGGCTGGTGTCTCCAGGTGGCTTCTTAGGAAAGTAGACTTACGGATGTCAAAGGTATGCTACCCCACCTGATTTAGCCAGCGGAAGGAGATCTCTTTCCTCCTAAAATATTTGTATGTGTAGTGAGCACGCACAGATGAATTCATTTGTAATAAGGGATGTTATTTCCATGTGCATAAGAGCATGCCTCTGCCATGACTAGCAAGAATCATTCCTTAAAAAAAGACATTCAAGGGAAACCTCACAAACAAGATACAAAACTTCTACTGCCCCACAAACTCACATGAGAGAACAGTAGCTATAAGAGTTTATGTGATGCTCGTTGCATTGGAGGTGGGTCTAGAAACTGAGACACTCTTTCCTGCATTCTGAGATCATTAGTTTAGCTGGCGGAATGGGGTTAACATCACCGTTCAGTCATGTTAAAAGCATGTTTCCTCTGTACAGTGTGATGATATATTGCCTGTTTCATTTTCACCCCACCCTGTATCTCTAATTTAATCAGGAGAAAATCAGAGAAGCACATTCATAGTTAATTTATAAAATACCTAACTAGCAATTCTTAAAATTTTTACTGGGTCCTGAAGTTGAAGTAATGAACTTAGTGGGAAAAAATGATAATATCAGACAACAACCTGAAGTTTAATTAATATGGGGAAACTGCCTTGAAAAGAAATTTGGGGCCAGATAACTAATTTCCTTCAAACTATAGATTTCCTTTCTGTTCTATAAGCGTAGTTGAATAAAATTTCATATTAATGGGATGCTAAACTTGTGGATGCATTCCTTTTGCTTCTATTTATTTTTCTGCCTTTAAAGTGGGCTATCCTAAATGTTTACTTTATATTTAGATAGGGTATTGTATCTATCATACTCTACTACAACGAAAACACCAGAAAGGAGGCAGAACTCAATGGTCGTGCTCAACAGTAAATCTCAGGTGAATCCTGTGCAAGCCCAGTGTACATCAGTGTGACCTTGGACAAGTCACCTTTTAGAACTGAACTTAATTTTTAAACTAGAGAATTAAATAATCAATTTTCTATGATCCTAACCGCAACCTTATATAATTCTGCTGGCAGTGTTTGTGTAGAAGTGGCAGCAATCTTGGAAATACAATAGGACAAAGATGCTCTTATGTGCACCACAGTGACACCTGCTGGATAAATTGAGGCTCATTTCCATTGATCTGGATACTTTGCAAATCAGATACTATGCGAGAGGACATCATTTAGACTTAGTTTTGATGTTAGCTGTAAAGTTGGTTAGAGGAAATGGAAAGAAACAGACTTTTCAGGTCTCGCTTTTCTGTCTTCACTTATTTTTTTGTACTTTAATATATTTCTCATTCTGCCAAAAATTAATTATGACTATTTTACATGACTTACTTATCCACTAAGGTCTTAATTTCTGAATTTGTAGAGTTTAAGAACAATTATTTCCACATTGTTTTGCAAGGAGGAATTTGGCACTTCCTAGTTTTATGGCTGCGGTGTTATGTAATGTTTGATTTGGATGGATGAGACTTGAACATTGCTAGCTTCCGGATATCTTGACAAATTTCAACTATGAGTCTGCCTTGTAAAAGAGTAGGTCCAAGACCAGAATCCTGGATGTACATCTTCAAAGACTCTGAATTTTGTTAATATTCATTAAGTATGACCTTCTGTGATTTGGGGAGAGAGTTTTAAGGTGGGAGTTTCCTGATCGTGATTAATATTAATGGTCATGTATCAGCAACTTTGAAGCCTAGCAGCTTTCCTCCTAGGATTCCCCAAAACATCAGCGGATATAAATGCAGTGGCAGCTATAGCTGGGACTCAGTGGAAGTCCCACTTCTCCTATAGGAGAAGACTGATAACTTGGGAATAATTTTAACATGTGTGGATTTATTTTAGATAGGTTTTCAAGAAAGATTCCTCTTCAGCCAAGACCCTATGTTGGCATAATCTTGTTGTATTGTGAATTAGATTTTCAATTAGAAACCACCAAGCTTTTCTCTATGCGCATTTTCTCAGTTCTCTTGGTAGCCATGGGAGGTGACCCTAGGACCCAGACTTTTTGCAGATAAATTTGCACTGGGAAGGTTCTGGTACCATTTGTACATGAAGTTATATTCAGTCTGGCTTGCCTACAAGGGACATCTCCCATGACCACCAAGATTTCAGATCACAAATTATTGCCTGCAAGCATTTGGTTGTATATGCCATTTCATATAACACTGAAGTCTAGCATTTTGAAGTTCTTTACCTAATTTCCATGTGTTACTCCCTATGTTGTTTGACAATATTGCCCTCTTACATGGCAGGAAACTGAGGCAAAGAGCAATTCTGTTTGCTCAAGTGGGAAATAGAGAAAAGTACCCGATGATTCTTCAACCCAGAAAACCCATGTCATAGTTCCAGAGTATACTTCATTATTGTTGATCATTCATGGAACTATTAGAGACAACACAGTTGTTGTTGTTGTTGATGTTTGTTTGTTTATTCTGCATGTGGGTTTTGATATTTATTACCTTTTCCATTTTCATCCTTAAATTCATACTTAAATACTTAAATCTTCCAAATACTTTTGGTAATAAATATCTACAAAACAAAGAACCAAAACATTGTCTCATTGGAAATATTCTGATACTATCAAATGTATGAATAAAGGCAGAACTTAATGTGGCTACCAAAGCCTCCATATGGCTATACAAAATTTAAACCACTCTGCTTTCAGAAATCCTCATGGCCCACTTTGAAGTTCTCTTTCCACCATTCCCAGCTTTCTAACCCACTACTTTCCTCTTTAGATAACTCCAAGATCTGACTCTGTAGCCAATCTCCTTCCCCGTTATACATGTATGCAATTTCAAATGGCACAGTCCAGCTTCTCAAGAAGTCCTCTGTTTTCCTGATATGATGAGTTAAAACTGTAGGTTCTGCAACTTCTGTGTGACTTCATTTAATGTGCAATTACTTTTATTCTTAGTCCTTCAATAACCTGATAGCATTATTGTGACTGACTACATCTCCACGAATACTGCTTTTCATTCAGTTCCAAGATTAAATACCCTGCTATTCAAAAAATTTTGGCAAATTCTTTCTAGAGTAAGTTTCCTCTATTTCATCCCCTCAGTAACTGTGTGTTCTATATTCAGTTCTGGTACTTGTTTTGTCTCCTTCTTCTCAGGCAATAGCATGCAGCTCATTGTTGAAATCATCAGAACCTCAAAGTTTTCACATGGTTTTGTCTGCGTGTGGCTGCCTAATTGTAGCTTCAGACATAGGGAACTATGTTTGGCTCTTGAGAGAAATCAAGATGATATTCTGAACTGGATCATGGAATTTATGGTTCTCTATCAGGTATTTTATTTGGCTCTTGAAAAAAATTCCAGATATTCTTTTATATTTGAGCCTTGAGAGCCAGGCTTTCAACTGAAGAGAAGCAAAAAAAATGTAAAAGGCCCTGAGTGTTAAAGAGCGCTCTATGTTGTTTCCTTGTTTAAATAATGAAACACAAAGTCTTCAATGCTTACTATTGCACTAAAAAAGAACAAGAGAGGCGAGAGAGATCTCCTATCTTCAGGGACATGTCACATTTGTGAAGACAATATTTTAAATCATATGTCTGCATAAGCTTTCTCATAAAGTAACTTTTTGGTTCAAATTTTTATCCAAAATATGGCAGTGATAGCACCAATACATTCCATGTCCATAAAAAGTATCTTGAGTGTGGTGGCTAACAATACCCAGATACATAAGTGTATTGTTAAAAAGAGGAGTTTCAAATGCCCCATTTCTAAACATAAAATTGAATATGAAATGCAATCATTTATCCAAGAGATTCCATTGAAGAACAGCTGTTTAAGCCTTCTGGAGGACATTTTTGGAAGTATGATTGAGAAATCTATTTTGGATGTAGCAGGCACCTTCTTATACTCTCTGATATTCTTCTTCATTATCATTAAAGGGTTTCATCTGTGTTTAGATTTAGTGGTTTAATTGGTACTCACGCTTTTTTAGTAAGGTCATCACCTCTCTTACTCATCTCTGTAAAACTAAATCTAAGTTTGGTGTAAAGAAAGCAATCAAGATCTAGGTAAAGCTCCTGGAGTTGAAAGAAGGCATGAGTAGAAATGAGTCTTCTATGCCCTGGAACTTCTATTTTCAAGAACACATCTCTTTAGTCCAGTGAAGTACTGCAAATAAACACAGCCAAGCTGCAAGCTAGGCCCAGTTCAGACATGAGGAGAGAGTGATCTGAAAACTTCAAGGCATGAGTGGCTTGGAACCATCTGGAACCTTCTCAGGGCTCAGATTCAACAATTCTATTTGATGCTTAATGTGAGGCTTCATGGAAACCATGTGCTGTGATTTCCTTAACTTTGGAAATAATATATCTACTTCAGAGGTGATGTATTATAAAACAAAAGTTTCTCTTGTGCTCCCCCTGCGCCCTCTCCCCTGCCCGCTATTCTGCACTTCTCTCCATAATACTGGAAAATACAAACTATTATCACCACTTTCATTAAAGGGGGACTTTCAAAAAGGTGGGGGAGCATTAGCTCACATCTTTAGTCCTAGCACTTAAGAGGCAGAGGCAGACAGATCTTTGTGAGTTTGAGGCCAGCTGGTATGTTCATTTTGTTCATGAACATGTTGACAATTGTTCAGGTAAATCTGGGAATCTGAGTCGCTTTCATATATCTGTGAGAATAGAGCAAATATTCTTCAAACCTTCTTTCAGTGGACATGTATGTGAAAAAGAAACATGATATAACATGGTATAAAGTGTAGACGATTTCTCTTTTTTAAAAAAAAATACACATTCATGCACAAATGCAAACACACATGGACACACACACTGCTACAATAAATATTATCTCTTCCCTGGTCTCCAACTCAAATTCTCTCTACCTTTCTATATCTAGTTAAGCTTTTCTTCTTTACTGTTTACTATTTTTTTTTTTTTATCCACAGGGCCCTTCTCTTGAATGGCTCTTATCTTCGTTCTATCATAATAAGGGTAGCCTTAAGAATGTGGGCTGAAGTACAGTTTATTGGTTTGTTTTGTTCTTGATAATGACTAGACATTTTTATATCTATTCCACATATCATTTGTGACTTGTACTCAATGGGCATTTGTTTTGTCTTTCACAAAATTGCCCAGAAATAGATTTAGTAACTTAAAATCTAGGCAAATTCTTCTTGTGCCAGTTGCCAGGTTCAGCTTTTAAAGAGGCAGCTATTTCAAAAAAGAAAGCAATTGGGAGTTTCCAGGGCAGAGAGCAATTGCTGTAGCAGCAGCCGCATCCCTTAAAATGCTGGCGTTCTTGCTCTGAGGACCACATGAGCGTGGTTGACTGCACCACCCCTCTCTGTTACACATTGCTCTGCAGTGGGGGTTAATAATAAAACCTGCACACCGCTCTGTATAGCAAACCTATTGTCATGGTAAATCTCACTGCCCATGCTGGATTGCATCTATGATAGCCTCTGATCAATGACTAAATATAGTCTGGGAGGTTTTCCTAGTTAAGTAATATATGGGCCCTTCTGATAAGAGCTTATCGAATATAATACATGGCTCCAAACCATTTTTTCAATAAAATCACTACATCTATATTACATTAAAATAGCTCCTACTGTTCTTCTTTTCCTTCACATTGCTAAGATAGTATTTTCTTTTTTATTTAGCTCTGTGTGGTGTTTCTTATTGCTATCCTAATCACAGCAGCCATGGTCCTGGAAAGGTTTCCTATGCTGAAATGTGGCAATGACTTGTGGGAAGACCATGTTCTCATTAGCTGAGCTAAAAGGCCAGTGTTTGGGTTTCTTTCCCTGTGAGCTCAATGGAACGGGCAGTTGTCAACCTACGGACAAACATATACACACATGCTAAACATTTCTATTTTCTCTTCTCAAAGACAATAAGGAAAAATTTAGATACAAAAGCAAACCATGATAGAATGAAATGTGGTAGTAAGCATGTTTTCCCTTCGTATCGATGGTCATATATTCTTTGAAAAAGTAAGAACCCAATACCCAGAAAACATTTCTGGAACTTTATTTAGCGCTCTTAGCTTGAACACCATGAAACAGTGCCCAGCTGGATGGTTTTTGTAAGGCTTCTCTTCCTCAATTACTTCTCGGTGTGAAAATACTGTTTGATATTTATCAGAACGTACTGTTGTCATCTCTTTCTGCTCCTCAGTCTGTGGGTTAAATGAACAATCCCTCTCTTAGATATTTTTGCCATGTTATCATAAGCCTTTTAGCTTCTCATTTGTGTGTGTGCATTTGTATGTATGTTCTATGTAAGTATACATGTTCATGTATATGCATGTGGATGTACCTACGTATATGGGTACATGTGGTAATTTGGTGATTGGGGGTAACTGCTGTTTTCCAATATAAATGTGGGGCTGAGGAGCTGTGTGGAAATACTTGGATTGCTGTCTTTATGCTGCATCTAAAATGAAGTGCTTATTTAGCATCATTTGCTTTTCTTAATTCCCTCATAATGCTGACATTCTATGAGCCTGAGATGTAGCTGTAAAGAGACCCGCACATATGAAAGAGCTCTACAATGTACCATGGCATCATTGCAAGTCTCTGTCAGCAGGCACATACAACTCTGAAATCTAGGACAAGATGGAATTTAAATATAATAATTATTTATCATCTAATACTGAAGGGAAATATTTTACTTTTATTTGGTATAGTATTCATATTCTCTGTGCCCTTACCATGTGAACTGCCCATTTCTGTAAGAGAAGAGAGTGGCAGGTTATAATTCATTTATTATAAATTAAGGTCTTGACTTAAATAAATATTTGAGGCTTTCAAGAGCAATTATGGTAATTTTCCAATGCATGGTTACTTTAAAGAAAATTATGGATAGGCTGTTCTCAATTATTTTTAACACTTATGAAAGTTATTCTTCTGTTATTCTAAAATTTGCAATAAATAAAAAAGAGGTTGAGGACTTCCACTCAAGAACATGAACTCTGTAGTGGCCCTACTTAAACCTGAGCTGTGGATGAATTAAATGTCTATGTCCTCACGTAACTCAATCAACTCACCAGCCACCAGCCGTCAAGAAGGCATCCCTGGTGTTGATTAGGCAGTCATGTTGATGGCTCCCCATGGGTATAGCTTCTCTGACTTTACTAGGAGGGGAAATTTCACAGCAAACTCTACATTCTTTCGGCCCATTCAGTGGGTTTTTCTGCTTCATCTTCTGCTATGATTCCTGAGCCAAATAGAACAATACACATGCTAATTTCAAACAGGGAAAACTTACAGAGTTTCAACCCTACACAAAGAACGATATAGGTATACTGAAGAACCCTAGGAAAGAAGCCCAAATTCTTCATACAAACACCAAGTGGTCAGCCCTAAAAGATAACATATATGTATAAACAACATTTCATAGACTGAGCATATTGTAATTACATTTTGGGGAATACATAAGCACACATAAACTCACATTTGTAACAATAGTAACATAGGGTTTTTATTGATTGATGAAACACCATGACCAAAATAAAACTGGGGAGTCATAGATTTATTTGGCTTATACTTCCCTATCACTGTTCGTCACTGAAGAAAGTAAGGACAGGAACTCAAACAGGGAAGGAACCTGGAGGCAGGAGCTGATGTAGAGGCCACCCAGGAGTGCAGCTTACTTGTTTGCTCAATCTACCTTTTTATAGAACTCAAGACCACCTGCCCAAGGAAGAACCACGCACAGTAGACTGGGCCCTCCCCCATCAATCACTAGTTAAGAAACGGTTGCCCATAGCCTGATATTGCAGAAGCATTTTTTTTCCAATGGAGGCTTCCTCATTTCACATGATTTTAGCTTGTGTGAAGGTGACATAAAACTAGCCAGGACAAACAGTTAAAGAAATCAACGCTATGAATTTGAGATAGAGCAAAGGAAAAGCATGTAGGAGGGAAGAAAGATCAGAGGAAAATGATATAGTTATATTTTATTTACAAAACAGAAAAAAATAACTTCAAAAGAAGGCATTTCTGTAACATTACTCATGGCCCCTGTCTTAGCTGGAGTCCCTCCTACTCAGCCTGTTCAGCATGCCTGGGAGAACAAGCATCTTCAGTTTGCTGATGTCTTTTTCAACCTTCGTATCTACTGGCATAAGAAAGAGACTTTTCAGATTTGCTTTCTGTCTTTCCACTTAGCCTGTCTTGTGCCTTTGCTATGACTTGGAGGCTATCTCACAGCCTGGCCCTTTATATTCCAGCCCTCATTCATGTCTAGTCATGCCTCTGGCTTTCTCTATGCATTGTAATGAGAAGCTTTCAGGTACTGAGTTCCCAGATGGCGGGTATGTCCTAGGCATTGTGTCCACAGCTGTGTATCTGTTTTTTTCTCTTAGCAGCCCCATAAGGAATCATGCTGTTTAAACTCTGACTCTAAATAAACAGGTCTGGTTTTCTTATATACAGTGTAGAGATGCTTGTCTCACTGCTTTCTAAGCACATTTTATATATACCCTTCTCCTAGAGTACTGATGGATAACTGTCACTGCTTTGTGGATACATATTGGTTCATAAAGGATGTTAGGAATCCCAAGGCTCTTCTTCTTCTCCTGCTACTTCTTTTCAGACATTGCTTCTCTGCAAACATGACTGTTGTGGAACTCACTCTGTAGACCAGGTTAACCTCAAACTCAGATCTTCTTGTCTCTGACTCCTCAGTGCTGGGTTTGAATGTGTGCATCACTGCTGCCTGGTACCTATGTGGTTTTCTCAGAAAAAAGAAGGAAAGTAAGTAGGTGTCTAGAGGAATCGTAGTAGATCTGATGGTCCTTGAGTATGGTATATGGGATTTTGTGTTTGAAAGGAAGCCAACGTGTACAGAACCAGTGTTGCAGCTGATGTGACATTGGTGATGGAAGATAATACAAAAGGAAGCAATATAATATGGTGACATTTAATATTTTGTAAACACTTTTACAAATGCAATTAGGTTTCTGATATTTTGGTGTGCGTAAACATTGTTTCCTTTGGGATCATTATATATGGAAGGGCTGTTTTTCAATGATGTTCACTTCAATCACAGTGGTCTAGTCTAATTTTTTTCAAGTGGAAAGTTTGTTACATTGAAGAACTCAGTACGCTGTTGCACCGTTGCCTTTTCTAATATATTAGATTGATTCCTTACTCCTCCCCACCCACCAGCTGTGCAGGGCTGTGTGGGAGAGCGGCGCTAGTTGCCTTTACGGATTAGGATACAAACAGAAGAACCTTAAAACGCAAACACTTTTGCAGCCTGAAGTAAAAGGAGATGAACTCAAGTGGCTTTAGGGAGAAGTAAGGCCTAAAGTGCTTTTTAAAGAAGGAAAGCTAGGAGAGATGGTGGGAAGAAAGGAGGGGAACAGAACACTGTCTAGGACACAGGAGCTACCTGTGCAGAGCATCAAAGGGAGAAATCTATGCACCAGTAAGCTAACTTCGGGAAGCCTGGGATTTATTTTACTGTGGCCTGGGAAATGAACAACAAACACAGTAGAGAGAAATAAATGATATTACATTATTAAGCCTTTCTCATTTCTACTCAGTTTAGTGTTAAACGTAGCTGCATATTTTGTTGCTATTTCATGCTTACTTAAAGTCTATTGCTGGAATGGGACGAGAAGAGCCCAGCAGCTTATCTTTACATCGCTTTCTATGTGAGTGATAGCAAATAAGATCTGTAATATTTGTGCTTCAGTTTTCATCTTATCTCTCTAAGTTTCTTTTGAATTGTCAAATATAACTCCCATTTATTTGTATATAATTCGTTTCAGGCTAATGGTATTTGTAGAACTTCCTGTGTCCATTATAAAAAGGGGAAGGGAGATGCCTCAAGAATTAAAAAGTACAGAAGTATTAGGCAATTCCATTGCTGAGCAGATGTAACCAAAAGAAAGGGAACCAGGATGGTAGAAACAGTTGTAATCTTACATTCATTGCTGCATTGTACATCATTCCCATGACAAGAAATCAGTCACCGGAAGATGAGGTAAATACATACCCAAATGCAATTCAGCCTTTCAAAAGCAGGGATCTTTGTGACAGAACCAGGAAGATATTCAGCGGCAACAGTTACATTTGGAATCTTATTCTAAAAACCACAAATCCACAGAAACAGAGAGAATAGACTGGTGGTTTACAGGGACTGGGAAAGGGTCATTTGTTTAAAGAATATTCAGTCAGAAGGCGTTAACTCCTAATTAGGAAGAATAAACAGATGACAGCTATTATTTATAACAATATTTTGTGTGAACTTGCAAAATGTAGACGTTCAGTGTTCTCACCATGAAAGATAAAGGAGATAGGGGGATGGGATAAGGCATATGTTAATTAGCCTCTGATGTTCCACAAATCAGGTCATCATCTTGTGTACTGTAACTACACAAACTTATATCTGACAATTTAAATAAAGAATAAATGATATTTGAGTAACCTCAACTTAAAGCCAGAACCCTTGTAGTAGGGGTTATACCTGTTCCTCATAAATCCAGAGAATCCACCCTACAGTCTAGCTGGGGACATGTCATTCGAAAGTTGTAGAAGACACTCCCCAGAAATATTCTGATCTTCAGTCATGATCTGATCTTCAGTCATGAGCAACTTCCCACCCAGGGGACATAAATATATGTCACACACACACACACACACACACACACACACATGCTCACACACATACAGGGTAAAGGGGCAAGAAACAGGGAGAGAGAGGAGATAGTAAAACATGGAAAGAGAGAGAGAGAGAGAGAGAGAGAGAGAGAGAGAGAGAGAGAGAGAGAGAGAGAGAGAACACTTTAGAGCCTTTTGCAGCAGAATTAAACTGTACAGCCTACTTTTGTTACTTATACTCTTGGGAAGCTAAGTGCTAAGCACGGATGGATGTCAGATTTGTTCTGTCTGCAGTGTCTTTGGGGCTAGGCGCTACTCTGTTCTTTTCTGGCTCCATTCTTACTTTTGTGATCATCTCAGCGAAGCAGTTTGTATTTTCTCATGGATGCCTCCAAGGCAAGGTAGACCATGAAGACAAATTTTCTGATCTCTACATCAGAATCTACTGGAAAGCACTTCTAAAACATGACTTTAAAAGATAGATTAAAGGCTGCGTAAAGGGCTCAGTGGAAGGGAGCTTGCGCTGTATATGCAAAGCCCTGGATAGCACTGCTTAGCAAAACAAATAGATGTAGGATGAATTCAGATAACAGTGAAATGTCAGATGAAGAAAAAGAAAAGCAAAGCAGAGATTTTTCCAGAGCCAGCGTCCCAAATGTGTAAGGTACAGAAGGACCTGGAGTCCACACCATCAACTTGACATTCTCAGGAGCCATCTAAAATGATGTATGTGTGTGTGTGTATTACTATTGTGTCGCTAATACCCACACAGCAATTAACACCTTCAATGTAATTGCATTGATGAGAATAGACTGCTATCTTTTATTCTCACAATACCAGATGCTTTTATCCAATGTATGTTATAGTAACCATATTTTGAAATTTCCTCAGTCAGTTAAATGTGTTCCAAAGATTAACACTGTCATTAAGTAACTGAAAATATCCTTGTCTAGCAAAACTTTTATAAAGCGAATTAAAAATTAGATTTCAAATCCATTAGAAAAGCATGCAAATTATGTGAATTTGACTGTTCAGAGGAAAGAACCCACATAAATGGATATATATATATGTATATATATATATGAACACATTCAACTCAATGAATAAGTAAATTAATAAGACTTTTAATAGCAGTGGACTATAATTATTTTACTGTTAGAATAACAGCATTAAAAGAAGCAGTGTGTTTGCTCTCCCAAGATGATGATGCAGTCAGCTTCAGAGTAGAGGGGTTGCCCAGTAGCCTAGTTAGTTTCTGAGTATCATTTTGCTGAATTATTTTAAAGTCTTAAAAAATTTTCCCATATTCCACATGAAATATTTCTTTAATTGCAATGTATTTTAAACGATAGTAGAGGTATGGACAAAGTGTTTTCTAAAACTGTTGATTACATTTGACTATTTAACAATGAAATGCTATAAATAGTCTATACTGTGTCCATATAAATGAAATAACTGATTAGAGTGTCATCATGAGACAGAACATTATATAGCTATTGGGATACCCTCAGATAATTGTATCACACAATAAAACATTCCTACATTAAAACCTTGAGGAAAGAAAAGTAGAATAGAAAGGAGAATTTTTGGTGTGATACTTAGTATGCATATAAGAACACATATGGCATTCACCAAACATGAAGAGAATGCTTTAAAATGTTGACTGTAGACTTCTTGGGCATTGGCTTAGATATTATAAGTTTTTTTAGTCATATTTTCTATACTTTTTAATTTTGTAGAATTACTACATCTTTTAGCACATGAAATAAGAAGAAAATTTATTTGAATATATAAATTCCAAAGACAGTTTTTATTTTAAAGATTTTATTAATTTTATGCTTATAGGTATTTTGCCTAAATGTATGTTTTGTCCATGGAGACCAGAAGATGATATCAGATCTCTTGAAATAGGAGTTACAGATTGTTTTAGCTACTATATAAACGCTGGGAATTGTACCCAACTCCTCTGTAGAAGATGCCAGTACTCTTAACCTCTGAGATCTCTCTTCAGCTCCCAAGAACTGTTTTTAACTTATGTTAGAAACAACTTCATTTTATTTACAAAGGTAAATTTGTTGTTCCACTCTTGACGTTGACATCTAAGGAAGAAAGAAACAGAAGATATTGATGGAAAATTAATACTTACAGTGGACAGAAGCTGTTCTCTAGGCAATTTTATGTGGTTGATAAAAAATACTGTCTGGTATCCAATAAAAAATTAATCTTCCAGGAAACACATGAAAGCTAACGATGACAATTTGTTTAGTAGTAAACCATCCTGCCCAAGGTAGAAACCTCAATACCCACATATCCATCTCCACACTATGACTTTCTTTTACTTTTCCACAGCAGGGAAAAGTTATATTGCAGAATTTGTTCTGTTCAAAACCTTAGCCCCAGAAGTCCTAACAAGCTCTGAAAGGACACCCTTCCCAATAGTCTTTAATGGCCAAGCCACACTGAAAGGGAATAAACAGCGATTTCTTCAATGTGTTCACTTTTTAGGGGAAGAAGAATAGAAATGTCCCATGACTCTCTTAAGTTCAACTTTAGGGTACTGACTTGAAAGTCACATTTAACTTTTGGATGAATACACACATCCTTAAAAAGGGCATAGTCAAGCTTTGGTCCTGCCTATCACTGACATACTCCAGGTATGTTCTGCAATTTGTCAGCCTGTGTAAAGTCATTTCCAGAAGAAAAGCTACCCTGTGACTTGCAGCAGGGCTATAATTTTTTTTTTATTTTCAAGTAAGAAATTCCTGGAAAAAATTCAGTTCCTTGAATTCTATTATCTTATTAGTTCAATGACCAAGAAGAGGGGTACCAGTGCCTTGTGTATCTTTGTTATTGATATGGAAGTTATAATACTAAAGCCGTATTTATTTGCTATCTATTGTATTTATTTGTTATCTATTTCTACCCTTAGACTTTAAGGGACATAAAGGCAAATGCCCAGGCTTTTTCATTCCTGGACACTCAAGACTGAGAACATGATCTGGCACATAGAAAAATCTTAGTAAATTTTTGTTGATAAGTGGTTCAGTGAAAAATTTATTATATATTTGTTAAGCTTTGGCATCTAATTTTGCCCATCTTTTAAAGACAAATTTATTGTGTGTGTGTGTGTGTGTGTGTGTGTGTAAATATCATGTCTGCATGTAACTATGTTCATTAAATGTGTACTTGATGCCTGTAGATGCTTAAAGAGGGTATAAAGCCCTTGGATACTGAGTTAGAGATAGTTGTAAGGCACAATCAGTGTGGGTGCTGGCAACTAAACCTGAGGCCTCTGCATGAATAACAAATGCTCTTAAATGCTGAACGATCTTTCCAGTCCTGTCTTTTAGTTTTCAAAGTTTGGTCTTGGTTGCCCAGGTCATTAATGCTTTAGACACTAAATTGGCCGCAAGTTCAGATGTTGAGAACAAGTGCATAAACTTCTTCGCTTTAGCACCTTTGCCTTCTCCATATTCACTTAAGGGAGAATGGAAGTCAGCCTTTCTACCTGTTTTAATTTTATTCCTTCAATATAGAGGAAGGGTATGGGAAGCTGAATCTCTTCAGACACTGTGGAAATCACAGGACATCTGCCCCACTAATTTTCATATTTCAAAATTTGTTTGGCTATCAAATATTAAAGATTTTTTTTCCTAGTGCTAGGAATAAAACAAGAGTTTTACAATACGAGGTGGCTACTCAACTATTGCACTATAGCTCTACCCCCCCCCAATACTGACTTTCTTTATCACTAGCAGAATTAATAGCTACCGATACACCAATTTCATTGTATCAGGAAGTCCTGGGTATATGTAGGTGAATTAGAAGACTATCAGAATAAAAGTACTTTTTCCACCTACTTAAACTTATACAAAAGTCTGTTAAATGACATTATCAAGAATGAATCATATTATTATATTTATATAGCATACTATCCTTTTGTCTAAATGCATGTTTTATAACTTCCATTTGTCATGATTGACAAGTAATGAGTAAAATACTCATACTGATAAAGGGGTAAGTATTGGTGCATAACTTGTGCGTATTAACCACTTGACTTTTAACATGACTTTATGGGGAAATATATTTTTATCTGGTTTTACACAGGAGAAAATGAATGTAATACAACTAGTACAACTCGGATAATTATTCTCAAAGCATATAGTATTTATATAGCAAGAGAAAAATTCATGTATAGAAATATCATGTATCTTGTGTGTTGTACAAATTATTGGAGCTAGAATTAAGATAAATAGTCCCCAGAAAATGGCTAGGTTCTCCTGCAAAGCTTGACTTTGGGGAACATTTATGTTGGCATTTTTAGTTTTCATTATCCAGAGTGGCATACTTATCCATATTCCTCTTGTTCATTACAATTGACGTTTAACCTGGTCCACTTTAAGCTTCGCAGAGAGGAGATCTGTAGAAAGGGCTTTGCTTAGAGGGTGCAGCCATGAGGAATTGCTGAGCAAACAGGAGCTACTTACTCTCAGTCCCTAGTGCATTCTTCAGCCTGCCTGCCTCTCCTGATTCACACTTTTCCTCTAAGGGAAGTAGAGTTCACCCCGTCTCATCTCTTTGACTTTCAAATTATTTTTCCTAATTGGTAGAAGAGGGACACTTGGGATATAAAACTGCATTAGTGTCTAGCTGGGAAATTCCTGAGAGTTGTCGATGGAGCACGTGCTGAGGGATTTGAAAGCTGATGCCCGATTCTTCCAGCTTGTCTAAGTCAGGTCTTTCCTCTCACAGGCTGTGTTGTTAATTTGTTGTGTTTGGCTAACACTGCAAACATAATGAAGGGAAAGTGTCACATGTAACTTCCATTCATGGGAATTCGCAGCAAAAGTCAAAACAAGCCAAGGGACTAACACCTGTAAATGAAGACTCTGCTTTGGTTTCCCAGTCACCCAGACTCAAATAATCACACAGAAACTATATTAATTACAACACTCCTTGGCCAATGACTCAGGTGTATTTCTTATGTCAGGTGTAGCCCTTACATTTTGAGTTAACCCATTTCTATTAATCTTTGTTTCACCACCAGGTTGTGGCTTACTGGATAAGGTTACGTGGCATCTCCTTGACTCCACCTATTCTCTATCTATCTATCTATCTATCTATCTATCTATCTATCTATCTATCCATCTATCATCTATCTATCTCTGTTCAGATTTCCCACCTGTCTTTGTTCTGCTAAGCCACTGGCCGAAACAGCTTTATTCATTAACCAAAGGTAATATAATGTATTCCCAACATACAGAGGGGAATCCCACATCAAGCACCAAAGAGTTGTGGGTACACAGAATGTTTAGAAAGTCATGAAAAACAGTGAACTGTTCTAGTGAAATATTGGCCTCCAAGATAATGAGCAGAGGAGAGAGAATGGCAGATTCTAAACACAAAAAACAAAATGCTTAAAGACTACTGTAGCCACAAGATGCTACATGCCTGCCTTGTAGCCTGATTATATTTTGAAGTGTATTTCACAGCATAAGGAAGACTTGAGATTTTATGAATGTAGCTCTGGCATTTCTAGGAGACACAGTATCACATAATATTCTCTGATACTCTGGCTCTTACACTCTTTGCAGCCCATCTTCAGCAATGTTCCCTTAGCTTTAGGTGTGGGAACTATTTTTAGAGATACTGATTGCAACTGGGTTCCACAACCTTGTATTTAGATTGGTTAGGGGTTTGGGTAATGATTTTCATCTGTTGCAAAGAGAAGTTTCCTTCATGAGGGCTAACAACTACATTCAAAATGAGTGCCCAAAGATGAGCTGATCAATGTTGAGAACAATGGAAATCCAAAACTTGTCAGGAAAAAGGCCATGAGGACTCAAACCAAGATAAAGAACTACAATCAACAAAACATTCTGAGAGCAGGAGAAAGAGAACACCAATTGACAATTCTAAATTCTTAAAATATGCACACAACTAACATTATATAGACAGAATATGTTATATAAAGGAATATGTGTATATATATATATGTGTGTGTGTGTGTGTGTGTGTCTGTGTGTGCACATAATAACAATAAAAAGTGATTTATAAATAGGAAATAGAGCAAGGAAGTTTGGGGGAGGCTTTGGAGGAAGGAAAGAGAAGGGGTAAGGGAAATAATTATAATCACAAAAATGAAAGAAATAATCGAAAAATGAAAAGACATGAAATACCGCCCTGGTCTATGCCTATGCACTTGCTACCACTGTTACTGTCAGCTTGTAGCAGGGAAGTATTTAATTGCATCTGTGATTGAGGATGATCACTTTGATTGTGCTCAGCCAACAGCTAGCGAGAATTCCCTCCCTGAGCAAGCTTCGGATTTCAGGTTACTCGTCATTTCTTAGCCATTATCAATGTTGCTGTTACTGTCATCATCATTATCATCAGAAGGGAAGTGTCGAGCTTGTAATTACATGTGGCACAGTGCTAAGTGATATACAAGGAGGCACTTGGTTCTTGCAGACCAGATGTACATAATCACAACATGCTCCATGCCAGGGCGGACCACTGTTACCAGTTCACGTGGAAAAGATACAAGCATGGAGTCAGTGAGCAGCTCTTATGAGCACTTAATTGCCTGGGCACTGTTTCAAGGCCACAGGCTCTTATTTGGTGGCTAACTGTCTACTTAAGCACTACTTCTAGATGACTGCTATGTTCCTGGCAAGTGCTAAGTATTTAATGTGCTGTTTAATCCTCGAAACAGCACTATGGGCTAAGTGCTATGATTATTCCAAACCTACTTACTAGGAAGATGTTGATGCTAAAAGCAGCTCATAAGGAAACTTAAAGAAAGATAGAGATCTGATCCAGCTAAACTGTGCTTTCACGAGCATGACAAACAAACCCTTTGGACCTGAGAAAATCCCACAAAACTTTGGGAATCAGGCTTTCATGCATTGTCTCAGTGTTAGAGATTTTAGTGAGCTTCATGCACAAGGATGCAGATATCTAACTAGTCAGCTAGTCAAGTGAGAATGAAAACAGCTGGGTTTTGATGCCAGACTTTGAATTTTGCTATGTCACAGTTTTAGCACAAAGTTAAACAAGTTTTAAAAGCAGCAAAGAAGTGGAAGGAAACTGTTCTAAAATGGAAGGGAAATATTATACCTGGGAAATAAGGGTGCTACTGAGTGGCACTGAGGCACTGAGTGAAGTCGAGAATCTCATCTTTTCGTTAAGTGTCTTAGCACACTATGTGTTCTGATACTTCTATCTGATCCCCTCACCAATGCACACACATTGGGAGGTCTTTACTCAAAATAGAACGCCATAGGGATATAAAAGATGTTATCTTCGATAGTCAAAATAATTTTTTTTCTAAAGTTATGGGCAGTTAGCTTTGGTGATCAGACCACCCAGCTTTTGTTGCAGGAATAGGTATGACATTCATTTTGAGCACATCATTCCATTTGAAACACAGTCCACCTAGGTGGAAATATGTCATAGCATCAGCAACTGGAAATCACAGATTCTAACCTTCTTTCTATGGAAGACCCCTGCAGAAGAACATGAGTTCTCAGACTTACCGCTTCATTTCTCAAGAATCTGGTTTGCAAATCCTCTCCATGCATTCTCATCCATCAGAAAATGCTTGATCATGCTCAGACCAGGGCAGGGTCCCTATCCTTGTGTTTCTGGAGCAGACTCCAGGTAACTGTGACTTAAAATCATCTTCAGGCAATGTTAACCTGTAGCCAGAGATACATGTGCATATTATTTGATTGCAGATTGTCTGAGAGCAGCTAAACTTTGCCCACTCCTCAGGACATCTTTCCTGAGTTCCCATCATCTCTCATGGGTCCTGGTGCTGCTGCTGATTTGCAAGTGTGTTCCAACCTCCCGTTCAAAAGTCAGGTACAGGATTTAACAACCTGCTCTTAAGTTTCTGGAGCTCCCTAGAACCAAGCCCTTACCTGCACAGCAGGACTAAAACTTAGCTTTTGCTGCTTGGTTGGCTAAAGTACCATGCTGATGTCTGTTGGGCTAGAGCATAGGCAAAGATGCCAACATGTTCCCTTCAGCTTTCTTGTCTGAAGAATTGCAGTCACCTTATCCTCAAGGTCTGACTTTCCCTTTTGTTAGTGCGTGCAATCATTTCTCTATGTTGAAATTACTGCCATGATAGGGAACACCTGCAAAGATGTGATGATTTCCCCCATGAACAATTTTTTTGTGAGACTCAACACATGATTTTGATAGTTTGTAGGAGACTCTGCTGGCCAATATCCTTACCTACACTATACATTCTAGCTTGATTTTTCCCATACCAGTATTTTTGCCATGCATAGGTTTCTTGTCCTATTCTACAGGGTCCAATGATAATATAGTCTGTCCAGGTTTCCAATAGGCACGTGATGACATTTAATGATGATTCTTTTATGCTGTCTGCTTTCTGGATTAGAACACACATTCTAAACATTGGCTGAGAGTCCAACGAATTTGAATCACCCATTTGCCTTGTTCTTTAGCAGAAACATGAGCTCAAGAATCAAAGTGGTTGCTAAGCACTTCTACTCATTACTTCCACTCAAGACTAGGGAGCAGGTGCCATGCTGGGGACAGCAGTAACTCCCTGTGCAGTTTTCTCATCATCCCTAGGCAGGACCATCACTGGGTCCTGGCTTGCCAGCCCCTTGCCCGCAGGCTGTATCTGCAGCAGGAGGACAGCAAGGCCCAGGGGATCCCCCTTTTTTCCTTCCTCCTTTGCATATGAAACATGCAATCTGTGATGCTGGCAGTCAACGGCACCTTGTGGACGCTGTGCCTCCTTGGGCATCATCATTCAGAGGCTCTCTCTTATTGTCCCCTGTCAACCTGTGATGGGCAGGAGGAGAAGAGGAGTTCTTTTGACATCGCTGGTGGAGAGGGAGGATGATCCTGATGACATTATGTGATCTGACAGGGGCAGCTGCTCACTGAACCCTTTGTAGTCTTACATGTGGGTTTTGATGGAGGGTGTGCATCTTGGGCTTGGCAAGTTCTTCTGTATGACAGATGATGAAGATAAATAAATGTGATGCCAATTAAAAACACCATGTGATTATCCTTGTCTGTACTGGTGCCGTGCCTCTCAGGCAGAGGTTTCACCTCTAGATATGATTTTATATTGAGCCAACGTGAGAAAAAAAATCACTGTTTTTGGTAAGACTCCATGATCCTTTAAAAGACTATGTCCTTAATATAAGTCCTCTTCATATATACGTATATTTTTTGCTTTCTTTCAGTTTTGCTAAACATTATTTCAGTTATATGTGATGATTTTTCCATCTTAAAATTTTTATCAAACTTTTGGTCATTCTTTGAAGAAGCCTCTAAGGTACTGAAAATTCAGAGGGATATGAATCAGAGGGAGATGAACACTCATGTGAAAACCAAGTAGGAAAAAGAGAGCGATCTACTTTTTCATCTCGTCCTCCTAGGCCTTGCAATGTCATTTACATATTTTGAAATCTATGCCCAGAAAATTGTAGGAATTGTGGGTCACAGCTGTTCAGCTGATAAGAACTGGCTGCAGGAAGCAGAAGTCATTACACCTCTGCAAAGTGACCAAGAGGTCTAGATTTGAAAACAGGATGAACAACGCTAGTCCGTAACCTTTGATGCAGAGGGGAGTGTGATATTTAGTGGAGCAGGGGTCATAAAGCTAAATAAAAATGTTTTATTTGGGGTTATTAAACGATATTTCATTTAACCTTTGTAACAGCACACGTTGTAAATCAGAGGCTTGGGCTTACAGGGTAACTTATCATTATTTAATAGGCACTATAATGGTCTTCAAAGCTCAAGCCCATTCTAACCTTTTTCTGATTGAAATTAAGATGATTCCCACTTCTTGTTTGTTGCAGGAAGGAAAGGTCTGTCCAGTAATATGCTCCGGCAACCTCCAGCTTAGAGTTCAGCAACAATGCCCCTCCCTTTGGCCATAGATCCTGACACTCTGATGCTCAAGCAGCATGAACAACACATCTTCCATAGTATAGGTGTTCCCCAAGGAAGTGATTTGAGAGCCTAAAACTACATTTATGTGTAATGGACACCAAACATTATACTGTCTCCAGGGGACTTTTAACCCAGGACACGGCCCATTTGGTCGATTTGCTGGTACTGTTCAGTGACAGATAAAGCACACAGAAGACATTTATTGAACTGTCTTGATGTAACTGATATAAATGAATGTGAAGTATAAGAAGATCTGCACAGAGAACTATGCATGTGTACACTATGTCAACTCAACAATAGGCAGAGTTGTCAATGTGACTGAACTGCACATGTAAAAATTAATACAGTAATCACTTCCATGTGACTTATATTTTGCACACACAAAAACAACAACAAAATCAACAAAAAAAATCATAACAAAATCCTAGTACAGCTAAGCTAAGGCCTCAGAGGAGTGGTCACTGTGGAATGATGCATGGCTAGAAATGGGTATGAGCAGGGCTTCTAGAATCTAGTAAATCTTTCTCCCTGTGCTGGATACACAAATGATTTATTTCAGCTGGGTGGTGGTGGCGCACGCCTTTAATCCCAGCACTTGGGAGGCAGAGGCAGGCGGATCTCTGTGAGTTCGAGACCAGCCTGGTCTACAAGAGCTAGTTCCAGGACAGGCTCCAAAACCACAGATAAACCCTGTCTCGAAAAACCAAAAAAAAAAAAAAAAAAAAAAAAAAACTTAAAAACAAATGATTTATTTCATGAAGATTGACTGAGCTGTATACTGCAATTGGCAGGGTTTTCTAGATCACTGTTTGCCTCTAATAAATTTATCAAACGAAAGAATGTGCTCGGTAAGTTTTCGTTGATGTGATTAAATTTGACTGGAAGGTTGGTCACATCTATGAAAATTAAGTATTCTTCAGATGCCACAGTGACTTGGGTAGAGTTAATTGAATAAAATGATGTGAATGAATAATATTTGCATTAAGTTTTTCTCACAATAATTGTAGTTTAAGGAAGAGAGCACAGGTTTTGTTAGCATTTAGACTGAAATGTTGCTCTCTTGGTGGCTGTTTTCCTTGCAGTAAGAGGGCATACACATGTAGGTGGCAGAAGGGCATGATTGTTCTTATATAGGTAACATAGACATCTGATACTTTCTTTAAAATCTCAGCTTCTGGGTACCTCTGTAAAATAATGAAGGCTTGGTTATGTGACAAAGGCCAGACAATCATCTACGTGGACTCTGTAGAGGCTGTCTAGGTTGTTGGGAGGCTGTATATATCCTTGTAACTCCAAGATTCTGTTTTTTACCATTTCTCTGTTCACTTGAAAAACCAATATACTGAATATGGATCTTTATCTCTGTGTCAGACTCTGCTTCATTCATCTTATGCAAGAAGTTGTCCAGTTTACAGATGACCCTCACCACCCATGTACCATACTATACTAGTTTATGAAGACCGCCACACACAATGCTATTGGGTGGTGCACCTAAAACTGACAAAATGGTTATTATGCAGTTGTGTATGATGCAATCAGTCTGTGAAGTACAAAATAAATGAAACTGGGTTTCTCACAATTGTGAAAAATTGGAATTTAAAACCGTGTTATCAGTAAGCACACTTTACCTGTAAAACATGAATGGAGGAAGACACCCCATGTCTCTCCCAGCCATGAAGGATCGTGTGGCAATCCTGTCACCCCTTGAATACACTGGTGTCACTCTGATCTCTGCCTTCTTACTCCACTTTCTTCCTTTTGATCGACAGGACTCTGTGAGTCTGACAATCATGCATGGAGTGCAATCAACCCAAAATTTAACACACTTCCATCTTAAGATCTTTACCCACATGACATATTCAAATAGTTATAGAGAAGATCTTGAAAGGAACTAGGAAGTATACATATATATCGATATGTGTGTGTGTGTGTGTGTGTGTGTGTGTGTGTAGAGAGAGAGAGAGAGATGTATATATCGACATTTAAAACCCTTTGAAGCTTGTTGCCCACGCAAAGCGAATGACGAAGAGACTAAAGCCTTGTTTCATCTCTCAGTCAATGGTGGATCTCAGAGAAGAAGGCTGTATAGTTGGTTGTCAGTGGAATGTCTTTCAGTCTGTGGGCTGTGGCATGCATGCACTCTTTCGGATACTTTGTATAGGTTTGTACAGTTAAGAAACAAAGTCTGTCCTCCTGGCATTTATGGTCAAAATGAAAGAAGCAGTATTACACTAAGGAGCAGCCAAACAAATCTCTTGATGCAAATAATAAATACCAGTATAGCACATGATGCAATGCTATTGTATTGTAATGAAAGGAAGCCCAGCTTTTGATTAGGGTATACAAGAAACATTCACTCAGAGAAAATGGTACTTACAGTGAACCCAAGGAATGAACAGGAGCTGGTCAAGTGCAAAATGGTGAACTTTCCAGGTCAGTTTTATGGAGACAGAATGGACACAAGTATACTTAGGACATGAGGACATGCAGAGAAAGCTCTAAGGGGCACAAGAGCAACAGTGGGAACAAGGACCTCCATAGACTCATGACAATATATGTTTATGATTTGGGGATCCTTTGTAATTAGAAGACGTAGAAAGTTTTAAGCAGGAAAGTCACAATCTCTGAAATACCAAACTTTTTAGTATAATCCTACCGGCTAATGTTTTGAAAACATATTGAGACAAAAAAGTGGCCCCATCAGCTGTGATAAAGCTATGCCAAGCTGTGACAGAACCCTTAGTAATTAGCAGATCCCAGACATAAACCTGTTGCTTCAGCTGACTCAGAAGACTTCCAATGAACTAGGTCCCTGGATGAAGGCAACTTAGAGCAAAGTGAATTATTTCTCCATAAACTGTATGCAGAACAAATTTCTAAGATAACAAATTTTTTAAAATACTCTTAAATATATAGTACCTAAACTTGACAAAGGAGGTTTCACTATGTTTTCTCTGCTTACTTTCTATTAATCATGGAAAATTCTTTTTGTGTTTCTAGTCAAGCATCAAAATTTGATTTGCATAGATGTGTGTGTGTGTCCCCTGATAACTTTAATGTTAGTTAGTGTTACTTAGAATAATTGCCATAGATGAGAAAATAATTTCTCATACTTAGGATTATTTATTGGTGTATTGAACCTCTGATCTAACAGACATCTGACATATTACAAGAAGGCTTCTGGGCAATGAAAGCTGTCTTTAACAAATATCTTTGTTTTCTGTCTCGGGAAGACCTAGATTTTCAGCTGTGAGAAAGGGGGCATTGAGAGAAGCAAATAAAATAAAATTGTTCCCCAACCATGAAAATAATTTTAGGACCACTTAATAAAAACCATGTAGCCGGATGGTAGTGTCACATGCCTTCAATCTCAGTACTCAGGAGGCAGAGGCCGGTGGATCTCTGTGAGTTTGAGCACAGCCTTGTCTACAAGAGCTAGTTCCAGGACAGGCTCCAAAGCTCCAGAGAAGCCCTGTTTTGAAAAACTTCAAAAACAAACAAACAAACAACAACAAAAAAGCACACAATAAAAAGCATCTAGGTTTAATTCTGATTCCTAGACTTGCCTGGGACTTTGCCCACAGGAGTCTTGTATGCACAGCTTCTTCCTATTGCCTATATCATTGCCTGAGAGATATTGAGCATCTGACTAGAGAAAATGAGTTCCCTCTCCTGGCAGAAATCTTGCAGATGAACCTCATGGACCTTCCCAGAAGCTTTATTATGTGTACATACCTACCAAGAAGCTGGAGCTCCTCCCGCTCTTCGAATGATTCCTAATCCCAACAGAATACATGGCCATAATGTGAGGGTGAGAGTAGGCTGGGGAGTGGCCTTGGCCGAGGGCTCCAGAATCAGTGCTGTCTCTGCATAGTATTATCCACATGACTAGGTCACCTCCGTCAAAATCAACAGGACCTTATGGCAATGTTCAGATCTGAAATTATTTCAAATGGGTTCCTGTGTAGTTACAACTCTGTCCTTGCAATCTTTGGGATTTCAATTTGGAAAGCCATTCAAGTGAGTAATTTAATGTTGGGCTGTTCCTTCTGTTTTCCATTCAAGCTCACAAATTTCTAAAAACAACGTTCTGACGAGCAAACTCTGACTGTGTTTCCCAGGACCGTAGGGGGTTACTGTTCTCTTTGCTTCATGTATAAAAGATTAGATCAGAACTGAGTATCAGCGAGGCACTGGGGTTGATAAAGGCAAGTCTTATGAATATAAGGACAGTTTTTAATTCCTAGATAACAATTTATCTTAAGTGATATAATCCATAATCCACTTTAACGTCAAATGTACAACTGAGCTCAATCCTCAGGCTATTGAGTTATTAGAATCACAGAGACTCTGCTCAGTGATGACTCTAAAGCCCTATTTCCTCTCCAAATATAGTGGTCTCCTGGGTATAAAAGTATCTCAAATAAATCACGTTTGAGAATTAGTTAGGATGCATTTTGCCTTCAAATTTTTAAACCAAAATTGTACAATACACATGTATAGTTAAACGGATTCTGGAGTTCTGCAAAGCTTCCTATAAACACCATCAATCCCTTGCCCCTCTGCCCAAATCCATTCTCCTAACTCCTATGTTGAATTCATAATACGTATTCTTATTGAAAATTTTTCCTTATTTCTAATAGATATGCTTACATTGTTCCTGTTTAATATTTCCATTTGAGTTGCCCCTGAGTTTCTACTGTGTCAAACGCAAGAGGTGACTTTCTTTCATACCGCTTACCCATCCACCTCTACCGTGAGTTTCCTCTTCTGACTCTAGGGTTCTCAAGGAAGGGATATCATAATTTTCAAAATATAGGTTCTTTTCATTATTTTCCGTGTTAGAAGGGAATATACTGTGATTTCCTCTGCTTTGCTGTAGAGGTACTTTTTGTCTCCTGTTTTATTGGGTGCTTGCATGAAGTTTTCACAATGTGATACACTTCTTTGCTCATCATTGAACTCACAAAAAAAATTCTGGATTTTTCAGGGTGCACACACCAGTGTTTTCTCCCTGAGGGGCAGACTTATGGCCCACTCAGGCTTGGCAGTTTCTTTCTTTCTTTTTTTTTATTTATTAAAGATTTCTGTCTCTTCCCCACCGCCGCCTCCCCTTTCTCTCCCTCTCCCCCAATCAAGTCCCCCTCCCTTGTCAGCCCAAAGAGCAATCAGGGTTCCCTGCCCTGTGGGAAGTCCAAGGACCACCCACCTCCATCCAGGTCTAGTAAGGTGAGCATCCACGAATCTGCCTAGGTTCCGACGAAACCAATAGGTACAGTAGGATCAAAAACCCGTTGCCATTGTTCTTGAGGTCTCAGTAGTCCTCATTGTCCACTATGTTCAGCAAGACCGGTTTTAACCCGGGCTTTTTCAGACCCAGGCCAGCTGGCCTTGGTGAGTCCCCAATAGAACATCCCCCTTGTCTCAGTGTATGGGTGCACCCCTAGCGGTCCTGAGTTCCTTGCTTATGCTCACTCTCCTACAAACAGGCTTGGCAGTTTGGCTGTCACAAAATGAATCCTGGTGTCATTAAAACCGTAACAGTTCCTCTATGTTTCATGCCATCTTTCATGAATCATTCACCAAAAAGGTTAAGGGACTAAACTAAAGCTTTATACGTTAAAAATAAAAAAGAATAAAAGAAAGCAAAAAGATCACATGAAATCCCCTTCCTTGCCAAATCAGGAAAAGCTACCATATTATTATAGTTGTCAGTAATCTCCCTTGATCTCCTTCAGTGTCTCCAGGGGAGCAGCTGTCCTTCTTAAGAGAAATAATCGTCTATGTTGTAGCTTCTGGTTATATAATGGAAAAAAAACTTTCTAAAGAGATTTACATTTCCTCTGAGGCTGGGAAAATGTTTCATAGGAAAAGAAGATCGAGAAAGAGTACTCTGATACAAGAAATGCTCAGAAAGTTGGTATTTATGAGGGTTAGAGCCCTACTGAGAGCTACCATGTCAAGACATATTTTGTTTCTCTGTGTGCACAGCACTGTCCCTTACGTTACCTGCACTGTCTTTGAACTATCTGGATATAAATTTTTAGAAGAAGTTTGCTCAAAAGTTTCAAACTCTTGCAAGGACAACAATAGATTAGACAGTGGAACAATAAATGAATGTTTACTTCTGACACATCAGAGGCATGTGATCACAGTCTCTCCTTGGTGCTTTGACCTTTGCCCTGTCTCTTGCCACACAAAGAAGGAAGACCAGGGGAGCGTACCAGGCAGCACACAGTGAAGCTCAAAGTGTTACCAATTGATACGAACAATGCCAGGTAGTTGGTAGAGTCAAGCTCATGGGAACGTTTTATTTTATTTTAAAGAATAACGATTTATGTGTTAAATAAGATAAATGGGTATGACTGATATGGCATAATCAGTACATTTTATCAGGAATAGACAGAATGGTCAAAACAAAAGACAGAAAATAATAAAAATGACTCATAATGTAATATATGCCATAGCCTTAGCAGTAATTTCTCTTTTCCTCAATGGGTTGTAAATACATGAAGGTGAGAAATCAATCATTCATGATTTAGTGCGATATGAGGTAGTCTTGATCTACTGTTCAATAGTATAAAAGTTTATACTAGTATACTTATAAAAGTTTGTATGCAGTTTCTTATCCAGTTAGGTGCAACTAGAAAAAAAATACTGATATATTCCCACTTCAAAATAGATACAAGGAAGAACAGAGATAAAGTGAGTGATGAAATTTGACCAGTATGAAATGTGGTAAACAACACTTACCATAGTCAATATGTTAAACACTATAAGAAATGATGTTCATCACACCCAGAGTGTAAGTAATGACATTTTTTCCTGATTGATGGAAGAGAAAAGAGAGGGTAAATAGCTTGGTACAGTCACACAACTGGTAAGTGACAGAGCTTGAGTTCAAATCTAAGCATTCTGGGCTCCATAGTTTCTGATCTGAATATTTTTGTTTTATCCATAATCCACCCATCCTCCTCTTTCTGTAATGTAGTGATTCTTGCAGGATAACTTGTTGCTTTTTATTTGCCCTTGTCTCTCTTCTCTATGGTATCTTCATTTCACTTGGTTCATTGTCTCCAATATGATATTACAACTTACCTGTTAGTTCACATCTATTTTCACAAGCATAGGCGTCCACATATTTCATTTCTATTCTGCCTTACAGCACAGTCAATTTCCCAGCATTATTTGCATACATCTCTCTTCATTTTCCAGGTATTTTAGGGATTATATATATCTAAATATATATAATCACATCTACAAATATAATTCTTAGATTCAAAGCACAATCTACAGTCAGTAAAATTCAAGAGTTGGGTGTTGATTATTCCATTTATTATGGGTTAAATGCAATGACAAGTTTATATAGCCTCTCTACACCCAAGTTTATTTATTCATTAATAAAATAGAGATAATAAAGATAACCGAATCATAGGATCTATATAAAGAGTTGTCTATATTCTTCATATATATGTATATATATATACATATATATGAACAACTGGATAAGGTTATATGACATAATGACATAGTAAGTCCCTGATTTACAGAATGACTTTAACAATAGAAGTTACTGTTGTCATCCTTATTAATCATAGTTTTGAACAGAAACTGTCAGATGTGGAAAAGTTCTAAGGCTTAATTCCTCTGGCTTAGGATATCTGCAATTATTTTCTGGCCGTGAGTCTCATATAGAGGTTAGCTCCCATATCACTCAAGATTGTTTGATACAAGTGAACCGCACTGTGGGTGGACACTGCAGTTAGCGCTCACATTGCCACAATAATGTGTGTGCGAGTGCTCAGAACACAGTAGCGATAGAAAGAGACAATGACTGGATATAGAAATTAGCCTTTTTCGCCATTGTGTGAGCAGGTTTTTTTTTTTGAGGGTTTTTCTGTCATATGCTGATGTTGAAAATAATGTTATTCATTTGAATGTAACTGTATGTGGGTGACATGTCTTAATAGAATCAACAGGGACATCTCTTATTTTACTGAGACTGCTCCGAACAACTAAATTAAACCCCTTACATGAATCGGGAAATAGACCTAGAAATGCAACAACCAGTTCAACATGAAGATGGCATTGTAATGGATAACAGTATTTCAGGATCCCACAACTTTGATTGCCTTTTCCTTTTTTAATTTTCTTTATTAATTTTGGAGTAAAAACAATAATCATACAATCCAACAGGTGAATATTAAACATTTATTTTAAACACTAAAACTATGAAGTTGTAATTTTAGAATCTTCAGATATGTTATTTATTGACTTTTGCATTTCTTCATGTTGAAATTGCCAAATCCATCAAATTGCAAGAAGATGTGACTTTTAATGATGTGTAATCAAGTACAGCTGGTCAGGAGCACAGGAGAGGGGAATATTGCTGCTGATGCTGGCTGGAATTGAAGGGAAAGCATACTGTTACTATCAGATGCTTTGTGCTATCATGCTATTTGAGTTGCTGAACTACATTGGATTCAGTGGAGATTGGGTTTCATTCTAACTGTGTTGTTCATTTCCATAAACAAGGTAGCTTTTATATGGATGAAGATGTGGTACCTGATGCATGAGATTCTTCTCTAGTTATAAATATTATCTCTCTTTCTCATTCCTTCCCTTCATGCCTTTTACCTCCATCTACTCCTTCGTTATAATGAAGATGTGAACTACAGTAAAACATCATTAGGTGCAGAAAACTGTGCAGTAGTTGTTAGTGAAACAAACAACTCAGCTCCTGTGTCTTGGAAATAAAGCTCGTCACCATGTCAGAGATGGTTGCAAGGCAGTAGGACAGTAATTCTCAATAGCGCCCTCTCTGAGCATGCAAAGATTTCTTTATAGAGAGCTAGAATGTCTGCCCTTCATCTCTTAAGACAAGGAGTTTGTCTTTCTTGTCCCCCACAACTGATGCACATGAAAATGTAACGGTAGGATCATTGTGTGTTGATGCATCTCCCGGGATTGTTGAGAGGCAATGAAAAGAGACAAGTACAAACTCTTTGAAAGATGATGCCCTCAATTCTCTGTTAAGATGGATATGTTGTAAATGGGAGCACACTGCTGTCTATTCGCAGGCAGGTCATTGGAATGCCTGGATATGGAGAATGATAATGCTGTGTCTCTGTCATGTCTTTTCATTTTGCACTCACTTGAGCAATTGCAGAGATGCAGGAGCTAGTGTATCGGTTATAAAAAGGGCCCAAATGAAGGCCCACGGATGGATGAGTCCTGATGGCCGATAACTGACAGTGCTCAGGGTCCAGAAGGATGATTGCATTGACTTTTTGCATTTTTCATGCAAACGAGGATTTGACAGCTGTCAAAAGGGCAGACTGGTCTCCAGCATCCCCAGAGATCTGTGTGAATGGTGTGCTTTCGGAGGAGTGATTACAAACACTAATGGGCTCTGAGAACCACAAATCATCAAGCATGTGCTTCCAAGACCAACTCACCATAGGGTCAGAGTCAGGAAAATTGGATTTTAACAATTGAATTTATTTAGCTTTTTCCTCTCAAAGCATAATCTCCACCTTGAATGAAATTGCTATAATGAGGGGGGTAAAGATTTAGCACAATAGGAAGTAGATAGGGCTTAATTTTGTAGTCTGCTTTATTGTCGTTGCTTGTTAATGTGCCTGCTTTGTCCTCGTGCCCACATTTATGGGGGAATCCAGACTAATTATCGCTCCTGCGACGCTTCTGTCTCCTCACAGCGCGAGAATGGGAACTACTCATGCCTTGGCTGAGTTACATGATCAGATTCTAATCGTGCAGGTCTCCCTTCTTGTGAGGTTAAACCTTTGCATGATGCAAATGTGAGTGAAAGAACTATCTGGTGCTCTTAAAACGCAAAAAGTAGAATCAAGTGCCATGGTACATACTGAACTGAAATATTTGAGTAGCATATGGGTGGTTCTGGTCACATCTTCTGGTGGTGCAATCATTAAGACGTCAGGCCTGGAAGAGACCTAATTATACTTTCTTCAGATTCATTTATGGTAGAGGATGAAATATTACATAAAAACATAGAAACTTGCTCAAGGAGGCCCAGTCAGGACCAGCTCATCTGGAAAAGGAATTTTGATTTGTCCTCTTTTACAATTGTCTCAATATATTGACTTAAGATCTGTGCAGAGTGTGCTTATTTCAAAGAATATGTAATTGCAAAAATATCTGAATAAAGTCAGCCATCTCTTTCAGATGGATTTTATATGTACTTTGTGATTCTTGTATGAAAGTGTATAGGATTGTAGCGCCCAGCTGTCAGTGATTTGGGCCGTCATTCGCTGAGAGATATTAGTCATCTTTTAGTCCTTTTTTATTATTCTCACACCTGGTAAGTGGCTTTTATTGACTAGAAACCAAGCTTCCTATAATTCACAGATGGAAAAGCTTCCTATTACAAACAGATTGTATTGCCACAGCAGTTACCTGGCCTGCAGTGTTCAAAGGTTCATTACTGAGAATTCATGGAGTATGGGCATGGATTGGCAAATATATAT